>NC_134704.1:75954820-76276070 GCF_043290135.1 Rhipicephalus microplus
CTTCGACATGACGAGCAAGTGCTCGCGCCAACTCTAACTCGACAGTACAGTGCAGAGAGCTGAATACTATAAAAACACATACAATACTTTAAAAAAACTGCGAACAATACTTGAAATGTAAGTATTCATTTTTGACATTGTGAAAATTAGAAGGAAGTGCTTGTAAGAGAAACAACACTCTCACATGGTGTTTGTGTAACTAATAAACTACAGGACTGTCATTGTGTTCAATCCTCTTTTATTTCGCTAGAATGCTTATACCTTCTTGCTATGAGGTACTGCTGCTTTTTATCACCCGTCACTTTGCCTAACAGACTATTAAAGCAAGAATAAATTAATAAATGAAAACGAGACTGTACACACAATGTAGACGACTTATATTTGAAAGCTACAAATACAGACGCATTTAATTTCAGCAACGGTCATTTCATTTCATTTTAAATTGCCTGTGCGAGCAGTGTAGTCAAAATTATCTTGCCGCCTAAGATACCCATCGATAACGATAGTCGTGAGCTAAGGTTCGAATACAACGTGTAGTCCAAAAAGTGAAAATATATATGAGATTGACTTTTTCAGGCATGTCGGGTAAGTTCACGAAGATAAGTGGGTTCATGTCAATGAAAACAATGTAAGACTGGCTTTAATAACTGACTGTGTCATTAGAGAACAAAAATGTTGAGCTTAGTCTTTCGTGAAAGTATAAATTACAATTATGCCAAGAAACGTATGTTTTTGGAATAGAATTGGGAATGAAATGGGGCCAAGCACAGAATAAAAACTAAGTGAAGTGCTTTCTCGCGGTAGCCTGTCATGGACAGTGATGTCGAGAACACGTGCAAAACATCGTGTATGAATAAGTGCAACGCTTTCCTCGTGAAAAACTTTAAAATTTCTACCGATTTATTAGCCCAAGACCATATTAAGAATCAGCGAAGTTGGGTTGATAAGCGCCCCAAATATGAAGAATTCTAGGCGCAGAAAAAGCAGAACAAAAGAATGTACTGCGCACCAGCGATTTGCCGCTGTCCACGAAGGCACTGGTGGACTCTTGATGCGTCCACCAAATGAAAGCGCGCATACGGGCGACGTCAGTGCATTTCATCGTGGACTCAGAATTACCCGGGGGAATGCGCGCGACAAGACGTGGAAGCCAAGGCTGGCAAGCTCGAACGAAGGCTGTCATATAAAGTAATGAGGAATTTTTTAATGTAATTTTAAATGACGGTAAAAGAATGGTGGCATAGTTATACAAAAGATCATTCAGTGTTTTTTTTGTTTTTCTCTTTACCCTTGCTGTTTTACTTCTTTATAGAAAGCGGGAAGAGAGAGAGAGAGATGAGGTACGCGACAGACAAAGCAGTATATGTGCGTGTTTTCATTTGCTTGTTTGCTTATTTTGCCCAAGGAAAAAGAACGTCAATGTGCTAATGTGGGTGCTTGACGGCCCGAATTATGTGAGTATTTGCAGGTTCTCGCATGCGGGAGACAACCCTCGCGGAATCGAATATTATCAACAAAACTAGTTCGCTCTCGTAATGATGTCAACTGATCATTTATGCGCAGGAATCGATAGCAAATATGTTTCTTTTTTTGCATTTTTTATGTAAGCGTGAACTCTTCGTTGTACTTCTCGCAGACAGCGGTTTGGAGCTCAGTAACGCAATGGAATGAAAAAATGCATTCTTACGGGGACGTGAAAACCCGCGCCAACAGAAACGAAAGGCATTGTATTGAGAAAGTTGTGATGGTGAAGAAAAAGATTGTGAATGAGACAAAGCATACGTTATTTCAAATTCGCATTATGCTGAATAAATGTTGAGGATGTGGAGAAAATGAGGAATAGAAACGCCAAGGTGGGCTAGGAAGCAACGTTTTCGTTAATTGTTTGGCTCGTAATGAGCATATACATGTATAATTTCCTGTAAAAAGGGTATACGGCCAGAGGCCATTTCTTTTTCAATGGGAAGGATTTATTTTTGTACTGAAAGCACTTCTGGCTTCTATCTATCTATCTATCTATCTATCTATCTATCTATCTATCTATCTATCTATCTATCTATCTATCTATCTATCTATCCATCTATCTATCTATCTATCTATCTATCTATCTGTCTATCTGATTTGTGGGGTTTAACGTCCCAAAACCACCATATGATTATGAGAGACGCCGTAGTGGAGGGCTCCGGAAATTTTGACCACCTGGGGTTCTTTAACGTGCACCCAAATCTGATATCTGTTTATATATATATATATATATATATATATATATACATATATATATATATATATATATATATATATATTTATTTATTTATATATATATATATCTGTCTATATATATATATTCATCTATCCATCTATCTATCTAGCCACTTTTATCTAGGTGATCACCCCCTTGACTTGGCATGAATCAAAAGTAGTACGGAAAGGTAAGATAGAATGACGAATATCATGCGTTGGTCAAGACGTAAATGATGTCACAATCTCGTCGCGAACGTCGTCAAGCGCCCTCTGCCGTATTGTGGCACATACCCTTGGAAGAGTATGTGACACTGGCATGTGGGTACGGGCCATAGGCGATTGACATATAATATCTACCCAGGAAGAGCGAGAAAACACATTGGCGATTTCAACACGTGAGCATCAGGGAAAAAATTGGCCCTTTATCTGCATATTAATCTGGAAATGTCGAAAGACGATAGTCTTGCGTGTGGAGAGAGTGAACAAAACATTTATTTGATGTTCTGCTCAAGAAAATCGGTGAATGGTATTCTAGAGGCGCTGCGTTAGAGTGTCTCGAGCGAGCAGCGGAGGCTAACAAACGCATCACGTCAAGTCCCAAGTGAAACATGAGCGCCATCTGGCAGTTTTCTTGGGAAACAAAGCACGTGGTTCTGAGACGGGTGTGCGCGCCCGTCTCAAAGGTGATAAGTTGTACAACGCAAAGCAACGGGTAGGTGCCACCACCGTCTCGTGTTAGCAAAACGTTGGAAACACTCGACTTTTCGTGCTAGCGTTGCATGGTCAGCACGGCATGATAAGCGCTACGGTCCTTAAAATTACGTATGTATGCATTTTCTAGTAAAAGACGCACATGCAGAATATATGCGTGTTGTCATGGTGCCCCAGACATGCGCAATAATTGCTTTTTAATTGACAATTGCACAAGTATGAGTGCTAAATCTCGAGCAACATTGGTGGGCGCTGCGGCTGGGGTCGGCCGTTTCAAGTACCTGGTGCCATTAAGAGTGGACAAAGAGATAAATGTACAGACATACAGACCAAAATTTTCGCATCGAAGGTCAGCAAGAAAGGCTATCATCTTTAAAATTCGACATCCGCAGCCTTGACCCGACGAATGCAAAGAATAAATGTCAGAGTCTCAGCGGGAATTGAACCCCAGCATTCTGCGCGGCAATCAAGTATTGTACCACAGAGCCACGCCATGTCTCGGAGCTACTTATCTACTAGACGATAATGTTCTTGAGAGAGGGGGGGGGGGGAGAGGAAGGAAAGGCCGGGAGGTTAACCAGATATTGGCATCTGATTTGCTACCCAGCGCTGGGGGCGGAGGAATAGAAGCAAGAAAGGGGGGGGATAAATAAAAAACAAAAAGAAAAAAAAACATGCGCTCTCATGTGAAAACGAAAACACACAGGAAGGGCGTCCTAGCTACAACCGTTCAGTAAGCGCGGTCGACCGCAAAAAGTGTAGTAGCGCTTTCAGGGCCTTCTTCTGTGAAGTTGCATCTTGTCGATATTGTAGAGTTCCTTGCTCCGAAAGAGGTTGATTATCTAATTTTCTGAGTTCCTTGCGAAGGCATAGTCGTTGTTCACTATGCGCTAAGCAGTCACAAAGAATACTTTGGATCATTTCTTCTTTGCCACAGTGGCTACAGGCTGCGGTGTCGGCCATCCCAATGCGGAAAGCGTAGGCGTTGGTAAACGCAACGCCCAATCACAGCCTACATAACAGGGTCTGGTCTGGCAAAACCTTGACGGGACTTGAAAGTTTAGCTTAGGGTCAAGCGAGTACAGTTGGGCATGCTTGAAGTATGGGGGATTCCATTGTAATGTGGTTTGCTGGCGAGCAAGCCTGCAGAGCTTTCGTGCAGCATCTGTCCTAGAAAGTGGTAGTCGTAGTTTATGGTCTTCTGTGTGGGCTGAGCGGGCAGCTTGATCGGCCCGTTCATTGCCGATGATTCTGCAGTTACTGGGTAACCACTGAAATGTAATTTGCTGCCCTTTCTCAGTCAGGTGGTGTATAACCTCTGCTATCTCTAGTACTAGCTGCTCGTGTAGTTCACGGCGTAAGGCTGATAGTAGAGACTAGAGTGCCGCTTTCGAGTCGCAGGAAATCGTCCACTTGCGTGTAGGTTGATCAACGACAAATTGCGACGCGGCACGAAGTGCTGCCAATTCTGCTGCCGTTGATGTTGTTGCGTGAAATGTCTTGAATTTAATTGTCGTGGCCAACCTTCGTATCGCTACTGCTCCTGTAGAGCTGTCCGGCTGAACAGATCCGTTGGTGTATATATGTGCGGAGTCTTGGTATTTCTCATACGAGAGAAGTAGTGTGAGCTGTTTAAAAGCCGGTGACGACAAATTGGCCTTTTTCTGGACGCCGGGTAAGCTAATATTAATCATTGGTTGAGCGAGGCACCATGGCGGAGTCACGGGTCTATTCATGACTTCTTTGCGCAAACACGTACACGGACACAAGGAAAAGAGGCAAACAACACGGGCGCCCATGTTGTTTGCCTCTTTTCCTTGTGTTCGTGTACGTGTTTGCGCAAAGAAGTCATGAATGAGTACCAACTCGCCCAACTTTCAGTACTGTTGTCACAGGTCTAGCGGAAGGAGGGAACGAAGTTGGGATCGACTCGCGATGTGCGGTCACTGTTTTGCAGTAAGATGTGCATGGTCGGTCCACTGGTAGAAATGCTAGGTGATGTCGTGGAGTTCGAGCAAGGTGTCGTATATGTGTCCTCAGCACTTCAACATTATAGTGCGTCTCGATGAAGTGGTCCCTTGTGATGGCGATAGTTGCCGCTGTTGATGCACTTTGGGGCAAGCCTAAACAAATCCGGAATGCTTGATCCTGGACACTTTGAAGCATTCGTATGCTTGTTTTACTTGAGTTGGTTAACGCAAGTAGGCTGTACCGAAGGAATCCAAGGAAAAAAATCCTGTATAGCCGCAACATAGCAGCTGTGGACATTCCCCAGTTTTTTCCAGCGAAGAACTTGAACAAATGACAGATGCCTGTCAATCGCCTTTTCATGTATGATATATGTGAGCTCCGTGAGAGGTCTCTGTCAATTATAACACCTAGTAACTTGAATGATGGGACGTGACGTATCCTTTCGCTGTTTATCAGAACGCTGTAGTTCTGCCATGGTTTGCGCGTAAATGCCACAAGTGCACATTTCTCAGAGGAAAATTCCAGACCTTGTTGATGGAGGTAAATAGCAGCTTGAGTGGCAGCTCTCTGAATTCGCGCACGCAGCTGTAGACGTGTTAATGCAGACTTCCAAACGCAGATATCGTCCGCGTACATTGACAATCTGACAGTACTTGGCAGATGCTCATTGAGAGCTACTAGGGTCCGGTTGAAAAGTACAGGGCTAATGCCACCCTGGGGAACACCACGGTGGCTGTAATGTAGCGAAGTGTCACCATTTTCGGTTCTCATGAAAAAGGATCCCTCAGAGAGATAGCTGCGTAGCCACTGAAACATCTGACAACCCACTCCTACGTCCTTGAGAGAGGTTAGGACAGCTTCATGTGTGACGTTATCGTACGCCCCTTTAACATCAAGAAATAAAGAAGCGCAGAGACGCTTACGGCCTTTCTTGTGTTGCACGTAGCTGACCAGGTCTATGACGCTATCACTTGATGACCGGCCACGGCGAAATCCCGTCATAGCGTCCGGGTAGATGTTGTGATGCTCCAGGAACCATTCTAGCCGTCCAAGTAACATCCTCTCCATCACTTTGCCCAAGCAACTAGCCAGTGCAATCGGGCGGTATGATCTGAGCACCAATGGTGACTTGCCAGACTTCAGTAATGGAACCAAACGGCTGGTCTTCCAGTTAACTGGGAGGGTGCCCTCTCGCCACGAATCGTATATCTCGAGGAGGGCACTCCTCGCACACTCACCAAGGTGACACAGTGCTGTGTATCATATTCCATCAGGCCCGGGTGCTGATGTCCATCTACACCAAGCCAGTGATGCTTTAAGCTCATGAATAGAAAAAAAATAGTTCATGTGGTGATCGTGTGATGTCGTGCCACCACGTGAGAGCGTGGAGATGTTGGGATCTGCGAGCTGACCAGATAAATTGGCACAGAACTCTTCTGCCACGTCGACCTCCGATCTCTGTTGAGAGAGGCCTAGAGCCTTGAATGGAGACTGCTGAATGGAAGCTGTCCGGAGCCCTCTTATTGTCCTCCACAAGTGTGATAAAGGCTTGCAGGAATCTAACGACGTGCAGAAGGCTGCCCAACGTTGTGACTTTAGCTTGTCTATGCGGCGTTGTATCTTCTTCTGAAGACGTCTAGCTATTCGTAAATCGTGGATTGCTTTCGTGTGTCGGTACCTTCGTTCCGCACGCCGTCGGAAAGACCAAAGTTGTTCTAATTCCACATCCAATTCAGTTACTCTCGAATAGCTTGTGAGGGTGCACACCGTGTCTTGCACTGTGGACTTGATGACGTCTCCTAAGTCAGGTGAGGTGTTCTCTTGGCAGCGTTCTTCCATGAGAGATTCAAACTTGGTCCAGTCCACTATTTGGATAGTTTCGCGTACCTTGCAAGGTGATAATCCTCTGATCTTGAGATATGGGGGAATGTGGTCGCTCCCTTGTGTTTCTATGTCCGCAAACCATCCGGCACATCTTACGAGACTCCCAGAAACAAAAGCGAAGTCAAGGCAGCTGCTGTATCCAGGGCCATGTAAAAATTTTGGGCTGCCATCATTTAACAAGCACAGCTAGTTGTCTGAAGCAAACGTTATCAGACTTCTACCCTTTGCGCTGATATTCGGGCTCCCCCATAGCGTATGGTGGGTGTTAAAGTCTCCGATGATGAACCATGGGCCAGGAGTGGATGATAGGATGTATCCTAGTCTTCTGTGGTCAAATCTACTTAATGGCGACAGGTATGCACCAAAAACAGTGACAGTAAGATCCTTTTTCTTTACGGTTAAGCATATATATTGGTTATCGTTGTCAGGTGGTACAGACCAAAGAATGTAAGTCAGGTCACGGCTAATAAACAGCAGGACCTTGCTGTTTCTACTATAACAAGCCGACATAAATCATTCGTATCCGGAGAGTCTGATAGCGCTCGATTAATTTGGCTCGCAGATGACGATGATGAGAAACATATTGATGAAAACGAACCGATGGAACTCTGCAATGCGTGATATCAGTCTCTGTGCATTCCACTGAAAAATTGTTGCTTTTTTGACCTCTTCTCTGAAAGACAGTGCCTGGTGGGTCATTATCTAGTCAAGAGCTGCCAGTACTGGACTCAGAGCGTCCAGTACTTGAAGTGCGCTTATGGCTGACGTTGTGCGCATGTTGTTTAACACCGTGTGAATTGCAATAATTATGGGTTGTAGAAGAGCAATCACTTACATATACAAGTTCCGCTGCTCCTTTGTTGTCGCAGCTTGCTCTGATGAAGGCGGCTTCTGATGCGGTTCTTCCACAAGTTGCGTGCGCGTAAGTGGCGGCCACTCTTCAGTAGAGAGATATCTACTTGTTTTCTCTCTTCCGTCGTCTGCGTTCACCGCGGTGTACCCTGCAGTGGGCACCGTTCCCAGATGCGTTGACTTACTTCTTGTAGTTGAATGTGTACTTCGCGAAGACCTTCAACGGTGACGTCGTCGTCTTCGCCGGACTTCTTCCGCGGCTTCTTTGTGGGTAGAGCTGTCTCGCACCGTTTGTTTAATAAGAATAGTAAACTCCTTTATGCGTGGACAGTCTTCGGAAGATGCACTGTGGGCACCTTGACAATTAGGGCACTTTAGTATGGTTGCGCTGCATTTGTCCACGGAGTGTGGTTCTGTGCATCGGGGGCACACTTCAGAGTTTCTGCACGCACCCTGCACATGGCCGATCTTCTGGCACTTATGTCATCACATAGGTTTCGGAATAAATGGTCGGACCTGGTGACGAAAGTGGCCAACCTTCACATGGGAGGGGAGACAGTCCCCTTTGAACGTAATTCTCACACAATGCGTGTTACCAAGGCGGCCGACATTCACAATGACGTTATCTTCATTTACCGGTTTTATCAGCACTGAGAGATCCGAGTTTGGAATTTTAGTGGCGATGTCATAAATGACTCTTTTTGAAGTGGTGCTATCAGCTCGTATTATAGACTTGACATAGAGGTTACCCAGTTGCGTTACTTTCTGAAGCACGTTCAGCGCATGTGGGTACAGCACATCGATTGCCAAGATGTTCCTTCTTGCGTTTAGTCGTACTTCTTTGATATCATTTGGTGTAATATTCTCGAAATACACAAAGAGTGCTTGCCTGTTCAGCCAACGTAGACTGTCGGTAGCCTTCAGAGGCACAAAGAGGATGGAGTGAGGCCATCGCTGTGGCCGTCGCTAATGTTCTTGAAAAGTCGATTGAGGTTGCAGTGCTGGCTATCCAATTTTACAAACATTGCATATATATAAGGAACAACCGTCACGTTGGGTTAACGTCAATTGTAGTTTGGTACCATGCGCTGAAGTTGATTTATATAGCGGTGTCCAGTGCTAGCATCCTCGCGAACACCAGCGCTTCATATCAGCTCATCTCTGCTAGTTCTGCTAATACTCATGTTCGTGTTGGCATCGCTGCGTAAGGGCAAACAACTGGTTAGTATAAAGTTTTGCTACTGTTCAACATACGCACGTGCGCGCAACAAATGTACATACATCTAGCGCAATTTCATAACGTGTCACTCAATAAAAAAATTACAACATGGTCACCTGTCCTCCGCACGCTTCGCATAACGTCGATTCTCAAGGTACATGGGATCTGCCTTTTTTTTACTAATTGCTGGTTTGCCAGATGTAATGTTTCGTTCTCGCTGCGATGCCCACAAGATCTCGTTTGAAGGCCTTGATGTTCTTGTTTCAGTGTCCGGATAACATAATTGGTTTTTGGCTCAAGGTCACCTAAAAAACTACAATTGACTAAATGAATAACTTCATAATAAGTGACTTTTTAGATACGCGCGGCAAATAACAACAAACTTTTAAAAAAGTACGCGAGACATTATGCCTTGGTGGTGGTGGTGAAAAACAATTATTAACATATTTAGAGTGAGAGGTGTGAATAAGGCGAGTCTGAAGGGCCCGCCTTTCACAAAAATCAGAAGAAATTTTTAGTCTGGTATCCCTGCAGCTGCCGCGGCCGTTCGGGCTCCAGCCACCAATGCCTGTTGGGCTTGGAGGTCAGAACAGCTGAGGAGGACCACCTCCCAATGCTCTCGTGTGAGATGGGGCTGGTTTGGGTAGGCGGGATATGAAGGACATGCCCACACCATGTGATAGGTGCCACAAGACGCCTCCGCACAGTGCGGGCACGCGCCCGAGAAGGCCGAATTCAAATGCTTCAGTACTGCCGGGCACAGTACAGTATCGGTAAAAAGGCGTTATTGGTAAAGGAGCGAGAATAAATTTGGTTGCACCCGTCATTCAAACAAATTACGATAAGCGTCAGTCGGCGTTCTCAACCTTAGTGATTTTTTGGCGATGTGCTTGTTTTCTCCAGGGCTTTCGTTCTTTCGTTCGATTTTATCTTTACTTGTTTGGAGAAATCTAAGTACAAATCCTAGCGTATTCGGTGTTTACGTTTTCAAAACAGATGCCGGAAGTAACCAGCTTGTTGCGGTGCCGGACATTTCGAAGCGAAAAAGAAAAGTTTTATGTAGCGAAACCATTATTTTTAATATGGAAAGTACATAGCTCGAATCAAAGGCATCGTGCAACTTTGATATGTGGGGTTTAACATCCCAAGACCGCCATATGACTATGAGAGACGCCATAGGAGAGGGCTGCAGAAATTTCGACCACCTGGGGTTCTTTGACGTGCACCCAGATCTGAACACATCGTACAGCTTTGCTTCTATAACTGCATTCACATAAGGCTAGATAACCTGCTTTAAGACTACAGTTAAAAACTGAAGAAAGCGGTAGCATGCGTGTATACAAGAAACCACGATGCATATAGCACACGTTATAGCAGATTATTCTACACTTGGTTCCCTTTAGACTAACAATTGCTAACGAAAGCAAACATCCCACTTTCTCACTAGTAAATAATGAACAAAGAAAACAAATCACTGTCGATAAATAGAGGACCGCAAATGTACTGTGCAGTCAGAAAATGTACACATACGCTCAGCATGCACAGTAGTGCTTTCGAACACGAACGCCGTAAATGGCAGGGACTGTAGCACCCTCATTTCTGAACAAAACGAATTCTCTTCTTTGTAAATGAGCTAATACACTTGCGCCTTCGTTTAAGCCCAAATGTATTGAGTTTCTGTGGACCGTCTACAAGGTTAGGCTGTTCAGTGTAGCGTATCACGCGCAGGAAGACCACATTCAAACGATTTATGATGATATTTAAAAGATGAAGTGCTGTGTCACCGGTAAACATAAAGGTATCGCTAATTTCGGTTTATTTTAACAAAACATGATAAATCAATGCGCATCTGTCTATACTGGTTTTACTCAAAAACCTGATTCATCCCACACATACGCATGCGGTAGCAAAGTTAGTTTTATTGGTAAAAAACAAACAGGAAACGTTGACGCTACAAATCTGTCAATTAATCAGACAAGACCCCGTTGATCATCAAATTTTGATTTTAAGGACAGTCACTACGATTTTCTAGGTGATTGCGAATGTCAGCAAACAGCTTTCTCAAAGTCGGGCACCACGTGTCGCTTTTCCATCTGTAAGTCACGAAACCCAACCTGCACGTCTGCAGAATACTCCGCTGGCACTTTCACTTCCTAGTGACACCAACACATAGAATGTTTCGTTGTAAGAAGTAACGCGGTCTTATATCGCCACATTCCTTCTTCAAGTTTTGTTACGGTCCCATTACATTGTAAGTAATTCCGAGCGCAAACCATGCCTGCAGCGTTTGAGATGCTTGAGGACTGCAGTAGATCATTGTGTTAAGTTAACGTGGACAACGCGAACATAACAGGTTATTTTGGAACCTACGTAAGTGCAAGCGATAACGGTGGAATATTCGACGGTACGTGTATAAATGCCGACGTGCTTCTCCGCTTGTAAGTTGGTCGACGGCCGATGCTATGTTCACCGCTATCAGTGACAGTATGTGTCGCTGTAATCAGACATTTCTTTGATTGGCCACAAGTTCATCCAAATAAACAGTTTGCTCTGTGACCTAAAGTCGGCTCCCTTCGTCGAAGTCACGACAACGTGACAGTATGTTTTTGCCTAAGACCACTATAGAAGGCGACAGCCAGCTGTTCTTTCTTCGTAGATTGTTCTGGTTTTTCGTCAATTGTATTGATCACCACCCCCCCTCCACTCCTTCTGAGTTTTCTACTCCTCACGTGGTGTTCCAATATCTCCATATGGTAGCATGATGATTGATGGTAGCACAGGCTAAGGATGGACACCGTAAAGCGCAGTCGAGACACCGCATACACCACTCCTTCTTTCGTCCATGTCCTCAGCCTGCACTGCCATCAATTATTGTGCTATCATACCACAAAGCGAAAATCGCCACCCTCGTCGATTCCAAAATAGGCCCACCTTGGGCCACATGACAACTCACTGGAAGGCCGAGTGACTGGGACGAACTTCTGCGCCGCTCAACCTTGCAAGAGCAGATCTTGGCAGTCCAGTGCGCCCGCGCAGGGCTATTAGGCTAGACCTGCCGGTTCTGACGTGGAAGTAGCCTGGTGGCACGCGGTAAACTCAGCGTCTGCGCGGGACTAATACAAACCTGTCCCTCTGACATGCAATGGCAACTTCAGGTGACGTCATGAAGACACCACAGGCTGACGTCATCACATAATTTTTTACATCACTCGTGTTGATGCCAGCGCGGACGTTCAGTTATCACTTTTCATGAGACGTGTAAGGCTTTCGCCTGAATTAGAGTGTGGTGGTGTCATCTAACATTTCCTTGCCAAGTGAGCACGGCAACACGAGGCGAAAGTCAAAGCCGATGCTACGTGGTGCGCAGAAACATGCCACTGATAAGCAATCAGCATGGCAGGTCATAATGGCGCAGACTTCGGCCATCACAGATGAGGCTCTGAACTAGGTCACATGAGCCAGTGGACGACGTTATGCACTGTGACGTGCCACGCACACCAGCTGCTCAAATGGCCCGGACTTCCCGAAGAAACAGGAGAACGTGTTCGTGACGATGACTGGCGCTGGCTTTGTCCGGGACACTGCCTCTCCTTTCATGCCAGACAACGCTCCTTGCGTATTTTCTGTTCTTTTGGCCCCGTCATTCCGTCTCGAATGCTCAGACAGCGTTGATGAAGCACCTAAACATGTCTTCTGGCTGTAACTTGACTTCGCGGAAACGTGAAACTAGGAGGCGAGATAGAGAGTCTTCTTTCCTTCGAGAAGGAGATACCGCAAATGATACAGCCAACAGAAAAAAGAAATAGCAGAGTACTCGGCGCCAAAAACATGACACTACAAGAACCCAGAGGAACGCACAGGCTGGACCAAAAAGAAAGCGCCGATGAGCGCAACGACGAGCGCTATATAAGGATAGCAAGAAGGTATGCGAGTGAGTTTCAATAAGCTGGCTTTTATGTGCTGGTATACAAGTTATACTCTGCCATGCATTCTCTTTCTCATGCATAATCTTCGAAATTGTGCGAACAAAACTTTATTATTGGAGAGTAGTGCAACGGATATCAGAAGGTGTAGTTGACAGTTTCGGGTTATATGTACACGGCGAGTAGCTGAATTGGTTAGGATACTGTGTTTGGGGTCCCACTCTTATAATTTCGTGTCTTTTTTTTGCTCTTTTTGAACTTTATTAGGTTTGATCTTTTTTGAACCTCTGTAAAGATAGCCAAGAAAGCAAATAATTCGATGGTAACACGCTACAGTTCAGTGCTGTTCATCGAAATTGTAGAAAAAGCACTGGAGCGCATTAGTGATAGAAGATGAGCAAGAGAAGTCATTATATAAACTACCCCTGAATGGTTCCTACAATAAATGCACCACATCCAGTGGTCTAAATAAGAATTGGTTAAGCATTACTTAGAAAAGTAATTAGCCAGCTCATTGTCCGCGATTATTTTATCTATAGCGTGAAAGGTACACAAAAGCTGCGTAGCGGGGCCATGACCTACTTAAGAACGAAACCATGCTTCGTACAATTCATCGTTTGCGAGCGCACACCAAAGGAACTTTCCATTTTGAACTAAGCTCTTCATCGCCACACTCCAATCGAAAGCCATTCAAAAGCTGGTGCGCCATTGAAAAAGTGCTCTTTTGAAATGCATGCGCTCTATCCTATTCTCGTCCTGGACCTGTGTTTACAAAGGTTTCACTCTCTGAACTTTATTCTTCATCCAAGTCAATTCGATTATGCAGCGGGACTTCACAAGCACACAAAGTGCAGTGACCAACAAGGAATGGTGTAATTCAAATTTGTAATTAGTAATATTCAATGTATGAGTAACATCTTTGCTATGTTTTGGTTTCGCAACCACAAAGTTGTACTATATTATTTCCAATCATTTGCGTTGTTTGATCCGTCGAGGATTAAAGCAATTTGTTGGACGAGTTGGTTCACGAAGTTATACACAGAAAAAGGGGGTATCACAAAAGGAAGAAGGTCGACACAAGAACAATAATCTGGCACTGTGTTCCCGTGTTCTTTCTAGCTAGCTTTTTTTGTTTGCTTCGTTCTTGCTGCTGATTACCATTTAAGAGCTACGCAGTAGCTTGTGCCATACCTGTTCTCTAATATCTCTGTATAGGTCGCATAAATAACGAAACATGAGGGAGCAACGTGAACAGCACCGTAGGGGTATTACACTAACGCATGCTCCCCATGAAAGTACCTCGAAGAGCCGAGTAATCAGCGTGGTTGACGCCATGTTATATAATTTTTCTTCCTCTTTTCCGATCAGCTAGGATAACAAAAGGCAATACGAGACGTGCCGTCGCTGACCTTTCAGTTGAGCAGCCGCTGTTGGGCAACCATGTTTCGGTTCAATCATTCTTTCAATCAATCAAGCGAAGCCTCAATTCTCGTTTACAGATTCATACCTGATTGATCTACGAATAGATAGATAACGAGAAATTATCGTTGCTGTTATTGATGTTATCGTTAAGTATTAGATAACACTCACAAATACAGGAAACCAAGAAGAAAGAAGTCCAAGTACGAAGTGCAGAGACCCAGTGCACTGCAGCTGTGTAAACCCACGAGATCATTTGCGCCCATTGGCAGCGCTATGTGGGGCATGCTGACTGCGTTCTATATTAGCTGCTCCATACATCACCAGATTGGGCACTGCCGCTGCAGCGTTGGTACGTACTTCCCTCGCACCACTCACGTCTGCCGCGCATTCTGGCTTAGCTTAGTGTGGGTCGGGATCAAATGAAGTTAACTGCACTCTATCAGCTTGTTCTGCAAGCATTGAAACCGAGAAATTCGCAGAGAGAAGGCAACGTGCGCAAACATAAGGACCCTCATCTTCAATTGCACTGTGTTCTCACGGGCCTAAGATTGTGTTTACTTCTTGCCGCAGACAACGAGCCTATGCAGTATACGCCACCCTGCAGCCGTGACCGGCAACACGAATGCGTCAACAGTGTGTCTGAGATAAAATCACGGCATGAAAAGACGTATAATGGTCGGTGCACTCGTGCAGTGTTAGGTCTTATTACTCTTACTTTAATACAAAAAAGGAAGAAAATCACATGCAGATTCATTGCTGTATTTATTTGTCGAACACATTAACAAAGAAAATCAAGGAACACAGGATGCTGAGAGACCCGGCTATTCACGATGCAAGAAATGGGGCGTATCGCGCGCGAAGATTGGTTATTTGCATTTCACGTGATTTCCAGGGAAGAATGCCGCTTTGTTCAGCACGCGAGCGAAAGTTGGTGGTTCATTAAAATTCATTACGGCCGTGGTTTGAGGCTCACCACTGCTGTATATAGCGTTAATGGTGCCTGAACGCCAAAGCTTAGTAAGGTGTATGAATCATTGGCTTATGCTGCGGCATGCCAGTCGGGATGACCTGTCCAATACTCTAGCGGAATTCGGAGATATTCTTTTTTTTCAATTTTTCTGTTCATTTTACGTTGGCAACCTGTCTGCCTGAATGCCACCCATGCGTCAATGCTGTTTTACAATTGACTTTTAGTACGCCACAGTCAAAATTATCGTTCTATAAACAAGTTTTAAGTGAGGGGCCTTTACTTTTCTAACGTTTGAAAGTACACAATAGAGACTTATGTAATTTGCAATTGCAAACAAATGTTATAGTTTCCTCCCGTACGAAGGGTGTATTAAATCACATTCATGTACAGCTTGTTGTGTGTTCAGAAAAAGTGGTAGACGATTTGTAGTACTTGGTACTCTACTATGGGAGAGCATAAAGCCGTCCCGTGGGCTTCATCTGCGGTGATTCGCCATTTTATGGCGCGGCTTGTGCGTCCCTCGTAGGACGTATGTGCAAGCTTCTGTTATAAGTGCCGATAATCGAACGTTTATTTAGTTCATTTATCACTTTTTTGGCTTCAGCAAGCAGAGCCTCCTTGTTCCATCAACTTAACTGAGAAGGCCAGGTGGAGTTATGGGTCCTATAAAAAAATGTTCGCAACAAAACCGAGGGATGATGCTCATTATGACAATGAGCAACATCCTTCTATGCCTGTTCTAGTCGCATTGTGTAAAACTCCAGAACACAAAACTAAGCACTGTAGTACTGAATCAGCTTCACCTGTGAGTTTATGTGCAGTGTCACTTCTAAGTGCTTTCAGGCAAAAGTAAAGCAATAAAACAAATGTCTGTGCTCATCATCGTGCGTGGAACTAAACACGTGTGCATGTTGCACGCACTGCCATCAACGTGATTCAGCGTAAGAATAAATCAAGCCCTGTTTTGTTTCCCCGTTTTGATCTCCAACGCCACAAGAAAGCTGTGCGCCGAAGCGCTTACCGCAATATAGACAATGGTAATTATACCGTGGTGTTAATTAAAAAAGCGCCTAATTAAAGTCGTAAATGAAGCGCAGCCAGTAAACCTCCATCACTCATTCTTTAAGCGACCAATCACACTTTTTGTTCTACTAAGAGTTTGCCTAATGAAGATGCCATTGGGGAAATCGGTTCGCGTCGGGCTCAGGGCTAATTCCTCAAAGGATGGGGAAGAGCCTGCTTCTCCGTAAAGATGGATGAGATGGTTCCCCCATGGTACTAAGCAGAGAGGAGAAAATGGCGTGGTATGGACTATGTGTGGCGTACACAAATAAGGTGCCCGAATATAAAAACAGAAAAGGATGGTGACTCTAAGCGTTCTGTAGGGAAGTCAGTAAAAGGGGAAAATTTTGAGAAGTTGCTCATCTAATACCCTCTTACAATCTCAATCCTTTGCCAGTTTGTTCGAGCCCCTGAGTACTTTGGCTGGCCATCACGCGCGAAATAAACGCCTTTTAGGCAGACAAACTGTTACTTATTGTTTCTGGTGGCGAGTGACTTATAACGCAGTTTTTTTAGCATAAGTGAAAATAACGCTGTCGTTTAAGTCGGAATTACAAATATACGTCCTAAATAACTGCGCAAACTGCAAATATCAGAGAAAGAAGTACTTTTATCTTTACAATCAATGGACTTGTGATAGCTGATAGTTGATTCTTCTCGTGCTACGGTGCTGATTTCCCAGTTCTTGATAATCTGACGCGGCTATATCGGTGCAAGCGCCTCATCAATAAATTAGTTGGCGCAACCCTTTGCGAGACGTAGCGAGTCCTCACGAGATTTTCGTTTGCCACGTCTAAATACTCACGCGACCTTCACCGTACGAGTGACGACGTCACTACATGACGGCATCAACTGATATCGTCGATCGATCGAAAGTTGGGCCAATCACGGAAATCGTGCAACACCATGCGTAAAGTGCCAAAAGCACCATGGTCTGGAACATCGAATCGATTGGGGATGACATAGTTGAAATAACTGATGGCGGGTCTGTCACAGTGCAGATCGTTTAGTGTTGCCAAAGGTGTAGTCTTCAAAATACATCAATTACCTAGGGTCAAATCAGCATTCACCTTAAAATTTTAGAGAACATAACGTGCTACAAGTTTCTTGTTCACTCTTCCATGCTAAACGGTGACAGCAAAAATTACGAGACCTGCGTGTCAATCGCGCTGAAACGCAGGTATTCTTTTTCCTTTGACCCATGACATGCTTTATTTCTAAACTACGTGAAATCTGAGAAGCATAGATCAAAGGTCAGAAGAGCACGTATACTACATGCTAGGTGCCATCGAGTTCTGTCCCCCTCCATAGCCGTGTGTCTGCATAATGACTCAGCTAGTAATCCCCAGTCAATTGATGATGCCGCCATATGTGCGAGTTTTGTGCGTATCAGTATTTTGAAATCTCTTGCATCACTCAGCATCTTTAGGTCATATTTTATTCCTAACGAACCAAAACACAAGATAGCCATAGCCTCCCGAGACACGTTAGCGATAAGAAAAAAAAAACGTACAGCTCTATGAAGGAAACTACTAGACCCTAAATAAAGTTTACTCATTCATTCTCCGAATCATTCTGATTGCAACAAACCCGAAACACGGGCTCAGCAGCAAGCAAAGAGATTAACTTCAGAACCAAATAAGAAAGAAAGAAAGAACAACAACAAGGACAGCTGGAAATGAGTTCGGCTTCAGCGGCGACACTGCGGCAATGTGGCGGGGGCCGGAACCAAATATTGCCGTTTCGGGAACGGATTGTTATCAATTTCGGTAATGACTATTCTGCGGGCGAACGCGAGAGCTGCACCGCAATTTCAGCGTGACGAAAAAAGCCCTGCTGACACCGCTATCCTCTCACAAAAACTATTCTCTACAACAACGCGGTGCTTCATTCCTCCCCAACTGTACCACAATTTTTTTCCCCGGCATCTTCCATTTCCGACCCTATGTTGCACGGTAACCAGTCAGAATTTTCGAGACGTCAAAAATTTTTCACTAATGACATATCGCAGACTTGGTTTCGCGGGTCACCGGAACTCATCATATCGACGAGTGATGTTGCGGATGATCCCGGCTGCGGCGGCTGCATTTCCGATGGAGGCGGAAATGTTGTAGGCCCGTGTGCTCAGATTTGGGTGCACGTTGAAAAACCCCAGGCAGTAGAAATTTCCGGAGCCCTCCACTACGGCGTCACCTATAATCATATGGTGGTTTGGGGACGTAAACCCCACATATCATCATCATCATGATGTTGCGGATGGTGGGGGTGGGGGGAGATTCTTAAAATGAAAGGGAGAAGAGTGAGAATAAGTGACGCAGTAACTCTCCTTCAGGCGAGGACAGCGCAACTGGCTTGAGACGTAGTTACTGCGGAGGTAAGCAAAGAGAGATGCAGTGGAGGAATAGGGAGAAACAGTGCGGCATTGAGAAAAAATGATCGTTTCGTCACTCGTGTAAATTGTATGCTTCCCGGAGCTGATTACGTGAATGTCGAGAGCGCGCCATTGCATACAGCTGGTTGGGCAACAGCCATTGTTATGTCACCTAAGGGCCGTGGGTGTCGAGTCGAAAAACGAATAGCATTTTATTCGTCTTGTTCGTCTTATTTTGCAGTCGTGTGGGGATGTTCATTTATCGAACTGTCTAGTTTGTTTTTGTTGATGTCCCTTGCGTTCGATGCCACTCGTATACTATTATTTTTTTTGTTCCCTCGGAACATACATATAATTATGACGGCATTCTTGAAACAAGACTGTCATCTTTCTTTAACGCTCTCTACTTTTTAAAGCGACACTAAAGTCAAATAACAATATATGTCAGAGTGAAAGCTCAATGTATGATAACGTCTAAAACGACAATATTATGAACAGCACTGCCCTACTTACCGAGAAATTAGGATAGATACATGAAAACAGATACGCCACGAGAAGGACATTCACAAAATGATCCTGATGACGTCAGACGAACCGCCTACAAATTATTCACTAGTAATCAATCTAGCTGCACTTACTAAAGAATCTTCCGTGCGGAGCCCAGTTGAACCAATTACGTCTGCCCATAGCCCCCGAGATTGCAGGCGTGCTGAGCGCCTGCAATCTTAGAGGCCATGGTCAGCCATTTCCTAGCCAATGGCAGGAAATTTTGAATGGCCGTTATTGCTGCTGTGGCTCCCGCTGCTTTCGTTGTGCAGTTATTAGTGCCGGCGGCCACGCAGCAACAGTGGGCAACGTTGTGCACGGCAACAGTGACGTCATACGTTTCGTTGAGGCTAGTAAGTTGAAGTGCGCTAACCCAATGCGGACCACTAAAAAATAGGTTTATTTCATAATTAGCCCTTCCTTGACACAAAAGTTTCTGGGCCACTGTATCAACAATCAACATCAACCTATTAGTTGTCTTTAGTGTCCCTTTAAAAGAGAACTCTTTATTTTGCTACCACGCATACTACCAGTACGACTAAAATGCTTTAATTTGCACTTATCTCTCTAGCGAGGACTCGGAGCTTCACTAAGTAACAGCAGGTGTTCAATATGAAGCTCACCAATGAAGCCATAAACAATAATAACCAATACAAGAATGAAGCCAATTATTATACAAAAATGTTGTCTATTGCATAAATTGCAACAGAGAAAAGTCACTGCACTGCACAATCAAATGAAAAATCAAGAACTCTAAATTATTATTTTTGAAGAATATTGGGACATGGGTCTGAGTTTGGCGCTGTGTCAGTTTAACAACTCCATGCATATTCCATTATAATCTACGTTCGAAAATTTTCGAGAAGTGCTTCTCTCTTCTTTGTCATTTGTTGACTGTCGAAGCTAATAATCGTTTCCAGATCTCGGGAAAGGATTATAGAATGGATTTATCATGTTATACTTGATGGTTTCAATCAAAATCAAGAAGTGAATGGATGAATCATTCAATCAATCAATGCAAGTATCTTTAGGCTCGCTGCTCATTTGCCTGAACACTCAATTGAAGACTTTTTAGCAACCAGAAACAACCACAGTGCACACAGCCGTTAGCATCTCGAGCAAACGTATGCGATAACACTGCCCGGTCAGGAAGCTCTACAGTGTCAAATAAAGAGCGATCATCTCAAAGCCTACAGTTTCTTACTGGCATTTCTTCTTTCTGGCAACTTTGGCGCCGAAAGGAAACATGTAATAAAGACCTTGACTGGAAAGCGTGAAAGTAGGGTGGAAAATAAAAATACGGAAAGAAAAATACTGTTCAATAGCCGAACAAGAGGACTAGAACTTAAAATTGGTAGTCAGACACTATAGTTGATCCATTAGAAATTTTGATTGATTGATGTGTGCGGTTTAACGTTCCAAAACCACCATATGATTATGAGAGACGCCGTAGTGGAGGGCTCCGGAAATTTCGACCACCTGGGGTTCTTTAACGTGCACCCAAATCTGAGCACACGGGCCTACAACATTTCCGCCTCTATCGGAAATGCAGCTGCCGCAGCCGGGATCCATTAGAAATTTTATCTAGGCCATTCACTGGAGAATACCTGCCATCATAGTAATCAGACTTTTAATGTAAACATAGCTTCAAGCGCATACAGCCTGGTTATTACCGAATTACGGTAACCAACTGACACTTATTCATAAAAAAAAATGCGCAAAGAAGGTTGTAGTGCCGCTGATTCAAGCTTCACCAATACAAATAAAAACCAAGAGGAGTAAAGTACCCCGCAACAAACAAATTAACGAAGCAAGCGAGACGTTCAGTGATAGGAAAACTACAGCGACGTGGATTACCGAGAAAAATGCGAAGCCGATACCTCAGCAGGCTGTCAGAGGAAGGAAAACGATAGAGAGAGAGAGAGAGAGAGAGGAGAGAGGTGTGTGCATAGCAACCATTCTGGAATAACTGGTATTGATATACTACACTGCACAAGTACAAAGGGCTTCAAGTCTAGAGATATTATAGAAGGGGACATGGAGTGGTGGCCACACACTAAGTCACAGTTCTCAGACATGATATCAAACTTAGTCTATATTCCCCTCTACAAGTCTACTGTGTTGAAGTGGTTTAACAACACCTTCGTCACCTTCATCTACGATCACTTCTGCAAGAAGACACAGAAGACGTAGACCACCCGTTTGGAACACCATGTGAATGGTCAAATATTTCAAAAATATTTTCCGCTAATCTACAAACATTGCAAGAATTAGTTATTTGCTTTAGGTGCCTTCGTTTTACGTGAAAGCTTTAAAAAATCTTTTCCCTACTCTTGCGCAATTTAAAAAAAAAAGAACAAGCCTTCTGCTGTGGTGTTTGCGTGTCATAATTGCAGCGACCACGGTTTCTTTTCTTTTTTTTTAATCAACGTGCCCTACTGCATGAAAAGTCGAATAGAGGAAAAAATAAACATGGAAAAGGCGCGACTACACGAGTTAAAAAAATTGGCAGATCCCATTTACAGTGGCAATCGATGATATGCGAAGCATGAATAAGAAATGTTGATATGTCACTTTAAAATCAGCTCAACGTTATGAGGTGGAGCAAAATGATGCAGTACATCGCTTCCAGGACATGACTCTCCTGCTTGGGTGTGTCGTTTACCTTCATCATCCATTCAAGTCACGTGATACCAAATTTAGTATATGTGGAGCTAGCGAAACGGCAGCGAGCGCATCACGAAGTGCCCAATATACTCCAATGTAGCGTTGACGGGCGCGCACGCTGGGCACAGCGACGCTACGTTAGCTAAACGCGAGCCCTCTGTAGTATGCCGCCAGGCGCGACCAGCGTCCGTTGGCGCGGCCCGACGGCAACCGGCGCGAAATGCGACGTTCTGCTTTTCGCGCCGATGCCATAGCTTCAATGCCATACCTTCGTCATCCATTCATGTCCCGCAATACCATAGTTGGTATAAGGAAAGCTAGCGAAACGGCCGCGAGCGCATCAAGAGCGTGGCATGTAGTCACATTGTAACAAATGTAGCAGCCTCACAACAAGGATGTTCTATTTACATCGTTTATTAAGGGCGAAATTGTGCCTAAAGTGAGCGACGCACAGCAATCAAGAAGATCCGAAGGTCGGTAGTCCTCGTGAGCCTCTGCGCGACACCTTATATGAAGTTGGATGCTGCAGAAAAAGGTAAGGTCGAGGCTATGATCCGGCAAGCTTACAAGGCAGGGCTTGGGTTGCATAACAACGCGCGCACAGAATGGCTGTTAAAACTAGGGGTACACAACACCCTGGATGAATTATGGGAGGCGCATCCGGTGAAGCAGCACGCTAGGCTTTCAACAACCAAAGCGGGCAGGATTATATTGGAAAGGATTGGCATTGGAGCAGAGGCTCCCACTGGGGACACTAAAATTCAGGTGCGGCGAGAGTTACATAAGGCCCTGTACATAAAACCTTTGCCCAAAAATATGCATCCGATTCACCATACGCAGCGCAGGCAGGCAAGAGCCAGAGCTTTACACGTTGAGTACGGCGAGTACAAAGCGGCAGTCTATACAGATGTTGTGGAATATAAGGACAAAGACGCTTTTGTGATTGTGGTGGTGGACAGGCGGGGACGCTTGGTTGCCTCTGGATCGCTCAAAACCCGCTCCTCGGAAACTGCAGAGGAAGCGGAAATTGCGCTAGCTACAACTAATTCGCAGTCGGATTTGATTCTCAGTGATTCAAAGACAGCCATCCGATATCTGGCGAGGGGCAGAATATCGGCGACTGCCGCACGATTCCTGCATGGGGCCACGGGACGAGAAATTAGAGAAATAGAAATTGTCTGGGTACCAGCACACTCTGGGAACCCTGGGAACGAGGCGGCTCACCTGGATGCTCGAGGTTTCGTCAGCCGGGTAGGTGAGCTGCCGGTTCCGGGGAGGTCCGCGAGAGATGGGCTGGTGTCCTTTCACGACATAACGAATCATTATAAACTAGAGCGGAGGTTTTATCCGCCCCCGCACAAGCGGGTGACTAAGGCGCAGGAATGCGTCTGGAGAAAACTGCAGACGCGATCTTTTTCTAACCCTTACGTGTTGAACAAAATGTACCCGGAGGAGATTAAGCCGCAATGCAAATGGTGTCAGGCTGTGGCAACAAATGATCACATACTTGGCGAATGTAGAATAGTGCCGCCGCCTGTGGATATTATGCGTGATCCCTCTCTTGAGCACTGGGAGGCCTTGTTGACCAGCTCAGACCCAGTCGTCCAGTTAAGGGTCGTGGAGTGGGCCACACAGGTCGCCGCCAACCATGGGTTGATGGCCATCTAACACGGAATCATCCGCAGTTGCTTTCTGACGAAATAAAGTTTTACCATCCAACCACCATCTGCCTCGAGCACCCTCGTTCTCTTCTTCGCGCGCATTGGCTGTTCAGTTGAGTACCGTGCGCATGCAGGGCCGGCTCGTGCATTGCGGCTTGCTTCGTCGCTCGCAGTCGTGCCGTCATTGTTTCGCCTCGTTCCCGACGTCCGCGTTGCGCGGAGCAATGGCAATTTTCTGTGGCATTATCCCCCTTCTCAAGAGGAATCGCCCCGATGCTTTCGATGATAATGTATGCAGCGTTTCCGTCCCGGAAGGTTTGAAAGAATGAAATCGTTGTACAGCAAGCGAGTGGGGTGGCTAGTCTTCATATCGGTCGTAGTACGGTTTCATGCACACAATGTGTACACGCTCGGTGGGGTTGCGTCCTTTGGAATGCCCTTGTCCTGTAGGCTTGACTTCATAAACGAGGTCACAAAGTCACTGTACTACCTCGTAAGGACCAAAATATCGACAAATGAGTTTATGAATGCGAAGCATTTCTTAGCAAACTTCGGCGACGTTGAGCGTATCTATCTATCTATCTATCTATCTATCTATCTATCTATCTATCTATCTATCTTCCCGCCTACAACTTTTAGCTCTCCTGGCCATCGCATTAATGGTATCGATACCAAACTTCGTATGGCATAACATGACTGTATGAAGAACATATTTCACTAGTCATGACATGTATGTCATGTATGTCATGAATCACATTTCTTGGTCCTGCAACTCTTGCGGTGGTTTCATTCACATGGCATGTTGGAAAAATGGTATGGTATGACATTATTGCAAGGCGAACGCAAGCCACAGACCCTAACAAGAAACAATCACATGCGTGTCATGTAACAACATGACTACGTTAC
Source organism: Rhipicephalus microplus (assembly GCF_043290135.1). Taxonomy (NCBI): domain Eukaryota; kingdom Metazoa; phylum Arthropoda; class Arachnida; order Ixodida; family Ixodidae; genus Rhipicephalus; species Rhipicephalus microplus. Next base: position 75,979,227 of record NC_134704.1, read on the forward strand.
ACGCTCATGATGCGCTCGTGGCCGTTTCGCTAGCGTCACATATACCAAATTTTGCATTACGGTACGTGAATGGATGACGAAGGTATGTAACTGGTGCAAACATGACAAACGTGAGATACGTCTTATGTAACAACATGACTACGTGCTACGCTCTCGATGCACTCGCGGCCGTTTCGCTAGCTTTACAAGTACCAAACTCGGTATTACGTGATGCCGATTGGTGACGAAGGTATGTGACTGGTGCAAACCTAATCATGAGAGGCATTTCATATGAGAAAATGACTACATGCCAAAGACTCCAACACATTTCGACGTGACGCAGTGCGCGTGCTCGCCGGCGTGACGCCGGCGTCATTATGCCAGGCACCGGTCCTGCCATATACTCGTGGGCACGCGCCGCGCAGCGTTGCTTTGGCGCATGCGCGTTTCAACGCGTCTGGTGTCCCTCCGTCACGAAAAGAAGGAGATTGAGTGTTGTCTGGGTAACGCATTGGCGCGAAGTGCAGCATGTCGCGGTGTGCTGTGAGCGCTCGATAGTGACGGACGCACTCCACATCGCCTCCGTAGATTTTCTGCTATTTCTGTGGACATCCACTCTGGTACCCCTGAAACTTGGGTTTATCGTCATCGCCAAGTTCTCCGCTTCACCTAGACAACACCTTCATCCAGGTGGGTCCAGTTTTGACAACTTGAGGGACGTCCTTCACTCCCGGCTACAACGCCGACTCGCTAAGGGCTCTCAGCCCCGCAATGGCGGCCGCTAACGGGGTTAAGGGCTATGATCCTACCTCAAGCCAAGTACTGTCCATGGAGATTTCATCCTCCGTAAACACTATGCCATCAGAAGACGAATACCTCGACGACATGGTGAGACTGTGGAAACGCAAGCAAGCGAATTCGAAGTCTGCGTCTCAACAACAACGAGACGCCACAACTGGCCGCCATTCCCCAGCCTTGCAAGGAACGCTGGCGCGCCATCCCTCCGGTGGTGTGCCTACCTCTGCTCCGTCCTCGCAGCCAGCGAAGCAACGCAAGTGGCGTCCGCGTCAGACTCCTCGCCTCTCTCGCGACGACTACATCGTAGTAGTGAAACCTCGCGTTCCCTGCGAGCTACGCACATTCGTCCCGGCCGATCGCGCGGGTGACGCCATCCACAGCTACCTCGGCGACGGGACTACCACGCAAATTCAAGTGTGACCGATCTGGGAACAAAACATCTTGGTCTGTAGCACCACCATTTTGCCTATGGCACAGCGACTCCTCGGGGACTTCCAGCTGCAAGTGGGGGATCAGCAGCTGCCCGTTCGAGGCCACGCCAAGGCACCAGGGGATACATGCAAGGGCGTCATCAACGTAAACCCTGCTGAAAGCCCGGAGAAGATAAAGTCTGAACTGCATTGGCCTCGAGGTACCATCCTCGCGGTCCGCAAACTCGGAGATTCCGCGACGGCGGTGGTGACTTTCGAGGGCACGAAGTTACCCCGCTTCCTCTTCTACCACTGCGTGGCGACGTATATCCGGGCCTACAAGAAAACGGTCCCTGTTTGCACCAAGTGCGGTACCATCGGCCATCGACCACCTCAGTGTGCTCACCCCGCTCCAACCCAGTGTGCCAAATGTGGAACCCTACACCTGCAGGTCTCAATGCCCACGACTGACATCCCAAGTGCCTTCTCGGCTACAGCGCCCATGAGACTGGGACCAGTGGCTGCATGGCAAAATATCGGAAACGCAAGCAGCCCTCAACATCTCCTCGAGGGACCACCTCATATTCGTCACAGCCAGACAGCGGCACCAACCTGCATCAGTCGGCTCCACCACTCCACGCCGACACTCAGGCATTCCCACCACTCAAAGCACCCGCGGCGGTACCTCAGGTGAGCAGTTGGGCAGGGAATGCTGCTTCTAAGCCTCTCTCACCCCCTTCTGTCGATCCTCCTTCTCCCGAACTTGCGGCCGTTCGCCAGCAATTTCCGGCACTTCAAAAGCAAAATTTTCTTTTAACTAAACAACTCGAACTCTTAAATAAGCAACTTCAACCCCAACAACAGTGTACTGCAAGGCCATCCGGTATTGCCTCCTCTGTCCAGGCGGCTACGCCAGCTACGTCCAAGCTTAGTCCTCGCGCTAAGTCCACTCCCATTAAACCGCCGGTTCAAGCAGCCACATGTACTCGAGTACTCAGAACTGGTGCCGCAACTACTCCAGAAGCTCTTGAGGCTCCTGGGGCACCTCAGGTTCTCTTGCCCGCTAACCCAACTCTCCCTAGCGAGGAGCGCACCCCGCGCATAGAGGAACGCCTTACGTGCGTCGAAGCTTCGATTAATCACCTCCTCCCCAGCTTCTCTGTCCAACGCATAGTAGTAGAGGTTACCCAGGCTATTCAAGCCTGGGCAATCACCCAGTTTCAACCCATGGCATCGCGTTCCCGCTCCTGCTCGGTGAGCAGTGAGGGTGCAGCTCCACGGCGTCGTCGTAAGGTGGCTACCACCACGCCGCCGTCGGACAATCCGGCCTCCGTGCCCCTCCCTTCCTCTGAGGATTCCGAGCGGGACATGGAGGACCAAATATAAAACCTAAGACAGTCACGGTGGCTACCAATCGTAAGTCCCGTTCAAACATTGCGTCTAAATTCGAGATCATACAGTGGTACCCTGGAGGCTTCGGAAACAGGCGAAAGCGTTCACCTTTCCCTTTTCCTCAGCTCACTTGGCTCTCAGCCGGCCGTCTTGGCACTCCAAAAATCTGGCCCTGCTCCATCCCTTTCTGGATACTGCTCCTATGTAGGCGGCACCACCACATGCCTCCTCGTGCATAAAGCTTACACGGCGGTACAGATTGACCTCGATCTGGATCTTCCTTACGACTACTGCATGATATCAGTGCTGTCTCAGCGGAGGGGCCAACCATCAATACATATCTTAAACGTGTACTGTCCCCCTCGCCTTGCGATGGCTTCGTTTGCGCATCTCTTCCATCGGGCGCTGCGTATAGCGGCCCGACAACCACTGGTGATTCTCGGGGACTTTAATGCCCTCAGCCCTCACTGGGGTTACCACTACGAGAAGGCCGGGGGCAGAGAGCTCAAGGAGCTCATTCCCTTGCTGAGCCTCACGCTTCTTACCGATCCGGCACAACCCACACGTTCCGGCAACTCGGTCACGCGAGACACATGCCCCGACCTCTCCCTCACCCGTCACATCCGCGATGCTACATGGGAAAATTTAGGCAAAACCATGGGCAGCGGTCACTTTTTACTCCGCATTTCGTTCACACCGCCGCAGAAATTGCGCCAACACTGGGGCCAAGCCCGTCTCACCGATTGCACTCAGTTCAGAATGCAGCCATTCCCCGAAGTCCTCTCCTCGACCGAATATGCAGCGTGGACATCATACGCCCTTCATATGAAACAAGGGAACACTCGCATCCTTGCAACCTCTAATTTGACTCCTGCAATCGATCCACACCTTCTACATCTTCGGCACGCTCTCCGCAGACTCTTAAGGCGCTGGAAACGCAGCAAACTTAATCGGAAACTTCGCGCTCGCATTGAGGCGCTCACTCCAGAGGCGGCCGCATACTCTGCACAACTTTCCGATGCTGACTGGGCAGACACCTGTTCAAAGGCTGCAAACCAGATGACCTCTAAGAGTGCGTGGCGACTCTTTAGAAGCCTTCTCGATCCCTCCACCACCAGGGGAGAAACGCAACGCCAGCTCCACCATGCTCTGCATGCCTTTCAGGGCACTACGGATGAACTCGCGCGAGAACTTTGTGACCGCTACATCTGCCGCACAATTGATCCCGCAGGCCCAGCATATACGTATTCCGGCGTCCCTAACAACGACCTCAACGCCCCATACACGCTTTCCGATTTACGATTTGCACTCACGAAAATGTGACGGGGCACGGCCCCTGGACGCGACGGAATCAGTATCGCTCCTGGCAAATCTTCCCGACCAAGCACATCTCTCGCTACTCCACCTTATAAATTTGATATGGGACGGCTCTCCGCTTCCAACGGAATGGACCACATCGGTCGTGACATTCATACCCAAATCGGCAAAGTCCGTTAGTATCGAGGCACTGAGACCCATCTAACTTACGTCCTGCGCAGGCAAACTCATAGAAACCATGGTTCGCGAACGCCTTTCCGCCTAATTGGAGGCCAGGAGGACCTTTGCCGACACAATGTTTGGCTTTCGCCCGCATCTGTCGGCGTAGGACGTCCTGCTCCAGCTTCAACACGATATCATAGAGCCGACTACTATGTGCCATAACGATAAAGCCGTGCTGGCTCTCGATCTCCGCGGGGCGTTCGACAACGTCAAACACAGCACTATACTCACTAACCTGTCTACCACAAACTGCGGGCAGAAGACTTTCAACTACATTCGCGCCTTTCTCTCACATCACACCGCCTCATTCGCCTTAATTCTACCGAACACGGCCTGTACTTATTAGACACGCGGGGTACACCTCAAGGGGCAGTCCTGTCTCCTTTGCTTTTTAACCTGGCGATGATGAACCTCCCCTCTCTTCTAAGCGAGGTCGAGGGAATACAACACGCACTATATGCGGACGATATCACAATCTGGACCAACACCGGCTCCTTAGCGCAAATCGAAGAACGCCTGCGAGAGGCTGCCCTTCTGGTGGACACCTACGCTGGTTCATGCGGCCTGGAGTGCTCTCCAGCTAAATCGGCTCTTCTTTCAGTCTCTCCGCTACCGCCGCCTCAAATTTTTCTTCCGTCTGGGCCCGTCCCATCAGTGCAGAATATTCGGGTTCTTGGCCTTCACCTCACATCGTCCTTGGATCCAAAGGGCACAATATCAGGCCTCAGGCGCACCAGCGAGCAGGTGAGCCACATAATACGGCGAGTGTCTACCAAGCGCGGCGGCCTCCGCGGGTCTGTCCCTCCGATTGGCCCACGCGTTTGTGACCAGTTGCGTCCTCTACGCCTTGCCTTACCTTCGCCTGCGTCGTCGACACGAGCACCAGCTGGACGTCCTTCTTCGTTCAGTATACAAACGCGCTCTAGACCTACCTATTGCAACTTCCAACAGCCGATTCGCGGCTCTGGGGGTACACAACACCTTTGCAGACATGTGCGAAGCTCATCGCGTTAACCAAATCAATCGACTGTCGCAGACGCCTTCAGGGCGCCGTCTTCTACACAGACTTGGCCTTAACCCGATATCTGACCAAGACCCTCTGCAGCCGGTACCAGAGCTCTGGCGTCAAAAGCTATGGGTGGAACCTCTACCCCGTATTATGAACCCCGACCTCCATCCTGGCCGTAGACTAGCACGCGCCGCGGCCCTTCATACGCGACACTCCGATCGTCCTGGTGTTTTCTACGTGGACGTCTCGGGTCCCTCCCCCTCGGGTCACTTCACGGCTGCCGTGAATACAGAGGGCAAACACGTCGATGGCCTCTCCTTTCGAGCAAACACAGTAATGCACGCTGAAGAGGTTGCCATAGCTTTGGCCGCCTCTCACCCTGCCTCACGCATCATCCTGACGGACTCGCGCTCGGCCTGTTCTCAGTACCTTCAGGGTTCCATTGCCCCGCTGGCGGCTAGCCTACTACAGGCAGCCTCTTGGCGCTTTAACCCTCATCCCATTCGTATAGTCTGGACCCCAGGCCACTCTGGACTGCCCGGCAACGAGGCGGCAAATGCCGCGTCCCGCGCTTCTCCTGTCCGGGCCGTTGCCTCTCCATCTCCCGAGACGGAATCTGGCAATACCTACCTGACGCCCTTTCGCGAAATTTTGGCTTATTACCGGGCTTCGCGCCGCCTCTACCCGGACCCCGCACGTGGTTTGGAGAAAGCGGACGAACGACTGCTACGCCGCCTGCAGACGAACATCTTTATCAGTCCGGTGGTCGCCAGGCACTTTTTGCCGGAAATCAATGGCACCTGCTCGACCTGTCATGTCCTCGCCGACACATATCACGTCGTAGCATTGTGCCCAGTTAATCCCGTCCCTTTCTCATCCCCTTTTTCTATCCCAACTAGAGAGCTTGGGAGGAGCACCTGCTCGGCTGCTCTACCTTGGCTGCGCAACGCTCCTTGGTGGAGCGCGCACGGGCAGCTTCCAGCTCCACTGGCGTCCCGGAATAGGGTCTGGCCACTCTAGCACGCCGATGGGCCACGTCGGCACTCTCTAGTAGACTTTTTCTGAAATAAATGTTTTTTTACCACCATCACCAGCATGTCGCAAGTCGCGCCGTTTGCCATCGCGCTGACGGACGCTGGTTGCGCTTGGCGTCAGATTATAGAGTGCTCGTGTTTTGCTAATGTATAGCGTCGCTGTGCCCTGCGTGCGCGCGCGTCCACTCTGCGTTGGAGTATATTGGGTCCTTTATGATGCGCTCGTGGCCGTTTTGCAAGCTCCAACCAAATTTAGTGTTACGTGACGTCAGTGGATGACAAAATATATGACTGGAGCAAACATGATAATCCTGACACGCGTGTCATGTAAGAACATGACAAGATAGCACGCTCATAGCGTGCTCGCGGCTGTTTTGGTAGCTCCACATATACTACATTTGGTATCACGTGACGTGAATAGATAGCGAAGGTAAACGACACATACAAATTTGATAATCATGGCAAGGAAGTTATGTACGGCATCATTTACCGCCACCTCGTAACGTTGTGCTGATTTTTAGGTAACATATCAACATTTCTCATTCGTGCTTTGCATATCATCGCTTCCCACAGTACGTGGGATCTGTCAATTTTTCAGACAGGCCTCGTCGTCGTACTGGGGTCCATATCCACACTTTGTCCCCAACTTTATACCATGTTTGACATCTTCCTCGGTTGTTGCGGTCAGCATCGATTCGTTGTTGGCGACATATTCGGTACCTTGTTAATATTCAGGCCTCTTCCTCTCTCTCTATGTAGTCATCATGATCAGAAGGCTAATCATCTTGGTCTACAGGTAACATAGCGTCCAGTGTTGTGGTAACTACACGACCATAAACTAGTTGAAACGGGGTAATCTTGGTAGTCTCTTGTACGGTAGTGTTATAGGCGAAAGTGACGTATGGTAAAATTTCGTCACACTTTTTGTGTTCGACATCCACATACATAGATATCATGTCAGCTAGAGTTCTGTTAAGGCGTTCAGTCAGGCCGTTGCTTTGAGGGTGATATGTGGTAATTTTCCTGTGAACAGTGCGGGTCATATTCAGCAGGCATTCCATGAGTTCTACCGTGAACGCCGGTCCACGATCGGTGATTACGACAGTCGGAGTGCCATGCCGTAGCACTATGCTCTGTACAAAGAATTTGGTGACCTCAGCTGCCGTTCCTCGATGCAAGGAGTCTGTTTCCGCGTATCTCGTTAAATATTCAGTCGCTACAACGATCCACTTCTTGTCGAATAAAGATGTCTAGAATGGTCAAAGGAGGTCCTTTCCAACTTGTTGGAAAGGTGCTTTCGGTTGGTCTGTCGGGTGCAAAAGGCCCGCTAGCTTAGCTTGAGGCGTTTTCCGTCTTTGGCACTTGCGGCATGTTTTAACATAGCGCTTTACTGAAGACAATAGCTTGAGATAATAATAAGGCAGACTGATTTGTGCAAGCGTTCGAGTGACCCCCAAATGTCCAGACGTTGGCTCATAGTGGCACGCTTGTAATATTTCTTGCCGCATAGTTGCAGGAACGACAAGCAAGAGCTTTTCATGGTTGGGCTTGAAGTTTCTCTTGTAGGGGACATTTCCTCGGAGGCAGAACGATGCGAGGCTTCGAGAAAATATACGAGGTACTTGTACGTCAGCTCCTTCCAGGTGTTTGATGAGCGGGATCAATTCTTCGTTCACGTGTTGAAATTCGGCTATCTGAGAAGTCTCGAAAACACCTACAAATGGAAAGTCCTCTTCTTCTGATAGTGCGGTGTCTGCAGGTGCCCGTGACAAACAGTCGGCGTCGGTATGCTTCCTGCCAGATCGGTATACCACAGTTATATCAAATTCTTGCAGTCTGAGGCTCCACCTTCCTAGTCGTCCCGATGGGTCCTTAAGGTTGGCGAGCCAGCAAAGGGCACGGTGATCGCTGACTGCCTTGAATGGTCTACCATACAAGTAAGGCCAAAACTTACTGATGGCCCAGACGACAGCAAGACATTCTTTCTCTGTGGCCGAATAATTGGTCTCCGCCTTTGTTATAGCCCAGCTTGCGTATGCTATCACCTTTTCTTCGCATTCTGCCACTGTATTAGGATGCATTCAAAGCCGATGATACTGGCGTCTGTGTGGATTTTCGTGTCAGCTGTTTCATCTAAATTAGAAAGCATTGGGGGATCTTGCAACCGTTTTCTTAATTCGTTGAAGGCGCTTTGTTGCTCGGTTTCCCACTCGAAAGGTACATCTTCTCCCGTAAGTTTCATCAAGGGTTCTGCGATCTCCGAAAAATTTCTGACAAATCGTCTATAGTAAGCACACAGACCTAGAAATTTCCCTACTGACTTTTTGTCAGCTGGCACCGGGAACCTTGCAACGGTGGCTGTTTTTTCGGGATCAGGGCGAACACAGTGGGTGCTGACAACGTGCCCAAGGAATCGAAGCTCTTCGGAACCAAATTGGCACTTCTCTGGCTTGATGGTTAAATCTGCCAAACGGATTGATTCTAACACTGTTCGCAGGCGCTTGATATGCTCCTCGAATGTAGCTTCGAAGAAGTACACTAAGCAACACTGCCACTTCAATCCGGAAAGCACGGTGTTCATCATGCGTTGGAGCGTTGCCGGCACACAACAGAGACCAAAACGGAGAGCCTTGAATTCATAGAGTCCGGCCGGGGTAAAAAAAGCAGTCATCTCGCGATCACGTTCATCAACTTTGATCTGCCAGTATCCACATTTCAGATCGAGTGATGAGAAGAACTTGGCACACGGAAGTCTGTCTAATGTGTCGTCAATACGCTGGAGGGGATATGCATTCCGTTTAGTCACAGCGTTTAATTTCCGGTAGTCGACGCAAAACCTTAGCGTGTTATCCTTCTTCTTGCCGAGTACTACAAGAGATGCCCACGGACTGCTAGAAGGTTGATTAACATCATCTTCAAGCATCTCCTGTACTTGATAGTTGATAACTTCTCTTTCTTTAGGTGAAACACGGTGCTGGTGCTGGCGTACGATCCTGTGTTTTGTAATGGTTGTGCGTCGTACCTTTGAACTATTGGAGAAACAGCTGCCGAATTCTCGTACAAGGTCGTATAGCTGTTGACGTTGGATCACTGAAAGGTTAGGATTTAGAGATATTACGTCGCAGACATCAGATGTTGGTTTCATATCTGTTCACGTTGTTTCAAGGCTGCATATTTCTGTGGCTTCACAAACCTCATGAAGAAAGACTATGGCTGTCCCCTTTGCGATGTTCTGTAATTCGTTTCCGAAATTTGTCAGGAGGATGTCTGCGTACCCGTTTCGTAGCTGGATAATCCCTCATGCCACACAAGCACCTCTTTTGAGGAAGACATCCATGTTGCTGTCTGCCACATCTTCGTAGTCACCAAACATATCATTTCTGACTAGAACCATTACACTGCTCTGCGGCGGTACAGTCTCATCATCATCGACGATGCGCAGTGGAGTGGTGTATCGCTCGTCTGCTCGAGCTACCTTTATAGCTTGTTCCGTCGAAAATGATACGCTGGACGTCTGCAAATTGATAATGGCACCATTTGCTTGCAGAAAATTCATTCCGAGTATAACTTCTCTCTGACACACGGGCAGGACAACAAAGTCACCAACGTTATTGAAACCTCGTATCTCAACTCTTGCGGCGAATCTGCCGAGAGGCCTAATAAGGTGACCGCCTGCTGTACGTACTTGAGGTCCACTCCATTTGGTCAGAACTTGGGGCACTTCGCTAAATCGTAGCTTATCACAGAGTAATCCACACCGGTATCGATTAAAGCCATGAGCTCTAGCCCGTCAATTACTAACGGCAAGTCTGAAGTTATCTTCTCATTACTGCACTTCTTTACCTGGTGACAATCATCGTCGTCGTCACGCTGGTGTCGCAGTGGAAGATCTTCATATTTTGAATCACTAGCGGCCTCGCCTCCACAGATCGCCCACTTCAGTTTCCCGGGTTTGGACTAGGCGAACGATGCCTAGGGGCGTTTGGAAAGGAACGTGGGCTTGGCGAGCGCTGACGTAGAGGGGATGGTGACCGCGGTTGATGACGACGGTGCAGGTCGAAGCTCTGACGTGAGCACAGGTATTCCTCGATGTCGTACGGCCTTTCGCCGTTTCGCGGACACGGTGCGTTGATCGCGAATCCTCAAAGACCAGCTTGACGGTATCGGCGAAACCGGTACAGATGGCCAGCCTCTCCACAGTGGAAGCACAAGGGCCAACGTTCCGCATCTCGCCATACATCGCTCTTCCGAGGTCTTGTCTCTGTCGAAAGAGGTGCACTGCGAGTTGCCTATGCGATATGGCGCGGGCTACGTGTTGTCGGTGCTTAAGTACCTGGTGTCTCGATAGGCGCACAGTGGACAGCAGGCCACCTGAGCACTTCAGAATAAGTTACCACGCGTCGTGTCGGTCATGCATCACTCTGCGGCTGCCGTATGGCCTGCCGAATTTCTTCTCGGACAACATCCGCAATAGACAGTTCCGGTGAAGCAGATGGCTACAGCTTGCGTAGTTCCTCCCTGACAACTGACCGGACGAGCTCCCGCAGAGTGTCAAGATTATCGACAACGTTTGCCGAGAAGACTCCTGCTGATGTACAGGCTATGTCACGATTGTATTGCCGGGCTCTCTGCTGCAGCGTCGTTTCTATTGTTGTTACATTCGACCGAAGCTCAGCAACAGTGCGCGGCGGATTGCGAACGAGTCCCGCGAACAGCTCCTTTTTTACACCATGCATGAGATGACGCACCTTCTTGTCTTCAGTCATGTTGGGATCAGCTCACTTGAACAGGTGGGACATGTCTTCTATGTACATAGCGACAGCCTCGTGTGTACGCTGATTCCGTGCACGAAGAGCTGCTTCTGCCTTTTCCCGGTGATCATTGTTGCCAAACGTACACAGTAGCTCCCGCCGGAACTCTTCCCAGGACGTCAGAGATGCGTCGTGGTTTTCGTACCACACTCACGCTGAGTCTTCCAAAGAGACGTATACGTTGCGTAACTTGCCTGCTTCGTTCCATTGGTTTATGTTCGCCATCCTCTCGAAATGATCCAGCCAGTCTTCGGCGTCCTCGAACGGGTCACCATGGAACACCTTCGGTATGATGGGCTGGCTGACGATGAGCTGTGATGATGCAACTTGGCTAGTCATAGTGGTGGCGTTTCTTGTCTCCGTCGCCGATGCCCTTGGCAGAGGGGAAAATGGTACAAATTCAGGTGAATCCCCTCGAATACGGCGATTGGTTCGTTGGTGTCTCGGAGTAAGCTCCACGACTTCCGGGTGGTAAGGGCTAAGACTTCGATATCGCGTTGGGTTTCGAATCATCCACACAGCACGTCCACCAGAAAATGCAACAAATGTAGCAGCCTCACAAAAAGGATGTTCTATTTACACGGTTTATTAAGGGCGAACTTGTGCCTAAAATAAACGACGCACAGCAGTCAACAAGATTCTCGTGAGCTTCTACCTCTAGCACCCTCGTTCTCTTCTTCTTCACGCGCGTTGGCTGTTCGGTGGAGTACCGTGCGCATGCAGGGCCGGCTCGTGCATTGCGGCTGGCTTCCTCGCTCATAGTCGTGCCGTTAGCGTTTCTCTTCGTTCCCGACATCCGCGTTGCGCGGAGCATTGGCAATTTCCTGTGGCAATATTGTTTACATGACACGCATGTCATGATTTCAGGGGCGAAGCTCCTTATAGCGGCACCCGTTCGTCTCTCGTAGTCGTAGTAGTAGTCGTAGCTTGTAACCAGTCTTACATTTTGACCTCCAAGGTGGCGCCGGTGAGAGATTTCTACTGTGCGTTGTTAAACAATAAAAATTTCGCAGCGCGCGTTATATAAAAGTCGAATTCTCCTGTCTCTCATTCGCCCTTAGCAGCCGTTGGCATGTCCCTTGAGCACTATCTGACAAGAAAGGGTTGCTACGCTATACTCGCTGGGCATAACCTCCTTGGTTTTATAAAGGTTTAGCGAGCGTTGGGCCGCAGTGCTATGAATACAGTGAACTAGTATATACCATGAGCTCGAGGTGGTTGAAGGTGGGAAGTAGACACGAAGTGCAAGCCGTAAGAAAGTGTGCGTGTGCCACCTCACGTTTAGTCTTTGGAATGTCCGCTGGACGGCGGTGCATATGCGGAATATATGATGAAAAGATGCGAGATGGTGGTACTTGGAGGGTTGAATAGATGGACAAACGGACACACAGACAGATGCATGTATGAACTCACGGATGGCTGCACCGACGGACGGACGCAGGGGCAGATGCATGGACGAACGCATGAATGGACGCACAGATTGACGTGCGGACGACGAACTGACGCACGCACGGACGGGCGAATGGACGCACGGACGGTCACACAGACGGACGCATGAACGGACGGAAGCAAGAACGAATGGACGGACGGATGCTTCGCCCCACTCTCCATCATTTAATCCGTGGATATGCTGCCATTTTTTTATGTAGGGTTTGTCGCTTGTGTTCACCATGCAATCATGTCACACCATACCGGTTTTGCAACATGCCATGTGAACGAAACCACCGCAAGAGCTGCAGGACCATGAAGTGTAAATCATGTCATTCATGACATAGATGTCATGATTTTCATCTTATGGCTAGTCAAATAAGTTATTCCCACAGTCATGTTATGCCATACCAAGTTTGGTATTGATACCATTATCGAAACAGCCAGGAGAGCTAAAAGTCATAGGCGGATAGATAGATAGATAGATAGATAGATAGATAGATAGATAGATAGATAGATAGATAGATTGATAGATAGATAGATAGATACGCTCAATGTCGCCAAAGTTCGCTAAGAAATGTTTCGCATTTAAAATTAACATTTTCTCACTTGGTCTTACATATTACGAGCCTTAGCATAAAGAGTCGACCCCAAAAATATCAAATTCTCTAACAGTTTTAAAAATGATTCGGAGGTTACGAATAATGGTATTGTAATTAATTGCAGAGCCGTTGCTTGAGTAGAGCAATCATGCGGGTTCATTATTCTGACATGAACCTCGCGTCGATTGTGAAGTTCGGCTCCACGGGCAGTGCCAGTCGCCCCACAGTTGGTGGTTAGCGGGACGGCTCAGTGCTCTCCCATAGTTGAGTACGAAGTGCTCGAAATCGTTAAACAATTTTAAACGTGAAGCATTTCTTAGCGAACTTCGGCGACTTTGAGCGTATCTATCTATCTGTCTATCTATCTAGCCGCCTACGACTTTTAGCTCTCCTAGCCGTTTCGATAATGGTATCGATACCAAACTTGGTATGGCATAACGTGACTGTGTGACGAAAATATTTGACTAGTCATAACATGAATATCGTGATATGTATGTCATGATTTACATTTCATGATCCTGCAGCTCTTGCAATGGTTTCCTTGACACGGAATGTTGCAAAACTGGTATGGTATGGCATGATTGCATGGCGAACACAAGCGACAGACCCTAACTTGAAAATCGTGACACGCATGTCATGTAACAATATGACTACATGCCACGCTCATGATGCGTTTGCGGCCATTTTAATAGCGTCATATATACCAAATTTGGTATTACAGTACGTGAATGAATGACGAATGTATGTGACTGGTGCAAGTGTGGCATACTTTTCTTCTTCTTCTGGAACAAAAAAATTGGGACATAAGCTAGTAGTGGGCAAGGAGGATTTAAAAAAATTTTCTTTTATCCTCCTTGGTAGTGGGTAGTCTGCTGAGGAGAAAGAAGAGGTAGCGGGAACAATGGCGGAGAACAATGCTTTTCTCCTGACCAGCTCTGTGTCAAAGACTTACTTAAATGCTCGATGTTCGCTACCAATCCGGTGAGCGCCTTCATTCCTCCTCACCTAGCATGCGTCAGAGGTATTGTCCGAGGCGTAGACATCAACATGACTCCAGCTGAGGTCCTAGAGATGTTCTCTGAGGCAGGTGCTATTGCAGTTTATAGATGCTCACGAGTTGTAGAACAGACAAAGATCCCTACTGAGTCTGTAATTGTCACATTTGCCGGGTCGATTCGCCCCACTGAAATCAAGGCGTGGCCTTTAATATTCAGAGTCGAACAACTGTCACCTCGTCCCCTCCAGTGTCAGAAATGTTGGCGCTATGGACACACTTTAAAAGGATGTAGGTCAGCTCCCAGATGCCGAAAATGTGGTGAGGCACATACTGCAAATGAATGCAATTGTACTGAAGAAAAGTGTTGTCTTTGTCATGAGCAGCACTGCGCAGATAACGCTAATTGCTCAGCCAAAGCGCGGGAGACTCAAATTATGGAAATTGTTGATCGCAGACGCTGTTCACGAAAAGACGCCATCGCTGAAATTCAGGCAAGAACCCAGGGATATGCTGGTGTTGCAGCCCGACATAATGCAACTTTAGAAGCTTCTCTTTCAGTGTCCATTGCAGACATGATTGAAAAAGCGATGGAGAAAGCTATAGATCGCCTGGCCACCACCCTTTGTGACTCCTTATCTCATATTGTAGCCACTCAGTTGACGCAAATATATGGGACACCAAGAGATATGAAGGATACTTCCCAAGACAACTTAACTCTCCCACCAAGTGAAGCAGACGCAGAGTCATCTCCTTCAGGGGTACAGGCTGCAGGGCCCTCTTGTACAGACAACCAGAGGATAGGTGAAGACATACTAGAGGATGATCAGGATTATGATGATATGGACATGGACATCAAATCCCTAAAGCGCACTCGATCCCCTGTCTCCAAAAATACTGGCTCTTCAAAACATTCAAAAAACAAAAAATACCAGAAGGAGAACCTATCGAAGAGCGATTTTCTTAAAGACAGCATTTTAGATAAGGTAGTTGCCGAAACAATTCTGTCAAAATGATAGGTTCTATCAAAATTCTTCATTGGAACTGCCGATCTATTCATTCAGCTAGTACAGATTTATTGTATTTATCTTGTAAATTCAATCCAGACATTATTGCACTGCAAGAAACGTGGCTGTCAGCACATAATTCGTTTTACCTACCTAATTTCCGGTCTTTTCGCCTGGATCGCCCATCCAAAGGTGGAGGTTTAGCGTTCTTTGTCAATAATAAAATTAGTTCAAAGATCAAAACTTCGTACAAAAGTATATCCCCCGAATGTGAAATTTTCGCTTTAGACATCACCTTGCCTGGATGCTCTCCCTTCTCTCTGGTAAATCTTTACTTTCCTCTGGGTGTACAAGACACGCGATGTTTAGACATGGCTGTTAGTTCGTGGTGCACAGAAAAAATTATGGTTGGAGATTTTAATTCTCACCACACTAGTTGGGGTTTTAGGACTGATCAATGTGGACAACGCTTGTGGGACTGGTCTATAGACCATAATTTATCATGCCTCAACGCTAGAACTCCCACATTTATCCGAGACCGATCCCGCTCTGCCTTAGATTTGAGTTTTATCAGCTCGGGTATTTCTAGCGTATCTTGGACTACTCTAGACTGCGCCACCAACAGTGACCACTTACCAGTACTGTTTGAAATTTCTTGCCCCATTATTCCATCTTACTCCCAAGCTCGAACCTTTATCAATTATTCCAAATTTAAAAATGACCTAGAAGTTGCTTTGACTACCCCCACTGAAGACAACGATGAAAATAAAGCCATGAAATTAAGTGCGGTAATTAAAAGAACGTTCAAAAAAGCAGAATTTTCTATTGAGTCTGATACGAGAAAGCCTTGTAGTCAGTGGTGGAATTCTGAGTGCTCTCGTGATCATAGACGACGACAAGCGGCTTGGAAGCAGCTAATTCATAATCAGTCCCCCAAAAATTGGGCAGATTACAAGTTTATTGCTGCTACATTTAAGCGCACCGTGGCTAAAGCTAAAGAAGACTATGACAAAAAACATTTCGACTTTCTTTCCAAACCTAGAAATAAGAAAGCGTTATTCCGATATATGAGATCGCGCAAAATTCTGCCGTCTCTAGCTAACTCTGATTATGACAGGTTATCGACGGAAGAAATGACTAATTCGTTAGAGGCAATCGGAAGAGGTTTAGCTAACAGATTTTCGTCGACTTTGACAATCAACTGGCAAAAGTCCTCTATAAAGACTGACTACGAAAAAGTGACATTGTCCGAAATGTCAAGCGTAATTAGAAACTTACCCTCTTCGGCTCCTGGTCCTGACGGTATAACAGTTCCTATGATTAAAATTTTATTCCAGATATCACCCGGCGACGTCCTCAACCTTATAAACTATTCCTTAAGCAATGCCTGGATACCACATGACTGGAAAATAGCTAGAGTGATTCCCATATTAAAAAAACAAGGGTCAGGTTTTAACATTGACAACATCAGACCAATCTCTCTAACATCTCACCTGATCAAAATTATAGAGAGAGTTCTCAATAATAGAATAAAAGTTTGGATGGCTGACAAGCTAATATTGAAACCATTTCAAATAGGTTTTCGTAGCGAATGCTCAATTTGGTGTGCTCATGCCGACTTAGAGAGCCGAATACAGCTTGCCCGAAAAAGACGACAATACGCGGTACTAGTAACACTAGACATAGCTAAAGCTTATGATAGCGTTGAGCACTCAATTTTATTGAATTCTTTACACGAATGTGACTTTCCGCGATATATTGTTGATTGGGTAGCAGAGTTTCTAAAATCGAGAGAATTTTATTGTGCAAAGGATGGATGTCACTCATCTAAATTCAAACAGCAACGTGGAGTACCTCAAGGGGCGGTCCTATCTCCGCTGTTATTCAATGTGTTGATGAGCTCAATTCCCATTGAACGAGATATCACTGTCTACATTTATGCAGACGACATTGCATTTTTCGTTGCAGACAGTGACATTTATTCTTTGCATCAAAAATTGCAAAAGTACATGTATTCTCTTGAAATTTGGCTGCATTCAATTTCATTGTCTCTAAACATCAGTAAAAGTGCGCTCCTGGTGTTCCCTATAGCAGATTCTATTCAAATTTCAGTACTTTATAATCAGGAACCGATTCCACAAGTAGAGTCTATCAAATATTTGGGCATTATTTATAACGAGAAACTTAACTGGAGCCCTCACATAGACTATAACGTGGCAAAGGCACAACGAGCTTCAGGCTTATTGCGAAGGTTGAGCAACAGAAAATATGGGTTACGTAGACACACCTTATTAATGATATATAAAATGTACATGCGCCCAATACTCGAATTTGGGTGTATATTATTTTCGGGTGGCCCTACGTACAAAATTAAACCGTTAGTTTTATTAGAGCGAGAAGCGTTACGGTTGTGTTTGCGACTCCCCAGGTATGTCGCTATTAATGTACTATATCAGGAAGCTCGCATACCAACTATTCTTTGCCGATTCCGTATCTTAACAGTACAAACATACTTGAAATTTTACGGCTTATCAGCGAGACGGTCTGCATATGCCTTTATTAGTGACCCCGACGCCTTCTTCCTCGCTCACTGGCCACGCTTTCGTACTCCCCAGATTATTTTTGTACAAAAGAAACTTGAAAGCATAAAGGTGGATATCAGATCGGTAATTGGAACCAAAGCATTAAATCACAATATTACGATAGAATGTGATGAAATTTTTCCCCCACTATCTAAGTTTCAATCTTCGAGTTACTTAAATGACAGGTTAGAAGACTACATAGCTCATGCGGAAATAAAGAACATAATAGCCACAGACGCTTCTGTGAATAAAGAAAAGGCAGCAGTAGGAATCGTCTCAGATTACCTCGGTTGGTCATTCTCGGTAAGACTACCAGACTTCACTCCGGTTTTCGAAGCTGAGCTCCTGGCTATTATTTTAGCGCTACGAAAACTTCCTTCAAACGAAGAGAGTGCAATGATAATTACTGATTCTCTTTCGCTGTGTACTACTCTCACAGCTTCAGAACAATCAAGAGCTCTAGCGACATTACAAACATTAGTTCCACCTCATGTGAAGTTCCTGAAGTTAGTCTGGGTCCCG
The DNA here is from genome assembly GCF_043290135.1 of Rhipicephalus microplus. Lineage (NCBI taxonomy): Eukaryota > Metazoa > Arthropoda > Arachnida > Ixodida > Ixodidae > Rhipicephalus > Rhipicephalus microplus. The sequence goes on from NC_134704.1 coordinate 75,997,334, forward strand.
GGACACTGTGGCATACGGTTGAATGAAATAGCCGATTCACTATCTCGAGCCACACTTGATGGCCCTGTGATCTCGGTACTACCAGAATCGGAACACATAGTGTCGATCAGATATAGAAAATGGGCTATTTATACGGATATTATGGAAAATATTACTAAATATACGGACTATCAGCACCTAACATACCCCTGGAAACCTCAGTGGAGTCAATCTAAAAAGTTAGAAGTTATTTTAACCAAATTTCGATGTCGTGTCCCTCCATTAAACTTTTACTTGCACAGAGCTGGTCTGGCGATATCCCCCCTGTGTCCATTCTGTGAAGAAACGGAAACAATAGAGCATTACTTTATAACATGTAAAAACTATTCATTAATTAGGAAAAGACTTTTAATTGTTCCGTTTCAAGCAGTAGGTTTAAATTTAACTGCAGATAATGTTCTAAGTTTCGGTGCCTTTAGCTTGGGACATTGCCACAGGAGCGTATTCGATGCTGTATGCAATTTCATTCGAGAATCAAAGCGCATGTCATAATAATGCCTGCTTAAATATATTTCTGAAGACACTTGTCTAATTTTGAATGAAATTTGCATATTCATTTGATTGTGACCGGGTGAGATAAGCTCGATTGTCTGGTCTACTCAAAATTTCTGTCTTCCACTGTAGTATTACCTCACCTTTTCTCTTCTTGATTCAATCTTCAATTATTTGTTTAGTTTAATATTCCTTTTTAGTTAATTATTATTTTCTATTACATCATTAGTTTTTTCATTAAGGATAAACCTTTTAATATATCTCATATAGGATACTTCTAGATTTCATGGCCAATCCCCCATAGTGGGTATGTGCCAGTGCGAAGGGGCAACAACAACAACAACAATGGCGGAGATGCATTATAAACCGCGCTGTGTTTTCGTAACCACGTTTCAGAGTGCTACATTTATTGGTGACCCAGACTACGAACGCGACATTCCATGGAGCAGCATGAGCATCTCGACAGCCTCAGCCTTGGTACCGCTGCCACTGCACCCGGCCATGTACCCTCTTCGGGTGTTGTTGGAGGTACTACTACCATGACGCTACCACAGCTGTGGCTTGCCGATCCCTCCTTATGGTTCATTCAAGTCGAGAACAAGTTCCGCATTCATCGCATCACGTCAGAAGTTCGCAAGCATGAGCTCCTCGTTGAAGCGTTGCCGCCACAGCAATGGCCGAAATACGCGACATCCTCATGGGCCCGCCTGGTAACACTCCATATACGACAGGCAAACAGGCTCTTCTTCACCGACTCGTTCCGCCTAAGCATCGGCGCATTCCGCAACTTCTGTGCAACGAAGAGCTCGGGGACCGCCGTCCCACACAGTTTCTACGTCACCTGCAGCACCTGCTTGGGGACCAGCCGGACGGCTCGGAAACATCCATACTACGTGAGTTGTTTTTACAGCGTCTCCCACCTACCATGCGAATGGCTCTTGTCCCAGCTCAGGATAAGCCGCTGTCGGAGCTGGCATAAATGGCCGATGACATGATGGACGTTGCTCCGGCAGTCATAAACGCTGCCCACACCTCTCCGATTTCCGAAGCTGATTCCCTTCAAGAAACGGTAAAAAATCTCGCCGCTGAAGTCGCCAACGCAACTGCAATTGCTGAGCATTTGCAACTTAAATGGCCCGCCTCGTCGACACCGACTATCTCTCACGTCGGCTGCTCCGCAACGGCCCCTCCACCAGCCCGAGCACTGCTTTTGACCGCAGAACACATGCTATTATCACCGGCGTTTTCGTGCCGCGGCTCGCAGATGTGTGCCACCTTGCTCATGGCGCATGGGAAACGCTCCGGCCGATCGTCATAACAGCGGCGGGCGATCAAGGCCAAGCATCAAGCCGCCTCTTCCACATCACCGACAGAACCACAGGTCTGTGCTTGCTTGTAGACACTGGAGCAGAAGTCAGCATAATTCCAGCGTCCGAAACTGACCGGCGTCTTCACGAGAAGTCAACTCATTTACAAGTGATCAATTCTTCGGTCATCGAAACTTACGGACAGAAGTCTCGGACCTTTGATCTCGGTCTAAAGAGGAAACTGCAGTGGTTATTTTGAATAGCAGACGTACGCTACGCAATCTTAGGCGCCGATTTCTTAAGGCATTTTCATCTGCTCGTGGATATGAACCGCTGTCACCTGGTGGATAGCTATACCGGCTTATCGGTCAATGGTTTTCTGTCACGTGCTACGGCCCTAAACCCCCCTTTCGTGAAACCGCCCAAGTCACCATATGCAGCTCTGCTCAACGAGCTTCCGGAAATTACAACGCAGTCTCCCATGGATAAGACCCTTAAGCACACTGTGACCCACTGCATCGTTACCACAGGCCCACCGGTTCACTGCCGCCCTCGCCGACTTGGCCCTGATAAACTTCAAATTGCTCGCAACGAGTTTGAGCATATGTTACAGTTGCAAATCATTCTTCCGTCATCAAGCTCGTGGTCGTCGGCACTACACATGGTTCCCAAGAAGAAGAATGACTGGCGGCGCTGTGGTGATTATCGGGCTCTCAATGCAGTCACCGCTCCAGATCGATACCCGTTACCCAATATTCAGGACTGTACTGCCTTTTTAACCGGCACAACTGTATACTCGAATATTAATCTACTGAAAGCTTATCACCAGATCCCCGTTGAGTCTTCTGACATTCCCAAAACTGCAATAATTGTCCCATTTGGGCTCTATGAGTATTTACGAATGCCTTTCGGTTTGAGAAACAGAACTCAAACATTTCAGCGTTTTATAGACGAAGACACAAGAGGCTTGCCGTTTTGTTTCGCCTATATCGACGATCTTCTCGTTGCCAGCAAGGACGCTGAAACGCACAAGGCACATCTACGTCAGCTTTTCACTCGACTGCGTGATTACTACCTTGTCATCAATGTAGAAAAGTGTCAGTTTAGAGTCTTGGAGATAGCATTTCTCGGACATCAGATCACTAAAGATGGCATCACTCCTCTACCTGACAAGGTTCGAGCTATCCTCGAGTACCCGCCTCCCACGCCCATACGCAGTCTCCGACGTTTTCTCGGACTCGTCCATTTTTATCGCCGCTTCATCTCTTCATGCTCAACACTGCTGCAGCCTCTGGAAGCACTACTCTCGACTTCGCAAGCCGAGTCAGCCGCACTTTCCTGGGACACGGTCGCGGATCAAGCTTTTGCCGTCGTTAAGACCAAGCTCGCCCAGGTCACCCTCCTGCACCACCCTTCACCAACAGCTCACACTAGCATCATGGTGGACGCTTCTTCAGAAGCAGTTGGGGCCCCTCTTCATCAATGGATCAATGGTGCATGAGCTCCGATTTCCTTCTTTTCCCGCAAGTTACGGACACTGAGCGCCGATATAGTACTTTCGGACGGGAGCTCCTCGCGGCCTACCTTGCGGTGAAGCATTTCAGGTACTTCCTTGAAGGGCGACAATTTGCCATTCTTACTGACCACAAGCCCCTTATTTCGGCTTTACGTTCCTGCTGTGCCACGCACACTCCTAGAGAACTTCAACACCTTGCTTTCATTGCCGAATTCACCACAGACATCCGTTATGTAAAAGGCAGCTTTAACAGTGCAGCGGGCGCTCTCAGTCGTATTACCATCAATGCCACGACAGGCACCACCGACCTTTCATTGTCCTCGCTCACGGAGGCACAGGCATTAGACGATGAGCTTCCACGACTCCGATCCTTTTTTTTACTCCGACTGGAACAAGTCAACTTTCCCGATGACGACGTTACGCTCTGGTGCGATGTTTCACACAACTGCACTCGTATCTATGTTCCTTCACAGCTTCGTTGTGCTGTTGTTGACACCCTCCACTCCATCTGCCATCCAGGCGTAAGAGCTACACAACATCTGGTCACTGAACGTTTTGTGTTGCCGCGCATACGCGCTAAAATTCGTGACTGGGTTCATACTTGCAGAGCATGTCAGCGTGTCAAGGTGCAATGGTACACCAAGCCTCCATGGGGAAAATTCCCTCTCCCTGATGCACGTTTCGACACCATTCATTTGGACATTGTCGGGCCATTACCTCCTTGTCGGGGAAATACGTATTTGCTTACGTGTATTGACGGGTACACTAGGTGGCCTGTAGCAGCTCCAATGCCTGACGTCACGGCAGAAACAGTTGCTCGTACCTTTCTTGCTACCTGGATTAGCCGTTTCGGTGTACCATCAACGGTGACTACTGATCGAGGCAGACAGTTTGAGTCAGCGCTTTTCACCTCTGTCACACCTCTACTGGGTTGTGCGCGTATTTTCACAGCTGGGTATTATCTAGCATCAAATGGCTTAGTGGAGAGACTCCACCGTCAATTAAAAGCAGCACTCGCCTCGCAGCCTCACACCGAAGAATAGGTATCACACACCTCCCCATCGTGCTTCTCGGCCTGCGTTCAACACTTCGGCCAGAACTTGCCTGCTCTGTAGCCGAGACAGTTTACGGCTGCACACTCCGTCTGCCTGGTGACCTCGTCAGTCCCGTTACTACGCAGAGTGTTTCGGATCCATCTTCCTTCGTCCAGCGTCTGCGGGTCTTCATGCAAAACTTGCGCCCAGCACCAACTTCAGCTTACACTAAGAACGACGTTTTTCTGCCGGCAAACCTACAGACATCTCCACACATTTTTGTTCGTGTCGATGCGTCTCGCCGTGCTCTTCAGCCTCGCTATGACGGTCCTTTCCCAGTCATCAAGCGTTCTGAACATCACTTTACAATTCTGCGTAATGGGCACGAAGACACAGTCAGCATTGAAATGATCAAGCCCGCACCCATTCCGACAAGCTCCGTCTGATCATTTTTTTTCTTCAAGTGCCCACAGCCACTTGTCTGCAGGGGGGGGGGGCTATCTGTGGCATACTTTTCTTCTTCTGGCACGACGCACTTGGGACATAAGCTAGTAGTGGGTAGTCTGCTGAGGAGAAAGAAGAGAGTGAGAACAATGGCAGAGATGCATTAATAAACCGCGCTGGGTTTTCGGAACCGCGTTTCAGAGTGCTATACAAGCATGATAAACATGAGATGCGTGTCATGTAACAACATGACTACATGCTACGCTCAAGATGTGCTCGCGGCCATTTCGCTACCTTCACATGTACCGAACTCGGTATTACGCAACGCGAACGGACGACATAGGTAAATGAAACATCCAAACATGGCGATCACGATATGCGTGTCATATAACAACATGACTACATGCCACACTGATGTTGCGCTCGCGGCCGTTTCGCTAGCTTCACATATGCAAAATTTGGTATTGCATTACGCCAATGGATGACGAACGTATGTGACTCGTACAAACTTGATAATCATGAGATGCGTGTCATGTGAGAACATGACTACATGCCACAGTCAAGGCGCTGAAACATTTCAACGTGACCCGGTGCGCGTGCTCGCCGGCGTTCATTTCGTCGCGTTACGCCAGCGTTGCCACGCCAGGCGCTGGTCCTGCCATAAACTCGCAGGCACGCGCTGCGCTGCGTTGCTTTGACGCTCCTCTAGCCCGGCCGTGGAAATAGCCACCTCCACGACCAGGCTAGAGGAGCGGCATGCACCCGCATTTTTCAACTGAGCAAGAAACTGGCGCACGTTATTCATAAATAAAAATATAGTGGATTATGATTAAATAACATACAGAGCCGAGTATCAGTGACTTACCCCCGTATTCTAGAACGCCCCTTCACTCAACGCTTCACCTTCACTAGAGAAAGCCGATGAGAGCACCGTCTCTAGGTACGGCAAGTCACTGCATATCAGCGATAATCTGCTGTGATTCTTGAGCAGAGCAGCGTCATTTTGAGCCGAGCTGTGGCGCAGTGCTCAACTCTGTCAAAAGTCGAGTCGAGGAGCGTTTGTGAATACGGGGGTCAATCTCCAATCAGATTTGCCTTGAATTTGATGCTTACTAAAAATACTATCAGAAGGACGCACTTTGAGCACTATATATCTGCCCAGAAAGGGTTTCCACGTTAAACTAACCGGGCGTAACCTTATTTCAGAAAGGCTTAGGGACGGTTGGGCCACAGTACCATGAATATAGTGAACTAGTATATAGCCATGAACTAGACGCGGTGAAAGGTGGGAAGTAGACACGAAGCGCAGGCCTTAAGAAAAGTGGGTGAGTGCCACCTCTCGTTTAGTCCTTGGGATGCCCGCTGGATGGCGGTACTTTCATATGCTGAATATATGATGAAAAGATGCGAGATGGCAGTACTTAAGAGTGTTCACTAAATGAACAGACAGACAGACAGACAGACAGACAGACAGATGTACGGACGAACGCACAGATGGATGGATGGACGAACGCATGAATGAATGGACGCAGGAACAGACACACGTACAAACGCAGGGACGGACGGACAGGTGTACAGACGGACGGACGTACGAAAAGACGCACGGATGGACGCTTCGACTCACTCATCATCATGTACTCCGTGGATATGCTGTAATTTTCTTTTCTAAACCCGCTCTCCCATAGTAGACCAAGTACATCGTACTCTGAATCGTCGAACGTAGTTCTACACAGAGCTTATCGCTCTCCCGTACTATAGGCACCGTTCTGTCGAGTTTGCCAATCTCACTGCAGCGCCGTAATACATAGCCTAGTGGTTAAAAAAAAGCAACCTTGAGATGGCTTGGCCGACGAGTGCAGACGCGCTTCATGTCTGCTCCTGCTTTCATGAACAACTTCGCAGGGAAAATCACCACGTGCATTTCTCAGAGTGATATCAGAGGATTTGCCTCGTCATGCGGATTCTCAGGATACCAAAGACAAGGTAGGCCAACTGTTTTTCGTCTTTTTACGGCCTTTTCTCGGTGCACACCACACGAGAAGCTGTTAAGCCTCGCGAAACAGGCCGGTTTCCTCAGGGAGCCGGCGCTGTAAACCCAATACAATCCACCGCGTCGGCAGGCGACACGCAAGACACTGATGCTGATTCGAGGACGATGGACGTACAACACGAAGATGTTGAATCGCCAGCCACTACTGAGAGTGAAGAAGGCTGACACACCGTCTACTACGGACGTCGTCAAAAGCCCGGACATGAATCGGTCAGGGACGCTGACGGTGTCCTTGATGCTAACAACAAGGTAGAACCCGGCTTTGGTAACACGCAAGCCAAAACGCAGGAAAGACGGATGAGCCGCATCGAAAAAGCGAGCAGAATGCCCAAGCTGCCGGCGGGAGACTACAAAATTGTCATCCGACCAAGAGGAGGCCTATGCGTAGCCGCACTAGGCCCAACTGATATAACCAGAGGCATACATGAAGCCGCGGCTCCAGCACTTCGACGTGATATGCCCCAACAAGACACAGAACATCATGATAGTGAGCACACCAGACACCGACCGAGCTGACCAGTACATAAAAATCAAGAAAACACTTATACGAGGCAAAGAATATGAAGTGGGAGCGTATGAAACAGCACCAAAAGATACAGCCAAGGGTATCACTAAAAGAATCCCACTGGAAGAAACTCCTGGTAGCATTAGGGCGGCCCTTGTCACTGAAAGAAACCACAGCATCATCACGGCGAAACGACTGGGGAATACTACAACGGTCATTGTGCTCTTCAGTGGAAACAAGGTACCCTCAAGTGTGTGCTATGATGGAGTAATAATACCGTGCACGCCATACCGCAAGCAAATTGACTACTGCAAGCAGTGCAACAGACTAGGACATAGAAGTGACGTGTGCCCCAACCCCCCCCCCCCCCAAGATAAACTTTGTGCTGGTTGCGGCATTCACAACCCCAAAGACGACCACAGATGCAACCCTAGTTTTCAAATCTGTGGGAAAGATCACGTTACAACTGATAAGAGCTGCATGGCCAGGTTCAAGAAACCTTACGTTCTAAAACAGAGACAATGGGCCAGACTACGAGAACATCAAAGACAAAGCTCATCTCCACCAAGAGGACGTCCACAAGAACGCTCGACATCGAGACCCGGAAAACGACAGCAAACAATATCCCGCTCCCGTTCAAGGAACCGCAGCCTTGCAAGCTCCCACCCCAGTTCCAAGTTGGGATCGGTGTCTAAGGGACCAACAAACAAGGTGAACTGGGCAGATAGAGTACGCGGCTTGCGACCGGAGGGACCTCAGGAGGCAAAAAATCATAACGGTAGCAATAACAACAACAGTCAAGAGTTAGAGTGGCTTAAAGATGAAAACAGACGAATGAAAGAAATAATAGAAAAAATGCAAGCTCAAACAGAACTCCTCACTATAGAACTCCTCACTAATACTGTAATGCAGGAGGAAACACCCATAGGCGACGATCGCATGGAGATAACTACCCCATCGTTAAAACGAAAGGCCAAAACTAAGAAAACTACAGATCCCCTAAGCACTAAACAAGAAAACATCTCGCAACAAACTAGGTTGGATAACATTCAGAGAAAAGTAGAGCAGCTATTAACCGTGTTCCAATCTATCCTGGAAACCACTACTAAGATGTCTGTTGATCTGACGGCACTAGCAGCCAGAATAGAAACGCTGGAACGAGGACGCAACCAACCAACATCCGCAGACCTTCAAAGTGCAGTCGCGAACGTTTACCAACAATCGCAGGCACCATATCCCCTGCAGGCAACCCCCACAAAACCACCAACCCCTCTCATCTACCCACCTGTTTTCACGCCTCCCCCACAAAAAACGAACAGCGATGGTGAGGCATGGTAAAGGACAACTCCACATATGACAATGGAACTGTAGAGGATTCAGGGCTAAGAAATCTGTCATCCAGCAGTACATCCGACAAGGTAACAAGCCAGATGTTATTTTACTTCAAGAAATGCATGGCCTCACCACACTACCAGGATACCTGACTGTAAGTCCCGAGCGTGAAGAGGGAAGTAAAGCTCTCACTACGCTAGTAAGGAGAAAGATTACGGTAAGAACCCATAATCTAGAAGGTGGATATACCCATATAATGACAGAACTTCTATCTAGGAAAACAAAAGGGAGCAGCACAATTCTTCTTAACGTATATAGCAGTCCGTCAAATCACAGACAGCAATTCCACTCCCTATTTAGACAGGCCGTGATATTAGCTTGCAGCGCCCCGCTCATCATAGCAGGAGACATCAACGCCGCACATGAGGCATGGGGTATGGTTACACCACCCCCAAAGGGAAACCGTAATGGTAGAGCATACAAGATGAACAGCTTACTCTGATAACAGACCCGCATGCACACACACGCATAGGTACAAGCACCCAGCGACACACAACACCGGATCTTACAATAACCAAGAATGCCCCGGGGGCTACATGGCACAACACATTCGATGATTTAGGAAGTGACCATCGCATACTCGAAACACACGCACCATTCACCGATAGCAACAGGATTACGGCCATGTGTAGCACGAGACGTCTAGTTGATTGGGATAAATGTAGCGAGATCAGAAAAACGATTACCGAACATCCTGATGATATCCAGCAATGGTGCGAGAGCATAATAGACACCGTCAGGAAAGCCACACAGGAAGTAGAAACAGATATTCCAGTTGAGCGCATCGATAACAGATTAATCCACCTGTGGCGAACTAAAGAAGCATTACAACACAAATGGTGGAGGCAAAGACACAACAGAACAATCCGGAAAAAGATAGGACAGCTCAACAAAGACATTGAGAGTCACTGCAAGCAGCTGTGTGAGCAACAATGGGCGGACATATGTAAGGACATGGGAACCCATATTGGAACATCACAAACGTAGAAGTTGCTAAGGTTTCTTTTAGATCCCACCAATACCAAAACTGAACAGAGACACACCATCCGTCGTCTCACACGCGAATACGAAGGAAACGCGAAACAGCTAATGACAGATCTACAAAACATCTACATGCCCGAATCGCCGCCACTACAACATAAAAACTATACAGGCGAAGCCAACCACAACATGGACAGAAACTTTGAGGTAGTAGAGATTACAGCGGTGCTCCACAAATAAATGTAAAATCAGCACCGGGACCTGATGGAGTCACCAACCGAGCATTACGTAACCTGGACAATGAATCCATAGAATCTTTAACTGGATATATAAACAAATGTTAGACAGAAGGGGCAATACCCGACGCGTGGAAAGAGGCTAGAACGATCCTTATACCAAAATCTGGAAAGCCAATCAACAAAGTAAATCTCCGACCGATCTCATTAACGTCATGCGTAGCGAAAGTAATGGAACATGCATTTCTAAATAGAGCCAACAACTATCTTGAAGATGGTGAATACTACCCACACACGATGATAGGCTTCCGTCGCCACCTAGCCACCCAAGATACCATGCTACAGATTAAACACCAAATCATAGACTAAACCACAAGATCCACACGAGCCATACTCGGTGTGGATCTCAAGAAAGCATTTGACAATGCAGCTCAAGAAACAATTCTCAGCCGCATATCGAGCTTAACATGGGTGAGCGAGCCTATAATTACGTCAGAAACTTCTTGACCAACAGGAAAACAAGGCTCAGCTTAGGAGGCCTTACATCTGATCTCCAATCGTTGGGCTTCAGAGGCACTCCACAGTGCTCTGTAATATCGCCAATGCTCTTGAATCTAATCATGATTGGACTGCCGAACGAATTCAATAAAATCCCTGGAATATATCACTCTATCTACGCGGATGACTTCACAATATGGGTCAGTGATGGCAGCGACGGCTACATAGAACAGAGACTCCAAGAATCAATAGGAACAGTTGAGCGATACTTGGAAGGCACAGGACTCACATGCTCCCCGGAGAAATCAGAACTTCTTCTCTACAGGCCAGCAATAAGAGACAGACTACCCAAAACAGAGGAAAACAAGCGGCAATATGAGGAAATTAGGATTCATACACAGGAGGGCAGAGCTATACCGACAGTTTCAAAAATACGGGTACTGGGATTAGTCATCGAGGCTAACGGCGCCAACGGCGAGACTATACGCAGACTAAACGCCAAAGTCACGAATGCGATGAGACTGATTCGCAGGGTCACGAATAAACACCGAGGTATGAAAGAAGCCCACGTAATTCATCTAATCCAGGCTTTCGTCGTAAGTCACATAACCTATGTAGCAGCATACCACAACTGGCAAAAAGCTGAAACTAACAAAATAAATGCACTCATCCGGAAGGTCTACAAACACGCGATAGGAATACCTGAGTATGCTAGCACAGACCTTTTTCTTCAGCTAGGACTGCACAATACACTTGAAGAGATTATAGAAGCTCAGCGGATATCCCAGCTTGAAAGGCTCACTAAAAAAACGGGAAGAAATATAATGAGTAGATTAGGAATCATGTACCATGCACAACATGGTGTCAAACATTACATCCCCAATACAATCAGAGCTAAGATCGTCTCCAACCCGATACCGAAAAACATTAACCGCATTATCAAAACGGACCGCAGAAAACACCGAGCAAAAGCACTGCTCAAAGCACAAGGCACGAACAGTAAATCTCTTTTTGTAGATGCTAGCCCATACCCTGAACGAAAAGCTCACACTGCTGTCGTGATTGACACGTCCGGCATTTGTATTAATGCGTGCTCTGTCATCACAAACAATATAGAGGGGGCTGAGGAGGTAGCCATAGCCATGGCTATCACCTCCAACAAACACTCATTCATACTGAGCGATTCGCAAATAGCAATCAAAAATTTTACGCAGAATGGATTTCACCGAAGCCCTCAGAATCCTCGTTAATAACCAAGAACTACACAAAGTAGTTGAACCCAAATACCTCGTATGGTTCCCGGCGCACACCGAGACTGATACACCCAATCCTAACGAGCTGGATCATGAGTTGTCGCGAGAATTAACCCGCCGCGCAACCCACCCACACCGCTCGGTGATCATCCCTGGCGCCACCGACGTACCACACAAAGACCGATTTACAAGCTACACAGAATACGTGCAACACTACAGAGAAGCAAGGCGCGTTTTTCGCGCACCTCATCCGAGTCTAAACAGGCAAGAAGCATCAGAATGCCGACAGCTACAGACGAACTGCTACCCGAACCCTGTGCACCTCCACAGGAGCTACCCACACTTATACCCGGACAATAAATGTAAGCTATGCGTAAGAGAAAAGGCGTCTTACAAACATATATTATGGGAATGCCCCAACTTATCAACAAGTTGTCCTGAGGTCCTCCGGGAGCAGTGGCGGCTTGTGCTGCTCAGCTTTGAGGTTCAAGACCAAAAAGCGGCTATCCAGCAGGCCAGGGAGGCTGTACAGAGACAAGGTCCCCCGGTACCTCCTTGTGCGGTCTAGCTCGGACCACAAACATTCCGGATACGAAAATAAAGTTTATTCATCATTGAGACGGCTTCAGTGAAAATGGAACGCGACGCTCGCGTCTTGCGCCCTGCATATGTCGCCGGAGTTTGGCCGGAATACATGGGGGACGCGCGCAAGCGTCTACTTCCTGGGTGCCCCTAACGGTGAATGTCAAAGACTTTGAGACGGCGCTGCCTAAGCAACGCAGCTCTCTCTGGCCTGTGTGCAGTGCCCATTGTAAGGTGTTCACAATTTGTTCCAAACACATTCCACAAACAGCGCTTCGGTAGCTTTCCCGTAGGTACCCAAAACCAACGCTTCGTGGGTGTGCGACTCCGGACAGGCAGTGCCATCTCTGGCAGAAAAACGGAAATTGGGGATGTAGGCCACTCGTTTTTCTTTGTTTCACCGCGCGGCCGCTTGTTTCCGTGCACGTGCAGGTCTCTCGTGGAGCACTTGGAGCACCGCGAACCACTTCAAAAAACTATACCAGCTGGACAGGAACTTCAAAAAGCAAACGTAATCAAATCAGGAAAGTTCGTTAATTACGTTCACGTTGTGGAGAAGATAACGACGCCTGACTTAGCGCGAAATGCACTTCCCAAGTGCGCAACATTGTCGTGTACCATAGGTTGAGGTAAGCTTCATTCTGGCATACGTTAAATATAGGTAATGGAGGCACTGCGAAATGAAGCCACGCACGCGATCAACGTTTTACGTTGTCGGCAATGAAAAACATGATTGTTGGTTCGATAAGCGTGCTAGCATAAGCAGACGCATGCTATCCTCAACGAACTTTCACGGCGTGTGAAAGAAACAAAGATGACACGGCCATATAACTAAAAGTCCGATAAGATTTGACTTATGTCCTCCGTACCACTGGAGCAACACCCGCTGTCTTAGCTGTGAGGCAGCTAGCTTAGCTTTAACTACTGCGAGGCAAGTTGAAATGCTACCCTCGTTTTACAGCGAAATCTGTTCTGACATAACAAGAATTGTCGTGTGCGCCGTCGGTGTCCGCAGCCGCCACCTCCAGTGTCCGTAACCAATATCAAAAGAAATACAAAAAAACACAACATTAAAGGCACATTGGGATTCGAACACGGGACCCCTGCGTGTCAGCGCCAGTATTCTGCCACTGAACCATGTCGATTTTTTTTCTTACATGGTATTTATTACAAATGTGGCTTACGTATATACATAGCCTACAACATACATAGGGTCAAGTCGACAAATGTACAATGGACGTTACAAAGTAAATCTCGTACAACAAAATTTCTAAATGGGTATTCGGGCAGCACACTTCATAAACTCGGCGTACCAGTCGGATTGAAATTGTAGTTGGTCATAAAAGTTCCTTAGCCGCGCAGTCATTTGCACAAAGCGGCATCGCGAAGACACCATTGGCTCCACATGCCTTTCCAACATGCACGTTTTCTATGAACTATGCATGCCCATTAACAACAGCATGTCAACTGGCATGTCGTTGCATATTGGTGGTACAAGATAAAGGATGCTATGAGAATTTAAATCCGGATGTTGTTTTAAGCCTTCTGCAGAACATCTCAGAAAAGTATGGATTTCTTACAACTAAGAAAGCAGTGTTCTATTGTTTTTGGAACTTCACAGAGGTGGCAGGTAATTGAGAATACAAATGTGCCTTTGGTGTTTAACCAGGTATCTACAAGTATTGTTTCTGTATGCACTTTGTAGAAAAAATGTCTTGGTTATTGGTGAAATGGGCATTTTCGCTACACGAGATAGCACGTCGTGACCAGAAAATCCAATATATAGTGAGCGGTAAAGTGGGGCCGGAAAGAGAGCATTCAACGAAACATAATATAGGTCTTTTTCCTTGAGCCAACAACAACAAGTACTCATTGGAGAATCTGGCTGTCAGAAAACGCACTGATTCGAATACTTCATGCATGAACTTTTGCGGATAGGGAGGCGATGCAACATTAGTAGACACCACTAAATTTAGCAAAATATTTGCGAAATTCAATTGCAAGAATTTCGAAGTAGTAAATGAGCACAGTCACAAAATTAGAAAAAAGTGCCACACCAGTTGTCTAATAAAGAGGTGTACCAACCCAAAACCACCTGCACAGACAGGTCTAAAAACATTGTCTCGCCTCATCGCTTCATAGGTTAACGACCAAATAAAGGTAGGAAATAAACGGTGTAAGTTTTTTATGTGAACCCTCGCACAACAAATAATTTGCAGAACGTAAAATATTTTTGTTGCCAAAGACAGGTTGCATGTTTTAGCTTTATCAAAGATGGAGGGGTTATGAGGAATAAACGTTTGGGCATGGCGCTTTAGGGTGTGCGCAGGTTCTTTCGAATAATGCGCACTTGAACAATATACATCTAATGGAACACTTAGGTATTTTGGTGAAACACAAATCATTCTATACCATGAAAATGGGTTTGTTTATATGTCCATGAGCCAAACCACAGTCCCAAGCTTTTGGCAAAGTTCATTCGCGCCCCTGAATGTTTTCCAAATTCTGCGATTGTTGACACTACAATTTTTATACTAGAAAGATCTGTGCGAAACAACGCTAGGTCATCCGCATACGCCAATACTTTTACCTCATTCCCGTAAGCACTGAAACAACGGACGTTACTAGATTGAATTACACTTAAGCACAGTGGCTCCAAGTAAAGAGCAAAGAGCATTGGCGACAACGGACAGTGCTGTTTCACAGACGAGTTAAGAAACACGGGGTTTGAAAGACAGCCATTAACAATTAAACGGGTTTAACATTCATTGTAGCATAGTTTCACACCTTCAAATATAGTGGAGCCAACGTTCGCATGTTCGAGAAGAAAAAACAGAAAGGAATGGCAAACCCGATCAAAGGCTTACGCTAAGTCTACTTGTAGTATTGCCAGTTGTTCATATGAGTGTGAACAATGTTTCAATACTGTGTGAGCAATGTGTATATTAGTCTGTATTGAGCGACCTTCTAGACCACACGTTTGATGGGCACTAATAAGTATTGACATTGCAAATTGAAGTCTGTTATAAAGTACCTTCGCAAACATTTAGTAGTCAACGTTGCACAATGTAGCCATCGACGCGACGAAATTGTTCTCTATCTGAGCATTCCGGAATTAGAACAGTATGGTTTTTAGTAAAAGAGCGAGGAAGCGTCTCCAGATTCCAACTCAGCGTGAAAATGTCGAGCGGTACAAGGCACAGTACGGATTTAAATGCTTTGTAAAACTTGCCGGATATTTCATCAGGCCTGGCGTTTTCGACAATGATAACTGTTCAACGGCAAGTTCTATTTCTTGTATAGTGAATGGCCCCCTAATAGATTCACATTCCTCGGCAGTTAGAGAAGTCACAAATGACAAAAACTGCGTTACCAGATCTTCATTTTCGTTTTGAGAAAAGGCGCTAAACAAGTCTTTGTAATAAGTTTCAAATTGTGACATAATTTCACTAGAATAATTGACCAATAATCCTCGCGAGTAAAGGTCTGGTATAAACTTGATTTTAGCATTGTGATATTCATCGATTAACGCTTAACGTGTGCACTTCTTTAAATGCAAAACACGAGTATTGCGGGATCGAACATAGAAACCTCTGTAACGTAAAGCATCTTACCTCTGGAGTGCGTTTTTAGCATTAACAATTTCGGCTGTATAGTGACCTGGGGCCTCACGCTCAAATTCATATAGGTTTTGAAGATTTTGCTTTGTGCATGCTTTGTTCTAATTTTCTGTGAAAGCCCCTCACAGATCCAATTGCTATAGCTATTGCCCGAACATTTTGTTTGAATGATTCCCAAGAGGCGAAGAAAGGCATGTCAGCCGACAAACAGTTTCTCAGTGCTACGTGGACGCGTGCAGTAAACCTCTGGTTCCTCCCGATTGATGAGTTGAGTTCCAAAGTGCCTATTGTGGTTTTAAGTTAGATTTAATATAGCTATCTATCTACCCCACAGCAATGCAGTGATCGGAAAAGGAAATAGGCTCTGTTTTGCATGACACGTAGCGGGCATTAAGTGGCGCTGAAACGTAAATGCGATCAAGGCGCGTATTTGTACTTCCTTGTGCATGCGTATACGAGGGCAGGTCGTTTATTGATCCTATATCAACTAGTCCCACATTTTCAGCTATAAGCGAAAGCACTTCAGCACTCCTGTCATTGTGACTAAGCCCGGTACTATCGTATGGATTGCAGACGCGGTTCAAATCGCCCATGTGCACAATGTTACGGTGATGACCTAACAAAGTATCCAAACTTTCAAAGAAACTAGTACGTCGTGGTTCATCGCTAAAGGCATACACGTTGTTTAGGTGCCACGGCAAACCATACAATACAAAATCACATTGTATCAGCCGCCCTTCTTGGTCAACACTATATGCGATAGATGAATACGGTAAACTCTTCCTGAGAAACAGAAGGCAGCCCGCCGAAAGGCTCATAGCATGCGACACAAATACATCAAGTACAGAGAAAAAAGGCCCCAAGGCCCTCTCTGTATCCACTTTACTCTCTATCTTCATTTCTTGAACGGCGGCGAAATTGAGATGTCGGCTGAAGAGCAACTGGTGGAGCTGCACCTGTTTGTGCTTGGATCGTAGTCCACATGCGTTGACCGTTGCAAAAGTGACTCTCTGGGGCAGCGCCATGGTGGCTGAATCTTTTTCAGAGTTGCATTCGCCATTGTGGTGGATAAGGGGCGTGTGAATGCACCCTGTCACCTGTACCCGGACTCCTTGATCTTGAGCGTCTGCACTTTCCTGCAGACTGTGATGACTTGCGACGACGTGACTGACAAGGACAGGCAGTCGAGTCGCTTTCCTCGCTTGTCGCAGAGTTTGGTGATGCTCGGCATTTACTCATGAAGGCGTCGGTGCATCCTCGCACATTGTTAGCAGTCATCCCCGCATCTAGTACTTCATTAGCAACACTGCTTCCAAGGTTTTTTTACAGGTGTCTTCCGGCCCAGATGCAGGGACCGCCTGCTTTTCGCCGCTGTTTTTCGCGCCATCTTCTCTCGATGCTTGTTCGGATGTCTTCACTACAGCACAGTCATTAGCCTCGTCTTTATCTGCTGCACAGGGTTCAACAACTACAGTACCTGGAAGGTCACCAGTTGCTTCAAGGACTTCCGTAGCATCCATAATGTGTTCTTGCAAAGCTGCTCATCAGGTGGTCGTATACGATGGAGCAGTTTGTTGGCATACGTCGCCACACATTCTTCAGCCGTGTGTACGAACCGTCGACAATCCTCGCAGCGCAGTGTCCGGCAGTGACAACGAATGTGTCCTACTCTGTTGCAGCGCAGGCATAATGGTGGTCTGCCGGGAATGAGCAAGGCTCAGTAGACCGCAAACCGAGAGTATATGTGGGATGTCGCACACACCGACTCCATCCGCGAGTGTCAATATGACATCTCGATTAAGAATACACATCTGTTCAAATCTCTGACACTCTCCATTCAGGTTGCCGCTATAATTGACTTGATCTTTTCGAATTACTGCACGGCTTCGTGTACATAGATATCTTCTAAACGTTCAGGGAGCCATAATTACTTCATTTTAACTTCCGTGGGTTGAGGGGCTATCACAACACACCTTCGAGCTTGAACAAAGAATTTACCGGAGGTTACAAGCTTCGTTTTCGCAAGTGCTGTCCTGCAAGTCACCATCCAAACATGGGACATTAGAAAATGTTCAGTCAAGGTTAGATCTGTAAGATCTGTGATATTCCGAAGGGCGTCTCGAAAGTCCAGCGCTTGGTACGGACGACCAGCAAAGCTCTGCACGCAAATAAATGGAGTCGGCGACGAGCTTACCAGTGCGAAGACGGGGAAGGACGATGCGGTATTCATTACTGCTGGTCGAAACCTGAGCAGCACCTCAGCTTGAAGCCTATTGATTCTTTGTGGCGGAGAACACCAAAAACGCAACCGTTCCGAACTGCTTAGAACTCCCTTACCAACTGGCTCAAGGCAGGCTTGATGTTGGGAAACTAATCGCTTTGATATGAGTACCAAAGTGTTTTAGAACAGCAAGTGAACAACCGGGTGTCACACAATGTGATTTGCGCAACAAGTGTGTCGTCTAATGCTCCAACCTATTGCAAAAGCCCGATCTTGTTCATCTATTAACTGTGGCGCGTACCCGCTGTTGTGGATCGTGGGTATTACAAAAGCTCCTGGCATAATTCTTCATTGTCGCCAGCCACAGCACAAAAAAAACTTGCACAAAATTCTTTGCAAGTGTGCAGCGGGTAGCAGGCTTCTCCGAAGAATGGCGAAGGGTGCCGTAGTTAATACTAGATGTATAATGATGTATGGCGTATACAGTGGGTACCTTGCAATTCTGCTTGCAGCAGCAACCCAAAGAGCGTAAAAAAAAGGCTCTGAAAGGCCGTTCTTTCAGCTTTTGCTGTGACAGGACTGCGCGTTCCACAGAGACCTGGTGTTTTTTTTCTAATTATTTTGGTTCTCACGTCGTGTTTGCACACCCGTTTTATAAGAATATCAACTGTGCATGTTTATAAGGCCTGCTGCATGAACGTGACTCAGCGTAAGAGGTGCCGAATTTCAGGCACGATGTGATATCGGGTGGGTGACAAGCTCGCGCTTAAGACCACATGTAAACGCACACTGGAAGCACTACGCGTTATCGTAACGCACACACACACGGTGTGCATGAAGGAAAACCGCCCATTTCCGAATGTATTAGGTGCCGGTTCATTGCAGATGCTCGAATAAATTACACCCGAATGAGGAGAGAAAAATAGAACAAGCCAGCAAGGTGAAGTCAAAGTTTGCTGAAAATGCACAGATGTTCGTTCCGGAACGACGCTGCAGCCTTTCCGACGCGTGAATTGCAGGCAGCGAACATTTGGAAATGCGCGAAGTTCAGTTTAAACTTGAACGCAACCGACAACGCAACTCTAACCGCGGTATTACTTATGCGAGTGTGAACATTCAACAACGAGCCCCGCCGCGGTGGTCTAGTGGCTAAGGTACTCGGCTGCTGACCCGCAGGTCACGGGATCGAATCCCGACTGTGGCAGCTGCATTTTCGATGGAGGCGGAAATGTTGTAGGCCCATGTGCTCAGATTTGGGTGCACGTCAGAGAACCCCAGGTGGTCTAAATTTCCGGAGCCCTCCACTACGGCGTCTCTCATAATCATATGTTGGTTTTGGGACGTTAAACCCCACATATCAATCAATCAAACATTCAACAACGACAGCTACGTCTCACTAACACAATGAAAACACAAAGTTGTTTCAACGTACAACCGTAATTGCGCTTTCGCCATTCGAGGACACAGCGAGCTATCATTACTGCAGTCGCTGCATCGATGCGCCATGTTAAGTACTGATTCACGCAGTCAAAACAAATGGCTTCAAGCGAATTGATACAACCAAAACGGAAGGCGAGACAGAGCTAGAACTTACTTTATTCATTTAACTGCGCTGATCCACGCCTGTTTTCTTTATCTCTCGCACGATTTGTCCAGCAACCGATAGTTTTACAGGTGGATCGCGTGTCTTGGTACGGCCTGCACTCTCGTTGCACAGAACTAACCTTAGGACCTCGCTGACGCTTCCGTGTGGTCGCTTCTGCCATCGCTGAAAGGAAACGTCGAACAGCGAACGCCTTGTTGCAGCACGCCAAGTTGACGTGCACGGCGCCGATGTTCCCCGTACCGACGTACGGGGAACACGTGTTCCCGCTGCGGGGAATCACACTGAATCGCCCTGCGGCCTCCTGCCGTGCCAATTTCCGATTTCCCTGAGCTTGCCGCCAGGGTCACAGCGGGGCGTTGTCGACACTGCGCAAAGTATGAGCTTTGGCTACGAGCTTTACGCTGGCCATGGCAACCACACGAATTGCCCTTTCGAAGCACCCTGTCGCGTGTGTGTGCGTCACACCGAAAGCATGGTTGACTCCGTAAATTTTTATCAATGCTCTTCGTTTGGGGCCCCAAAATAATCATGGTCTGTTAGCTTTCTTCAAGCCTACGCGTTTTATCGAACCTATCACGTACCTTCGCGCACGTGTAGCATACAACGCAGCCGTAGCTGACGGATAGACGACGGTTCTTAGCACGCCACTTGAAACTGAAGCAGTCGCAAGTCGCCACTCGATCGAGTTAATGTTATGGCACAATCATTAGCATGTGGGATCGCAAATAAAACATTAGTTGCAAGTTAGCGCTGTACAAGTGTGTGTCTCGCTTTTTTGTCTTTGTCATGGCGCGCTATACCCATATGAACGATCGTGGAATTAACCATCTATGAAGAACTATATTTGCTGCAGTAATATGTACCAAAAACTTGTCAGGAGTGCTCTAAGTTTACGCAGTGAATCCCGACGCTATCAAAAGTATTTATCTTTCTCATCTGCAAAACTAATTTCCATGAGCGTGGTTTATTTTACTGTCACGGGTGTTCAGGCTGTTCGGCAACCAGAGAGAAGAAAATAAAGAATTACCGGCTGCATAAAAAAAGAAAATATTAACAGGCACGTGTGTTTACTATTCGAATAAACGAGCAGCAGTCCGTGTACGTCGCTCTGAAAATCAAACAATGCCGAACACGAACATTTACCATGACACACTTTGCGCATCGATGACATATTTAGAAGGCGCTCAACACGTTTACTTGCTATTGCAACGTCATTCCCAAATGTTGTTTTGTTCGCACACAGAAATCGCACGCTTGGATCATTCGAGAATAACAGGCCGGCTCTATAGCTGTGTCTTTCATAAGTATGTAGTTGAACGTACCAGGAACTGCAGTTGATGCAGAATAAATCGGTTTTGCAAATCATGCATGCACCCAGGCTGCAGTGTCTGTTTAGCTCGAACTTTCTGAACAAACAGTTTTTGCAAGTTTAAATGAAGAGAATGTGTGTTACTGGTCAGCCGTCTCGTGATGAAATGCGAAGAACAGAGTGTTCCTCGAAAAACAAAAGCTGATGCATGAGCCGAGCTTCAGGGGGAAAAATGAGTTTTAGAGGCGGCTTTTTATTTATGATTCCGTGCTGTACAAATGCATTATTGCGCACGCATTGAAAGATTGTTCAAGCAAGAAACATAAAGTTTGTTCTGACCCTTCGTAATATTATACATGCGCACACTGTTTTTTTTCTGTCTCTTCGTGTACGTTATTTCATCTGGCGCACAAAGGTGCGGTATTTTTTTCACAACATTTCGGCGTGTTTTGTATAGAGGCAAGGTGTAATTGTCATCAACCGGTTTTTTGGTGCCATCTGTTTTCAAATCCAAGCGTAGTTTGCTCAAAGGACATCTTTGTTCTTTTTAACCGCTTGTTTCTGAAGTTCACATAACTACATTTCTCGACTTTCCTCGATTTCTTTCTGTTTTTGAAACGTTGTCGTAACAGGTAGAGAATATCTAGGTATGGCTGTATGCAATCATCAAAGCTCCGAAAGCAAGCAGCGACTTGATTGTTGGAGACACCCATCTGTTCCATCTGTCAAAAGAAGTAACTAACTCTAGGTTACGGTTTTTGTGAGTCTTCTCATTGTCTCTATGCACTCGCGAAGAGTGCTCAATAACGCGGCTTTACAAGCCCAACTTAAGGCTAATACGAACTCTTAACGCGATCAAGTATTTTGTTCAAAACATTCTCGATCAGCAAATAGCTCCAACTTCACCGGGCAGATTATGAACTTTATGCACATTGGGGGGCCCACAGTACATCATTCTAGCAAAGCCAGCACATATCTTCCAAGTACTCTTTATGCCTTCCGTATATATTTATTGCTGTATAGGACAATGAGTAGTGATTATCCTTTATTATAAATTGGTTGACACATACACTGCGTGGTAGTCTTGTATCAATGTTTTGAATTGACCCACACAAACGTATGCCGCGATGCTTCCTTGTACTGATCAATATCGACTGTATCTTGTTACTTATGCCGCCAAGTCGAAATCTTGATGAAAACGTATAATTAGCCGTGTAGATCTCGCCTAGACGGCTAAATAATGGCGAAGTCCGGGAACGTTAAGCTGCTTTCGATGTTTTGCGGCAAGTTCCTTCACTGTTTCCGCCGCGACAAATAAAATTCGTGCCTTCAAAGTGAGTGAAAATTCGCACTTTATCGTGGAATCCGTGCGCCACGTATTATTTGCAACGTACACTGCGCATTTCACAGAAATGATTTTGCACATTCTGGAGGTCTTTATCCCGCACTCAGTCCATCATTTCATTTTCTTGCTTCGCTGTTTTTTCGAGCAGGGTAGCGACAGAGAACCTTACCAAATGCGAAAGCTCAGCCATGGCGACTACGTTGCTCCTTTATTTCTTTCCGGTGAACATTGTGCGCATAGAAGTGAGAACCTAAATTTGTCGGAATCTGAAATTCCTACGCCAAGAAAAGCTTCACCATCTTTACAAAATCTCGGCTCTGTTACGAGCTTTGCGTAGCGCCTCTGTCCCGACAAAGAGACAGCGCAAACACCCATGGTCCTTGTGGTTTATTTGTTTTTCTCACACATCCTGAAAGGATGGCTTAACCCCTCTGAGCGAAAAAGCTTTTCGTTCGCTTCAGTGCGAGGCAACTGCGGCGAAGATGCAAAGCAGATGGTTTGAGAGTGGGTGTTGGAAGCACGGAGCTATGTGAAATGGGGGGGGGGGGGGGGGGGTTGAAGTAAGCAAAACATTATGCCGCGCGTGGTCTACCAGGTAAAAAAAAACGGTCGTTTTAGAAGATGCACGTTTGATATCCCCCCCTTCCTCCAACCATCACTTTGCTCTCGCCCGGCTCATCAGCCGTGTTTCGTGCTTATTTCCGTGCACGCGCATCCTGGGACACAAGCCTTCACAGTATAAAAATAAAGTTGGGCTAGTTGATGGTTAATGCTTGGGATGTAAAAACAGCGCAGAGATAGAAACAAGAACTGAAGTAAAGAAGGCAGGGCACTGAACTAGCGATTCCATTCCTTGTCTTCATCGCGCTGTTTTTGCATCGCAAACCATTACAGCCGGAAAGTGAACATATTTCAGAAGATGACGATTTACATGTGCCATCGTGAGCTCTCAACTTCTGAGTGGTTGTGGGTCATGCTTACGCAAATGCTTCGCCTTTTCTTCACCCTCCCCTCTCTCATTTTGTCCAAAGGGCACACCCTGCTTTAGAGAACACCCGTGTCTCGTTAAAAAGAAC
Source organism: Rhipicephalus microplus (assembly GCF_043290135.1). Lineage (NCBI taxonomy): Eukaryota > Metazoa > Arthropoda > Arachnida > Ixodida > Ixodidae > Rhipicephalus > Rhipicephalus microplus. The sequence goes on from NC_134704.1 coordinate 76,020,840, forward strand.
GAGCATTAAACCGCTCATGACAAGGTTCACGAAGAGATGCATACGGACGTCTGTTTACGGGACATTTCTTTATTCGTTTAAAGTATTGTGCGCAATTCGCTCTTCAAATATGCCCGCAATTGTGCACTTTTAGTGTATGAATTCGGGCTCACACACCTTTGTGATAGTGGTTCATGAGAGCAATAAAGACTGCGAGGCCAAATGGGGAGCACTGGTGAAGCACAAGGGAAGACGAACTAATGCTGTGTATCAAGCGACCTTTGCCCCAAAGCAAGCCTGAGGCCGTTAAGCATACGATTTTATGTATACGCCCGCGGCCGCCATACCATGATATAAACACCGGTATCTTTGAATAATGGTTTTAGAACTCAAGTAATAACAGTGTGTCCGCAAAGTTCTTGTCCAGTCACACTGCAATGTGTTATTACGATTGTGAGCAACTAAACCTAGACGTGTTTTAGTCGAAACACATGGCTGCGTTCATTCTTACAAAAGCTTAAAAAAACGACGTTCGTTTCCACATCTTTCAACTTCGTGGGCGTTGCAGTAGCACGGTGTGATCAGAAATCATCTATTTTGCACAGTTTCCCGTGGGCCAGTTTCTAATAAAATAACTATGGCGATTGCAGTAAAATATACAGAGATTCAAAGAGAGAAGCATAGAAAGTGAGGAAACACGGGGATACCGGCCTCTGGTAATGCTCATCTCGTTTGCCGCTCTGAGAATAGAGGGGCAACTAAGAATGAGGTGTTTCAGGACTGATGACGACGATGTATAACAGATTGATGCAGTACGATGATATAGGCATTGCGTCGCAAATTGTTTTATTCTGGGCCTTGAACCCAGACCTGCGTTAAAAAAAAAAGGTTACACGAGGTGTTCAAGCATTCTTTATATACGTTCGTACATGCCTTTGTACTCATGCGTGTATGCATACACATTCCAAAATGGAGAGATTTTGGGCAGGTTTGAACGTTTCTTCACTGAACATTTTTGTACTTAAATTGTGCGAAAAAAAGGCAGAACGACACACCACCAGACAAAGCCACGTCTCGTATAGGAGTTTGACCGGACACACTGCCTTTATCACCAACGCACACGCGGGCCTAATATTTGAACGAGAAAACGTCGAAGAGGCTATAGTCGGCAGCGATAAGTACTTGTGGGGAGGGACGCGCCCGCTCAGCTCTACTGCAGGCCTCCCGAAATTTCGGTAATAACACGACATCCGGGACGAGTGAGCGTGTCTGTGGTGCGCCGTGACGGACTCGCGGGCCCCAGGCTGCCACCTCACTTCGACACGGCTGGACGAATCTGTTGACACATATGGTTTGGACAATCGGCCCGTGCCTTCCCAATCACTCTTCTTTGCCTCGGTCGAAACGCTTGGTCAGTAGGTCGGCGCCCGTTCCAGGCCAATCGTATCCAGCCACACACACAATAGTGAGCTCAAATACAAAGAATGTAAATAGTGCCGTCGCGCAGCGAGTCATTATGCCAATCACGTGGTCAAGGCACATTTGTCGCTCACACCCTTCCCACTATAGATCTTCCTGCTTCGACTAAGATAGCCAGTGAAAAGTAGGCGTTGCAACCATCCGCGTCGTTGCGATACGGCACTGTGTTCCGGTCTGGCGAATTCGATCAGAGCACCCGGTAGATAGAATTGGGCGCTTTTTGAGGTCTGTGTGGTTTGTGGAGAGCGAAAGGGACCGTTACGACGGTTAGGGTGCGCTTGCTTCGATCGCCATATGCATAAAACAATAAAAATGTTTGTTGTGAGTGAGCGCTGTGTTTTCGCGTTCCTTCTTTTGTCTGGCTGCGTGTGGTCGCGCTGCCAGTTCAACATGAAATACAAGCAATAAACTGGTAGGTATAGTTTGCGCTCGATGTCTTTTTTCCTGCATTTTTTTTTTCGTTCTGCTCCGGATCTGTGTTCACTTGGCGCACTTATTTTAAGATGAGGATATAAAAATTTAGGGTGACCAATGAGGTTGTTTCATGAAGTTACTCTGTACATGTATGCATATGTCATTGTTCACCTTCTGCTGTGAGTCTACACACTTCCTGTCTTCCTCCCTCTTTATTGTACGCGTTTTCATATTCACATTTACAATGAAATTCAACCAATTAACTTGACTTGGCGCTTTACCTCTGATACTAAGAAGTTAAATATCGATGTCGTTCTATTCCTTGGTAAAATTTTGTTGTTCTCAAGGGTAAAATATTGATGTTTTCAACGGTAAAATTACTCTGCATTCCTTCTTCGGTGACTGATAAAAATAGCGCAAATGCTTGCTGACCTAAGTGCGCGCAGATGTAACTGTTTCCAACCAAGTGACGCTGGTGTTTACTCTGGCTTTCGACGGAGCACCAAATAGCGAGAAAGGAACGCAGTGCCATTGTAAATAAACGTGTGTAAGCGCTCGAAAAATGAAACGTACTGCTCACAGACCCGCAGCAGTAATTGGCCAACGCGGTTGCAAGTAATCTCAAAAATTTCAACCACATAATTTCACGACTCCTTGTATCACGCATTGCTAGGGGTTGTCGAAAATTATTAACGCAGTACTTTGTAAACGCAGCATAAGACTGTGGGGCTCAGCAGCTGTGCAAGTTGGAAAAAATTACGCCATCTCCCGCTAAAGGAAACCATGTGCAGATGCGAAGCCGCGGGCGCTAACGCTTACACTGGCGGTGACGTTGACGCTGGCGCTCATCGCGGCGTTGCGCAAGAGACAAACCTGGGGAGGCGCAAAGCACGCATTGATGGGCCTGTGTTTCCTACTGGAATATGCCAACCGCTGTTAACGGGCAATGAGAGACAGAAAACTCCGATTGGCCACAGGGACACGCAGTCCACTTTTAGTTAACACGCACGCTGCAAATTTCTATTGTTCACCAACGCACAGGAGAAATCCACGGCACTACCTTGGAGGTCAAGATCTAGTGCCTATATATACGGGATGGCCAGTGAACGGTTGTGCAGAGAGCAGTCGTTTTTTTTTTCAATCAGAAAACTCGTTAACAGACGCGGCCTGCATCGGCGTAGCGAGGCGACCGACGGAGAGCGTACGAGAGGAGAGAGGGGGGAGAGGACGCGCATGCGCAGTGCATGGTGGTGTAAACGCTGCGGGGAGGAACGCCTAGAGGAGAAAAAAGGAGGAGCTATAGCGTAGGTTAGCAGATACTTCCTGCATCGGTGTTTCAAGGCGAGAGACGGGGAGGGGACGCACATGCGCAGTAGGGGCGGTCACGCCGCACACCGGATTGAGCTCGACCCTACGCTGCTTCGCATCTAAAAAGGAGTTGCGGTTTCGCGAGAAGAGGGAAACTCCTCTGTTAAGCCACGGTAACGTGATCGTGAGAGTTTAAAGAGAGCGCCCCGCCATAACTCTGGTCTCAGCGTCTTTGGTTTTGAGTGAACAATCGAGAATGATGCAAATCATTGTTATTGTTGAATGATGCAAATAACTGTTCAAGTAGGAACGGAATACACGCCTTGTGCATGGCAAGCAGGTGTACCATAAAACTACGTCATTGCTTCATGCTACCCCGGATAAGAACACTACGTGAATGTCATCAGTGCAAGTAATCTGCTTAACGCATGTAGTAATATTGCATGTCAGAAGTGTAGAACGGCGCCAGGCGTCCAAACATGGGAACTTCGCGACGAGTGACTCTTTTCAATGCTCTCTTGTCGCAAAGTGCTCAGACATATCTAATCGTCATGATCGCCAAAAGCATCAGCAAAGTGGGCTGCGTAGGTTGGCGTGTTGCTTTACGGACACATACTGTGCACTTTGCTGATTCGCAAAAGAAAGAGCTGTGGTGTATTGGGCGCTTCGCAAGTGCATTCTAAAAAAGCTTGAAAGGGCCAATGCTAAGCGGACGGATGGCCTTTTTTTTTTTTTGCGGCATGGCCTATGTACCTATAACCGAAGGCAGGCTTGCAATTAGGTCAGCGATGCGCACCGTGACTGGTTACTTTATGGGGTTCTAGCTTTGAACGTAAGCAAAAGGCTGGATTTTGGGATGTTTTGCATGTTCCCAGTTTTTGGTAGAGTGCTCAGGTGAAGCAATCATCGGCCATTTAGGCCGGGCTAACCACGCCTATCGCAACACCCCAACCACCATCAAAATGCATCCAGTTTTTGGTTCTCTAAAAAGTGTCCAATCATATATGTGACGCCATACGGAGGACGAGGAGCATAAATACGTGCGCACGAGGCAGCACCGGCGGTAGGGGTAACGTCTGCCCCTTCTCCTAACCTCAAAAGGGGGGGGGGGGCGTCAATTTGCCCCATAAACCGTTTACGCATTTTTTTCTTGCGCTTGATTATGGCTGCACATGCTTCTCGACAATAATGAAAACCGAGAACCGTCGATGGGGAATTGAAAGAACAATTTAATTCCTCTCTCTCTTTCTCTCTCTCTCTGTATTGGCGTATCTTTCTGTCTTTAATGAAAAGGTCAATGAAATTGCATGGTAAGAGAAAACGTATTCACGCCGATGTCAGCATCATGCTCTTTTTCATTGAATATGTGATTACTGAAAGCGGTTCGTATCACTTAAAGTAACTGCATATGGTCCCTATAGGGACCATATACAGTTACTCAAATATCACCGGACTAAGAGTGCCATCTTTAGCAGCTTAGGGAAAACAGAACCTCGAAAGTGCGCAATTTGATATTTAAGCTAGAACACGCGTTTTCTAGTTTGCACACGCTGCAGCTAAAGCCAAGCTAATGAGTGGGCCCGGGAAAAAAGGGTGTTAAAGACACCTTATTGAAATCAAAAAGAAGAAATGAGCGTGACCAGGACATGTGTGTGGACAACGTAACCGCTGGTCATTAAGTGTAACAGACTGGGTGCCGAGTGACCGAAAGCATGTGACGGGGCGACCGAAAGTTAGGCGGGCAAATGAGATTAAGTTTGCGAGTATAACGTGGTCACAGCAAACACAGGACCAGGTTTATTGATTTACGGAACATGGGGGAGAGGCATTTTTCTCTGCAGCGAGCGTAGTCGGAATGGTGATGAAGATGATGAAATTCTAGAAGACTCTTGTGCAATCATAAGTAGGTGCACGTTAAAGAACCTCAAGTGGTCAAAATTTTCGAACCCCCCGCTATAGGGTCTGCTACATAACATCGTTGCCTTGGAATGTGGACTGCCCCATTATTATTATTATACTATTATTTTCTATATTATTATTTATATTATTATTATTATTATTATTATTATTATTATTATTATTATTATTATTATTATTATTATTATTATTATTATTATTATTATTATTATTATTATTATTATTATTATTATTATTATTATTATTATTATTATTATTATTATTATTATTATTATTATTTTAAACACTAAACAAGAGGAGAGTGTTATAAAATAGCGCACTGCTGAGCTTCTACACTTTCCTTCTTTATTTGGCAAAATATATTCAAATAAATATTTTTTTAGCTACATAAAACTTTTAATGGATTTCCTTAAACATTACGCACGTTCTTTTTGTCTGAAAAATTAATAGGAGGCTTTTCTTAGACTTGAAAAAACGTGAAAATGGCCTTTCAGTTTCGACGTAAGGAGCTGGTTATTGAGGTGACCGGAAGTTTTTTGGGGGCACAACGCCTGCATTCTTGAAACCGTCTGTTCTACCTACGGGGTAGGGCCATGGAGGATTTAAAAAAATTTAATCCTCCTTTTTTAATTTTTTTTACATCCTCCTTGGGTACGTCACGTTCGTGGTACGAGACCCACGAGGAAGCACTCATATATACCATTCGAATTCAATTCGAAATTATTCGAGCAAGTCGCTATTCACTTCTAATTCACTTTTAACTGAAATTTACTTTTAGCGCAAGCCCACGAAACCAATTTCTGTTCCTTTAAATGACGTCCAGTCCGGGTTTCGGAAAATGGTAAGGCGGGCCCATCTTTTTTCTCACGCGGCTGCACGTGGCATCTGGGACCACTTGTGTTGTGAATAATTGTAAAACTGTGCGTAATTAGGCTATTGCAGCGCAGCCAGATACCCTTAAAACGAGCGGAATCGCTTGTGCCAAGTCATTGTGCGATTGCGCAAGTATTTCGGCTACCTCATTAAAATAAGGCGAGCGCTTTGTATTCCAGAATTCATTTGCTTTGTAAGTGCCGACACAGGATCGTGGTTCGATGGGTACTTTATAAAGCGTACAAGCCCGTTGGAGAGTTAAGGCCACCGTTAGCTCAGATCTAGCGCAGTCATTAATCGAAAATTCCGTGCGTATAAAACAGACTCGCATTCAAAAGGGGCTTTCCGGTATTGCAGAGTGGTTGGTGTGCATGGCGATGTACTACCTTTGATAGTATCTTGGCGTACTACTGCTGATGATAGAAGCTTGCCATGTCGCGCGTGTCAGAATTAGCGTGGCGAGATGGATTATATAATGCTGCCACTAGCACATCTTAAATTACCTCGGCGCACTGAAAACCGCGCTACTTTGGCAGTGATTACAATCGTAAGTATGGAAGCACACATTTTCTTTTTTTTATTAGGGAAAGATAATTGCTCCGGCACCTGGTATCAGACAGTTTTTCTCCTGGTGGTGTTTTAATAACACAAAGGCGGCTTCCGGTTCTTTACGTCCAGCGTACTTGGCAGAAACTGTTACTGATGTCACTATACCGCAGTGTAGCTTCTGGTTAAGTGTACTTCGCAGCCGAACTCTTCCTTGGGTTCAGTACATTTCGGCTGCGTCTCGGCTAACCCTAAGCTATAGATGACATTTCATTAAGCAGTACACTGCTATGTTTTGGCCTGCAAACCACGCGTGGAATGCTATAAAATCTCGAAAGTGGAAACAAGAGAGACACACTGCAAACCTGTTATCGCTGTGTCTTGTTTATTTGCGATTCGAAGTTTTATAATGAAATTGCTCTAACTAGCGTGCCTATCTAACCCATTACATTACCCCATGTACGCGTTGAAGGACAATTTCTGGCACCATCGACAAGTTTCGGTTGTATGCCATTGATTACGGGTGTGGTCTTTCATTGTTTCACGCTGTTCGGGATAAAAATGGTAGTTTGTGAGAACGTGTATGCATTTTATGCGTATATAAGAGTGTTCTTTGCGAAATGAAAATTTTCAGTTTCAGCAAACTAGATAATCAACCTCTGTCGGAGCAAACAATATTACAATATCGACAAGATGCAACTTCACAGAAGAAGGCCCTGAAAGCGCTACTGCACGTTTTACGATCTACCAGCCTTTCTGAACGGCTGTAGTCCGAACACCCTTCCTGTGTGTGTTTTCGTTCTCTCATGACTGCATGTGCGTTGTTTTTTTTTTCCTCTATCTGTCCTCTCTTTCTTGCCCCTATTTCCCCACCCCCAATGCTGGGTAGCAAACTGGATGCCAATATATGGTTGACCTTCCGGCCTTCCTTTTTCGCTATCTCCCTCTCTCTCTCTCTCTTTTCAGTTGCTATGTAAGCGCTCCCTCAAGTGTCCTTTCTAAGTCTTCTTATATTGGCGCATGTTTCATCATGAAAATCTTCATTTGGCGCGAAGGCTACTCACAGGACTACCTTTAAAGTTAGTTTTGCGCATTTAAAATGGCTTTCTCGTGTTCTGAAGGACCTAATAAACTTCATCCATACATCTACCTATCAAAAATACCACTCCTGTTATATTTGGCCACTGATTTGGTAATAATGGCATGACTACTTTCACTACATTTGGCTAAAGTTCTGGCGCCTTTCCAGTTACACCCAGCAGTTGGCTGCTCCCGCTATTGGAGGGTCGTGCGAAGCGGCCGGTATCTTATCCGAACTTTCGCAAAGAGAACTAAGATATCCCTTAAAAGTCATTTTCAGCGATATTTCTAATAAAACCGCGTAATAAAGTTTCTAAGCATATTTTAATAAACCAGTGTGAAGAAAAAAAAACACAGCGTCCACGGAGTGAATGATGATGAGTGGGACGAAGCGGCCGTCCATTTGTTCTTGCTTCCGTCCCCCCGCGCGACCATCCGTGCATTCATCCATGAATAATGGCACAATTCTGTGGAGTACGTCGTCAAACACATATCCCGCAAGACAGTGCCACACACCCGCGGGCAGGTATGTGCGACTGGTATGCGGACTTGTAACACAGGTGATTGACGCTTAGTATCCACCCAGGAACTACGAGAACACACATGGACAATTTTAATGCGTGAGCTTTAAGAAAAAAAAGCTGGTGTTGGCAGCACTGACCCGAAGATTGCAAAGAAATAATGTCAGGGTGCCATCAGGAATCGAACCCGATCATTATGCGTGGCATACAAGCATTCTACCACAGAGGTCTCGGAACTACCAGGTCTCGAAACTACTTTTGAAATAGACCCCAATGTTCGTGAAAAGGTAATTGTGGTTGCCGTGCTGGCTATCCAATTTTATAAACATTACGCATGTACTCCTACGATACAGTTGTAACGTCGGCTTAACGTCAATAGTAGTTAAGTGTCATGCTCTAAAATTGATTTGTATGTGGCAGCGTCGAAACCTTCCATCCTCGCGAGAACCAGCGCTTCATATTAGCTTATCGCTTCTGCTGTTGCTGTATTTATGTTCCTGTTGTCGTTACTGCGCAAGTGCTTTTGATTTGCGGGGCTTAACGTCCCAAAACCACCATATGATTATGAGAGACGCCGTAGTGGAGGGCTCTGGAAATTTTGACCACCTGAGGTTCTTTAACGTGCACCCAAATCTGAGCACACGGGCCTACGACATTTCCAGCTCAATCGGAAATGCAGCCGCCACAGCCGGGATTTGAACCCGCGACCTGCGGGTCAGCAGCCGAGTATCTTAGCCTCTAGACCATCGTGGCGGGGCTACTGGGCAAGTGCAAACATCTGGTTATATGAACACTTGCGACTCTTCAACTTATGTCTGTGCGTGCAACATTCGTACATACATTCAGCGTCATTGCATGAAGTGTCGGAAGATTACGACAGAGTCACTTTGTTCGCGCATGCTTCGCATAACGTCGATTCTCAAGGTATGTGGGATCCGACAAATTTTATGATAAACTACTCGTTCAATTCTCTATATGTGCCTATGAAAGTGTGGCATTGGCGCTCTTGTTGACTTCCATCATATTAGATGTAAGATGCAGAGGCGAGTACTGGAGCACGTAAAGAGAAGAAACTGTCATGTACAACAACAACAACAACAACAACAACAACAACAACAACAACAACAACAACAACAACAACAACGACGACGACGACGACGACAACGACAACGACAACAACGACGATGACGAAACGAATAGCCATATTCTCACGAGCACTCCGGCATTTGTTATATGTAAACTTTATGATTGCTTCGGTTACTCGCTGGTACACAGGCGCATGCGGTTCCCGCCTAACGAAAGCACGGGACTTTGCCTTTCACTCCACACAAAACCCCGAATTTCTGTAGAAGAGCAAAGATCGACATCGCTCAGTTTGTTTATCTTAGTCTATTTCCTTTACCAGGAAATCGATGGGACGTGCAGGTCGAGCTCTTCCTCTCTTTCTTAGCATCGATCTTGATTTAAAGTCTATACAACGCTCATACGAGGCAAAGAGCCGGATGCGAAATCGCGTACTTGCACCGTAGTTTAAGGTTTACCGATTGCTTCGACTTTGCGATCGATGTATTCCGCTGCCTCTGGCGTCTTTTTTAAACACGTGTTTCTTTCGAGTGCTACGCGTTGCTCTAGAACAACGCTTAGTTCTTAGAACAACGCGTAGTTGGATAACGCTATAGTTCAGAAAACTTGTTCCTCGCTCGAAATTTGCGGCTGGCTGCGGCGAAGCAGTCGATCAATTTTGTACAAATGCACGGTTGGAACTTTTTCATGCAGACTGTAATATTTAAATAATGTCTGGCAGGAAGAGATAGAGAGGTACAGGCATTCTCTTATGCATTCGTCTTAGACGAGTCGACAGCAAAAGTCATCTGCTTCGCAGTCGCTGTATTGAATCCGCCTCGCCTCCCCCATTCCTCCAATAGAAAAAGTGCCGCCACATCCACGAAGTGAATGATGATGAGTGGGCGAAGCTCCGGAGGTAAACCTGGTAAACCATGAATCCTCCGTACATTTTGCCCGCTCGATTTTAATGCAATGCTCCCCCTAGCGTACGTCGCCGCACTATATCGAACGATGACACACACCATATGTGGCATCATTCCTATTTTATAACACCTCGCATCTTTCATAATCAACTACACGTACCGCCGTCTAGTTTATAATATCTTGCATCTTTTGGATGGATGGATGGACGGACGGACGGACGGACGGATGGACGGATAGATGGATGGATGGATGGATGAATGGACGGACGGATGGACGGATGGATATGGCTGTACCCTTTAGATCGGGCGGTGGCTAGCGTAATACTTAATGCCATCAGCTACAAGTACCGCCATCTAGTGAACACTGCAAGAACTGAACGAGAGGTGGCTACATACAGGGGACGCACAGCCCACGCCTTAAGGAGCTTCGCTCCTAAAAAACTTTCTGCGGCTAAGCTTTTGCGCTTCGTTTTTTTTTGCGCACCACCGTTAAGATGAGTTACCAACTCGCCAGCAATCCGTGCTCAACAATTGCTAACTTAGTTTTGCCCAGCACAGCCTCCAGTATCGGAGGCATTGCATCCTTTCTGCACTTCACGTGGTCGTGCGCTGTCTCTGAGATCAGTCCACAACCGCTGACCCAAGCGACCACGTCACGTGATGACACCGCTGCATGAAGTCACGTTATTTGACGTCATGACGACGCCACAGTTTCTGACGATTTGTGACGCCATGGTGACGTCATATGGCATTGTTATCACGTGATCATTACGTCATTCTCTGGAGATAATGCTTACTGCCAGTCTTCGCGTTTCATGAGGCATCTAAGGCTTTAACTTTATTAACGGAAAGTCGGGAAGGTTAACTACAGGCTGAACTGGTGCGATATCTTGCGCTGGAGAAGAGCAATAAGGACTGAAAGATTATGAGGAGAAAGGAATCCAGCGTTATGCCCAGTTTCACGCACACCAAAAAGCGTTCATTCTCTGCGTCATCACAAGCGCCTTGGATCATTCAGGACCCGGAGGTTGACATACAGTCTACAGGCTCGTATACTGCTCAATGCCAGTACACGTTACAGAACACCGGATGGTCGAGATCACCGGTGCCCTCCACTACGGCGTCTCTCATAATCAAATCGTGGTTCTCGGACGTTGTACTCCAACGATTATTATTAGTAATATTATTAGAGGTACAAAACAATCGCACGTTGTAAACCGATCTTCTTGTGGTGCCCCCCAATGTGTACGGTACCGTACAAGTGCGTACAGACAACACCAGTCGCGAGAAAAATGCTTGAGGAGCTACTACGCATAAAGAATGGAATTTGTGATTACACGTCCAAAGCATGCTGAAGCGTACGAAGAAACGATTAATTAAGATGACCACTCTTTTGGGAAAAGCAATGAAGTTATAAATACTAATATTAACCCTTTCTTTAATTCAAGATATCGATAAAAACGTTCGTAATATAGCGCTTAAGAGTACATGACTGTTAATACAGATTAAGGGCTAAGGTCTCGAGCACTATGAAAGACCACGTTTATTACCGCGCTCGTGCGAGAGCGGGCTAAATGACGGATCGAGGGAAAACAATTACACGGGCTTAAAGTTTGGTAATTAATTGTCTGATCTGCGTGGCCCTAGCACACGCCCACATTAGCGTTTCGTCGACGAGCTGCGTTCCTCGCCATGTCGCACAGTCCGTTAATTACAGATTATCCAAGTGAGCGCGTCTGTTTTCGACGCTGCCGCACTTGGTGTTGTCGTGCCTCCGCTAAGCGTTCTAAGAGCGTGTCGATATGAATAAGGCTGAAGGGGAGCGGGGATGCTCGGTGTTTGTAAGGTGACACGGTGGTGTATAGTGCGTTAATAGTCACAGGTGGCCGTATAGACAAATTCCACCGGACTTACGTCACAAAAATGCGGTGGCGCTGTCTTTGTAGGCAAAAGACAGTCTGCCTACCACAGTTTCTACTGGGTTTTCAACGGTGCATGTGGCGTTTTCAGTCAAGCAACGAGAGAAAAAAAAACGGTATGCCGACGAACTGCGTCACCGTTGGATGTGAGTCACGTCTCACAACTTAGTTTTGTTTGTTTGCGCACATCGCAGCCCTCAGCGCTTAAGGCGGAAGTTACGTGCGGACGTCGCTATAATTTTACCCATAATGTCGACATCGGCCTACCTGTGATTACAAACATGGAATGGGTCTATATCTTCACACCCATGACAAGGGTGCGAAGATAAGAAAGTCCCTTACGCGCAGCAAACAAGAAGCGTTGATCTCGCCGAGGTTGTTAAACCTGACCGAGGGAGACGACGACTAAGTCTGTGCCTAGTGGTACGCTGTACGAGTATCTTTTACTTTTCTTTGCGCAATAACAGGTGCACCCCGTGAAGTCTACTGTCACGTTCATCAGCGATGAACAAGGACCAGTTCGGATATCTAAGATTAATATCTTGTGTTTTACGTCCCGAAGCAACGCTATCACTATGAGAGACATCGCAGCGAAGAGCTCCGGAAATTTCGACCCCCTGGGGATCTTTAACGTGCGCCTAAATCTAAGTACACGGGCCGCAAACATTTTCCAGTCCGGATATCTGCCAGGTCCTGCGGCGTCCGCGGTGGCCACTTCCAGGAAATGAACGAACCCTAACTGCGACAGCGTGGACACTGATGTCATTGCCAGCACCGCGTAATAAACACAGCGGTCTTTAGAATTACGTATCTATGCATTTTAGAAACAAAGTTACATACTATTTAATGCTCCCGTATTGATGTTGCGCCCAAATATGCATATTATTTGTTTTTTTTTTTGAAGGACAATGTGCATTAGTGTGAACGGAGCCATGAGATCAAGATGGGTGGCTGTTCAGCAAAAGGTAAAACTTTCGTTTTGATGGCTTAATCGAGTGACAGACAGAAACAGAAGGACAGACTAAAATTTCTGCGTCAAAGTATGGCAAGAAAGACTGACTTCTTCAAAAGACACACTGCCTAACATTTACGAATTGTTGTCGTGCTTCAAATATGCATATTATTTGAGTTTTCATTAAAAATGTTCACAATATGAACGCAGCCACCAGATCAAGATGTTCTTGGGCTTGAACTTTAGCCAGGTGGCTGAATCGTTGGGCAGACACCAACAGACAGACAGACAGACAGACAGACAGACAGACACCAAAATGTTTATGGTGAAGTGTCCCAAAAAAGACTATCGTCCTCATGGATGCAGTGTTCACACTACACAGCCTTACATTGATCATCTGGTATATATAGTCATAGCATCCTAAGCCACCGTTGAGTGCCTGTGATCAATTTTACTGTCCCGTGTAAATGAACTATACTCATTAAGACGATAGGCGTAAATGTACGGTATACTAATAGGAAGCCCTAAAAAGACATATCTTTTAATCTAAACTCAGTTTGTTTAGAACTGAGCTAGCAAAATCTAAACACAGCGAGTTAAATCTACGAGTTCCAGTTATCATCTGACAAGCTGTGCTATGGGACATAGGTGTTTCGATAGCCCATAGCATTCTTAACTCGTAATAGGTGTTCTAGTTAGAACGTCAACCCCTAAAAACTATTTGGGGAAAGAAAACACTCTTACACTCTCATTTCTGTCCACCTTCGCTGTGCGAAGTAATATACGGTGTGTACTGTTTCTTATATTGTTTTGTCGTTTAAACAAAAACAGTGTATATATTCGCAATTTCGGTCGGTTTATTTGATTGATATGTAGGTTTTAACGTCTCAAAACCACCATATGATTATGAGAGACGCCGTAGCGGAGGGCTCCGGAATTTTCGACCACCTGGGGTTCTTTAACGTGCACCCAAATCTGAGCACACGGGCCCACAACATTTCCGCCTCCATTGGAAATGCAGCCGCCGCAGCCGGGATTCGATCCCGCGACCTGCGGGTCAGCAGCCAAGTACCTTAGCCGCTAGATCACCGTGGCGGGGCAATATTGGTCGGCGCCGTACGTATGCAGAATAAGCATATCAAATAGAATCAAGCGGATGCTAATGCAAACTATATCTCTATATAATGACTGCTTGCAACTCCTTGATTTAAGTATAATGGTCTGTAGCAAACTTCTAAATGTGCGGGAAAGTGGAACCACTTCTTTCCACTTGCTGTCAGGAGGCAACGAAATGCACGTTTTTCGTTATTTTGGCCTGACATGATACTCAGCAAAAGTAAGTAAAACACCTGGAGGCGTATTACATGCAAACGACAGTTTTATTTCAGTGGTTTGGAAAGAGCAAGGGGGCGGGGGTGATTTTTCTTCATCAAAAAGTGATTCGGAACGGCGAATCAATGATGCTGTAGGAGGCGATATTTCCCGATACGGTGATATGGGATTACCGGGGCGTAATCCGAAATGCTTTCGAGATAATACGCCACGTTACCGTTCTCCGTGGCGTCATTAAATATCCACAACTGGGAACACCGTTTTTTTTTTTATTCACATCGAGGGAGTTTATCGGCGGGAAATACCGCCTCTATCTCGATGAGATAGTGGAAGCTGTTTTTATTAAAACAAGATGTACGAAGCACACGTTGTTGCGAGCGTGCCTGTATATGTAGTGCACGTTTCTCAAAATCGGGAGTGCCATTACCTATACACGTTTGTTTGTCTCCTTGATTATGTAACCCAGCGTTTCTGTAAAGCCGCAGTTCAGTAAGTACAATTTCGTCATGTGCATATATTTTTTTTCTTTTCAGAATTCTAGCCACAGCAGTCAAGTGTCATTTCGACTATAGGTTTCTTGATTAGACAGTGATGAATAAATAACACAAGCACAACCTTATTATTATTATTATTATTATTATTATTATTATTATTATTATTATTATTATTATTATTATTATTATTATTATTATTATTATTATTATTATTAACTTCGAAATGCGAATACCAATGTTCTTCTTTTGCCTTCACCCCTCTAGAGTTCAGAACATTCCACGTGGTAATGATGACAGACAACCAGCTAGCCTGACCATACAGTATCTTTCGAACAATGTTATTGCTGTCCCCTGAACACCCGCTTATCTGCTTTAAAATAAATCAGCGTGATAGAAGAGCAAGAATATTGGAGCTGTCTCATACTAGACGTCAGGCAAGAGCATCAAAAGTGGGAAGAATAACACACTCATCATTTGATGTAAATGGGTACAGTGACACCGATAACAACTCTATTGAGTAGTAAGTGGTGCCCTATAATTTATTGCGGTACCACTGGAGGCTATAACTAGTATGACACCGTTGAAAGTTAAGGACGGGTGATTGTTATTAGCGCAAAAAAAAGTACTGACGACAACGGTCTATGAATATGTCTTCTCAACGTAGTTCTTTGGGTAGGTTGTTTATATTTTTCTAAATGTGGATTTGTGCTGACACACACAGACGAGGAAGCGACAGCAAGACAAGCGCTAGCTTTCAACTGATCGTTTATTTTCAAAAGGTATAAATAAATCCGCAGACACAGAGTCCAATCATGTACAATGATTGTGCATGGGTTTTAATGTGCGATGTCTGGACCTTTTGCGCACGGATATGTTTATGCCCTGATTTCTGAAAATAAACAGCGAATTGAAAGTTAGCGCTGGTCTTGTTGTCTCATACCCGTCTCTGTGTGTGAGCACTATGCCACATTTTGAAAAATGTCTTGCTTTTCAAGAGCGAAAGTTCTTATGAGATCGCGGCAGGAGCCTATTGCGGTGCCGTAGTAGTCCACCGCTGTCACCGATGTCCGTAGCCGATATAACGCAATGTGAGGGAAAAATGAGCTGTAAGATTGTATACGTTTATTCCTGGATACATAATGCAGCAGCCAGGACTACTCACCTGGCTTCGTATACCTGATGCAACCAACAGATTGCGTTGCTGCAGTAAGAGAAAACTCGTGGTGAATTCTGTTAAGTTGCACGGGAACAGAAAATTGCCGAGCCGCCGAAGCGCAACGCTTCAGGGTCGCGCCAGGGGCCTGTTCGTTTCCTAAGAACTCGCAAGGCAGCTCGCGCGGAAGCATTGCGGGCAGACTTGAGCAACGCTTCAAGTCTCTCAAGCAGCATGTTAGGCGGAAGGAAGTATGTTACGATAATAAGAAGAAAATTAAGAACTTTGGACTAACCACCCGGCTGTCGAGAATTCTAATTTAATATGCAGCTTCACGTTCGCGGTTCGTGATTGCGCGAGACTGGGAAAACGCGAGCGCCTTTCGCGCAGCGAAGCGAATGTAAAAGTGAACAAGACTGGCGTAGCGTGCGTGATTAGCCTGACACAGTTAGTTGTAGGTGGCGCAGATGGCAGAAAGAAATAAGATAGCGGGATGTGAGATAACGGTGCATAAACAGAATACAGAATGAATTTTTGTAAAGATAAGCACTTACTACTGTTATATTGTTTATTCTATTCAATACCTTATTACTTTACCTCAGTTATTTAAGCACGAGAAGTTTTCGGTTATATGGCACGACGCACGAGTAACACGATACGTATCAGTGAGAGAAGAATGGTTCGTAAGCCTCTTAAGTGAAAACTTTAGAGCATGGTACATTGGCCTCGTGTCAATCCTTTAGTTTATTCGCTGCAAAAGTTGTAAAGTTTTAATTTTCCGCTATCAACTCATTTGCTTAGCACTTTTAAGTAGACGTGTACAGATAACGTTTAATACTGAGGGCTTTTAGGGACCGAAATTTCAGCTTGTGCGTGTAGAGGTGAAAGCTTTAAGGGTTCTTTTATTCATATTAGACGCAGCATTAGTGTGAACTAAGGAAAATCAAGTCACCGTTAGTTCTCATTAACCTTGCGTGGGTGTATTACTTTCGCTTATTTGGATATCCTGGTAAAATAAATAGGAATTCGTCATACAAAACTGCTGAGCGCGTGTAATCGCTACTCATTATTGCCAATTTATTAATCGAGACCTCTAGAGGATCTTTAAATAAAGCACACGATAACGAAAGTCGCGTACTCGCCAGGAATTTAACGACGTCCGAGAACTGTAAAAGAAAAACTTTGTTTCTGTAGCCAGGTCACGGTCCTTCAAAGTTTTTCGCGCTTCCAAGACGGCTGGACGCCAGGCTGCCCCATTGATAGGACGTAGTGTGGGGCGTAAAAGATGGCCCGTAATTAGCTCTGTTCAAACGTGCGGTGATGAGCTGCGGAAGAGTTTTCTCTCCGCGCTGGACTTGACCCTATCGCGTAGTGGCTAATGAAAAAATCCTTGAACTTCCGCTTCCCGTAACCTTTCTGTGGTCCCCCTTTTAAACATCGTATCACGTACGTTGGAAGCCACTGAGCATTATTTCGAAGTGCTCAGAGCGGATTTGACGCCGGGGATTATGAGGCAAGTTAATGCCTGTCGTCCGAAATCGCCGTAAAATCTCGGTCGTCGTTTCATATATATATATATATATATATATATATATATATATATATATATATATATATATATATATATATATATATATATATATATATATATATATATATATATATATATAGCCTACACCAAGGGACGGTGAAGCGCGGTTGATGTGAAAAATCTATAAGCTTACCTCCTTACCTTGCTGGGATGTTACATGATATACGTGTGCTATACGCTTTCGTTATGCCTGAGCTAAATGGTAAATGGTGCACCTTCTGAGTACCTGGTTGCGGGTTCGGTTCCCAGTTGAGCAATCCAAGAGCTCGGGCATAATATGTATATAGTAATGCTCAGCGTTATCATACGACGCTAAGCCTTATTCCTCAAAGTTCAAATATAAGGGCGACAAAATTATGTTTTTAATTTTCTTGAGAGAGTTCTGAATTGCGGATAGTTGAAGAGACCAGTTAGTAAATATTACTACTGTGCTAAGCAATATTTTACTACGATTGCACCTGGTCGTTGTGGAAAGGCACTCTTCATGAAAATGAATATCAGCGAACATGTTCATATATATATATATATATATATACCAGATTTTTTGAACGTCACTCTGACGAAGGCTGGTCCACCAGCTGAAAACGTTAAGTCAAGACGCTTCCGTGAAAGTTTCGTCGTCTCTTGCATATATATATATATATATATATATATATATATATATATATATAGATATATATATATATATGAGTGGCTGTGAATCCTCTGCAGATTTCTACCAGTATGTTAATGTGTTAATGTAGGGTTCTTCGATCCCCTGATTCCTTAGTGCCTGCATTACTGCTGATGTCTCGACTGAATCAAACGCCTTCTCGCAGTCTATGAAAGGTATGTATAGGGGTTGGTTGTATTCAGCGCATTTCTCTATTACCTGATTGATTGTATGAATATGGTATATTGTGGAGTGTATACGGACTTCCAGACACTGGCAGTGTGCCATCTTGCTGCGTCCACGCTAAGCGCAAGACATATCGTGACCGCATTTCTTTCCAGCTATAAAGAACGCACGCACAAGCTCCCTGCTATAGTGAACTAGAATATCACTATACTCCCAGTAAACCAATGATACCACCGGAAACCAGCTGAGCAAGTTATGGCACAGACGTTAACGATGCAGTGTCTCTCCTACCGAAATAAGAGGTAAACATTTGCGAAGCAACTATGGGTAGCGGGGGCCAAAAGAACGCGGGACCAAAGGTGGCATTTATTTTTGGACTCACGACAGGCCGCCTGATTTCTATATCGTAGAGGAATGACAACAACAAAGGAAAAAAAAAACAACTTACACAGAGGCAACAACAAATAACGAAGTCATGATGAGCCCCTCAAAATAAAGGAAGTTGAGAGAATTAATTGAGCGAAGCTAAGGATTAGGTGTGCGAGGTCTACGCAAGGGCCAAAGCTTCTGGAATAAGAATAATACAGGAAAGAAAAAAAATGGTGGGGGGTGGTTGCGGCCGCCCATTTTATGGCAATAAAAAAGTGAGCAATAAGGAGGACGCTGGCGGCGAAAAACACTTAGCTCGAAGGAACCACTATAGAAGAAATAACGCCCGCCCTCCCGGTCGCTCTTGTGTCCTTGTTGGTGTATAGGTCATTTTCACCTCGGCGATTGCTCTGAGCTCTGGTTGATGTCCGGCGCAGCTGCGGTTTAGCGAAGTTCAATAGACCCACATGAACCGGTGAATGTGCGGCTGTTTATTCAAGAGTGGATATGAAAGTATAGTGCCTAGAATATACTTAATGAAAGACACGGACCTCAAAGACGCTAATTATACTGATAGCGGCGGCGCTTGATAGTGACGCCGGAACTGGCAACGTAAAGGGCATGAATGTTTGACGATGGAAACAATGTGCCAGCTGAGTGAGGTATGCAGCAATGCAGGGATTAAGGGAGGGCAGTGCAGCAGTAATGTGTGATAGGATATGTGTGAGATTATAGGACGTATAAGCGGGCATCGTCATGGGCGAAATGAGCTGTTTGAGTGAGTGAGTGAGTGAGTGATAAGTGAGTGTCAGACAAAATTAGCAAAGCGTTGGAAACACTCGCCTTTTCGTGCAAGCGTTGCATGATCAGCGAAGCGTGATAAACGCTATGGTCTTTAGAATTGCTTATGTATGCTTTTTCTAGTAAATGATGCACGCAGAGAATATATACGTGCTGTTATCGTGCCTCAGATATGCGCAATAATTGCTTTTTAATTGACAATCGCACAAGTATGACTGCTGAATCTTGGGCAACATTGGTGGGCGCTGCGCATGGGGTTGGCCATTTTGGGTATCGGCTGGTGCCATTCAGAGTACCCGGTACAGGTAAGTTTTGACGAACCGACAAATGTACAGACAGAGAGACCAAAATTTTTGCGTCGAAGGTCCCCAAGAAAAATCGTCTTTAAAAATCATCTCCGAAAATACCTGAATACTAATACCCTAACAGATGTGTACCGTTATACATTTATACAGCATTGGTCGTGGTTTTTGCGCCATTGTTGCGTTATGCTTAAGATGGTGTACACTATACTTATATGCGTTGTCTTATTTTTGATTACTTATGAACCGCAATCGCCTTATTTTTCATTCTTCAGTGATCCTGATGCTGCGCAGTGTCTTACATTACAAACGCGTCTTTTTCCTTTCTGTAGAACAGACCATGGCCACCGCAGCTGCATTTTGATGGGCACGTAGTTCAAGAACCAAGCTAAGCTGGGCTAGGTTTTGGTGTGGGAACACTGAGCGGTAAAAATAAATCTGGAACCCTAAACTATGGTGTGCCCTAAACCATATTTTTGTTACCCCAGAAAATAATATTACTGTATAATAGAACTCACACTCCCAAGTCACCGAGGGCAAGCGAGAACATGCCCGTAATCAACGCAATGACGATGCTGGCTGCTGCGAACGACGAAAGAAGAAAAGGAAACACAGCATCGGAGAAAAAAGAGAAAACACAAACCGATTTCTTGCAATCGCTATCTACTGGCTCCCTAGTTGGAGCAGCCGGCTTGGCGTGTATACGCAAGTGCTGTAATGTAATAGCAGTTATGGCCGGGCGGACCCCGGGTCCGCCTCCTTTTCGCTCGCACAGATTGCACGTCGGCGTGCTGTGGGCGTCCCGTGCCAATACGTGTGCTCCGCGGAGGCGAGGCTGTTGGGCCCATCTTCGTCAATGTTTCTGGCTGCAGGGCCGTCGGTCCAGATTAGTTGTCCGTTATGGAGCCTGCTCTTCTTTTCCTGCCCTTCCTATTACTCTTAGCTGCGGCCCCCGACTACTGCGCCTGCACGCTAAGAATGAAGTTTTTATCGCTTGATTCTTTTTGTGGGCCCACTGCGCGTGGCAAGCGCCGATGCTGGTCCAACCAGCGTCGGTTCGTTGCGGTCTGCAACAGCGTGCGACCGACATTGCCGGCCAGATACGTACGGAACGGACAGCGCTGTAGGAGGAGGGCAAGGAAAGGAGAACGGTGCATTCCGATAGCTCTGCCGCCTGCTCCTCCGCCCCTTCTTTATCACTAAAAGGCTGTTGGAAACGGTAGGAAGACCGCCCCTGATCTCGTGATCGATTATGGCCAATCGCAAACGATGCCCCGTTTGCCGTTATAGTGTAATCGTCTAATACAGTGGTCGTCTCATCTTTCTCGTGTTTGTTCCTCGGGCTCGATACGATATTTGCGATCCGAGACCACGTCGTTGACGACTTCTGTGTTTCTCCCCCATACGTTTACGGAAGGACGGCTTCTTTCTTTATGGTGCTGGTGCGGTTTCGCCTTTTTTTTCATCTGTTTTACCCTTGCTTTCGCATGCCGTGCTTGACGACTCATGCCGACCCATTACCGTGTACGTACTATTCAGCAATTGCCGGGGAAACAGATTACGGGGTCTTGGCGTTTGGAATCGGACTACGTGGCTTCGGGGATATTAGTACGCACACGTGGACAATTTATGTTTCGTCAGGCCAGCCTGGACATGACTGCTATTATGTAAGTACATAGATAAAGAGTGGTGAGACATACTGTTGGCAAGCACTGGGATGCATACACTGCGGTGGCACAAAGGCATGTTAGAAAGTAGTGCGGGAGACATAGCATGCACATGACCAGAGACGGTATTGATTTTGCAATCTGTCATGTTACAACATCACTCACAGAGCAACGAAAAGCCAATTAAGACTGCAACTGTTCTAGTTTGTTCTGTTCTTCAACAGCCGTACTCATGCTCTTGTGGTCCAGTGGCATACGGTATTGCTTATGAGGCCGACCCTGGAGACTTCTTTGCAATGACTATGATGCATAACCAAAATGCTGAGTATGTCATGATATATAACGTGTGGCGATAATGACATGTAATCTATGATGAAATCGCAAAGTACCTCACGCCTTCATCATAGTAGAAATAGGCGATATTAGGACTGACACTCCCATGGGCCTGAGAACGTTAAAGGAATTGACTTTCAATGCTTCAGATGTCTCTGATAATCGAATATTCTATTCCTCTGCCATTCAATCAGGTGAACTAATTGAATCGAATAAATAAAAATGATAGCCAGAAGATGGCACCATCATTCTTCATTGTTCGTCGCTGATTGCATTGTGGCTGGCACCGACTTAAGGTAAGTCTTCCAGAGAGCTTAATGGCGCATAATGGAAGGAACAATACCACTTCTTTGAAATAGGTAGACGGATGCGCTCGTGTTTGATTGGTTGACTCGACCAAGCTTTAATATACGAAGTTGATAAGTGCCGGATTACATGGTGATCTCAATAGCTATATAATTTCTGGTAGTTCTGATATGTTTCGGCAAGGGAGGGGGGGCATAAAGGCAAATTAACTAGTTTGCCATAACAGGTATGCTGTGCTGCACCTGAGGAAAAATGAGGAAAATTCAAAGAACATAGAAAGAGAATAAGATAGAGGGAACACACACACACACACACACACTACGTCAAAAATCAGAGTGACAGACTTGTGTAGTATACGTCAACATTATTAGTCTAGTCCCCTCTTCCAAGTATATTACCCTTAGAAATTTTAACAAGGCATGGATTACTTGACTTTTTGACGACTTTTAATAATGACATTCGAGGGAATCTATTAGTGACATCTGTCTCTTGAGAAGACGAACGAGAACCATCGCGCGTGATTGTCTCTGCACACCGTAGCGAGGACAGTTGCAGAGATGGGCTGCGGAGTCTCCTTGATACCGTAGACATCGCAGAGAGCGTTGTCGGCCATCTCTGTACGAAGAGAAAATGACTGTGAAAGCCACTTTCAGCCATAAATGACTTTACAAAGCGAAGAGCTTGGCGTAATGGCGTCTGATCTTGCCTGTCGACAAGTCCATGTTAGCCAGTGCATGTGCGTGTCTTTGTGGGTATGCCTGCAAATACGTACAGTCAGCGTTAAAGTTTTCAGAGACTGCGAAACGCAAGAAAACGCTTAATATATCCCTGTTGATTCGGTAGGATGCTTTCAATTGAGATTTGCCACATGTTCTAAAGCGCGTTAACAACACACGTTGTGCAATTTGACTGGTTACAGACATATTGCTCGGAAGTTCAGTTTTCTTTGACCTCGTAGTCTCCTAAACTTTGACGCGAATGTACTTATGTGTGTTCGTTGGTCATGTCCTACGAGGGTGATGGGCCATGACATGATGGGGGGGGGGGGGGGGGGGGGGCGGGGGGCATTCGTGAAGACGTTTCGCGAATGGCGTGGGGTTAGAGAGCGGAACTCTTACGACCAAGGCAATGACCATTTCGTTCCTGCTCCATATTTCAAGAGATAGAGAGAGAGAGAAAGGACGCTATGTCGTTGCAGTAGGGAAAGCCTGATTGTAGGCTCTGCTATACGTACACACTGCTTGGCGTGTTTTTGGCCGATTCTGTTCGGCGCCGGCATCTCTTGGCGGATGCATCAATCTGAGTGGCCGCCACCACCAACCCCGTTGCTGCTGTCCGTACGACGTCCCTAGTCTCCCCGGGGGAAAAGGGTTGGTCTCGCTTTGCCGTTGAAATATGCGTGATGAATTTATTCCGCGGGTGAACGTGGCCATTCCCAGTACGACAGGCGTCTTCTTTTCGACTCGCATTGCTCTTTTTGCACTGGTCGAGTTCCCTTTATGTGGTTTGCATTATTCATCATGGTTACTTGTCATACTACCGTCCCTACGGTACTTGTACCATGAAAGGATTACCGGCAGCGCTAGAACACACTGCTTAAATATTCGCGAGTGAACAAGGCATACCTTGGTGTGGGCAAAATTTGAGAAACTGTGGCATTTAGGAAAGCGTATACCACCTAGGTCGCATCTACACGTGAAATCCAAAATAACTACATCCGGAATGTCTTCGCTTTGTTTAACATGAAAGTGTTTTATGCCGGAGTCCACCTCGTGTTTCGGGCATGGATATGACGTTATATATATAATAGATTGCAAAGAAACGAAATGACCCCGTATCTGTATGTTTCACAGCAAAGGTCATCGAAAGACGATGGTCTTTCGTCTGGAGAAAGTGAATAAATTTTTGTCATGTTCTGGGCGAGAAAATAGGTGAATGGGATTGTGAAGGCGCTGCGTGAGACATTAGCGCCGTCTTGCAGTAATCTTGGAAAACTAATGGATTTCCTCCGATATAGCGAACGCGCGGCGTGCACGCGCAATCTTGGAGGCCGTAATTTGTAGAATGCAAAGCCACGGGTAGGTGGCAGCAACGTATCATCTTAGCAAAGCGTAGAAATCGCCCGCCTTTTCGTGCATAGCGTCGCACTGTCAACGCAGTGAAATAAACGCTATGATCCGTATAATATTACTTATGTATGCCTTTCTAGTATAAACACACCAAATAATATTGAAGTGTTGATATTTCAACTCAGATAAGCACAATGTTTTGTTTTTAATCGGCAATGCGCACAGCTATGAACGCAGAACCCAGATCAATATTGGTGGACGTTGAGGGAGTGGTTGAAATTTAGCCGTTTCGCTTGAAACACAGACAGGCAGATCAAAATTCTCGCATTGCAGTGTCCCAACAAAGAATATCGTATTTAAAAAAAAACGAGAAGAAAACGTTCTGTCGCGAGGGCCGATCCAGTGACCTCTTGCTGTGCAGCGCGCCGCTTTAGCCACTTGGCCATGGAGCATACGTTGTCACGAGTGCTAATGGCAAGCTTTTATATGCACCATACGCTGTTGGGCATTCCTCATAGCTCTGCAACTTCAGCGTGTTTTAGTCATCAGCAGCGAGTTGGCGTGAAAGGCTCGCGTTGGGAAGCATTGGGCGCGCTTAAAGGTCGTCGCTTCTCGCGTATCGATGAGCATGGTCTCTCCTGAGCATGCTCGAAAGTCACTTTACTCGCTGCTGCGGCCGCGTTCACTAAAGCTTGACGCTGCTGGAGAACACGAAGAACTGAGGATTGTCACAAATTGTTCACGCTTTCACTGTGTACGTTTGTGAGTGCATTTCATGCATTTTTTTGAAGAGATGCTGTAGGCCCGTGCGCTTAGATTTGGCTGCTCCTTAAAGAACCCCAGGTGGTCGACATTTCTGGAGCCCTCCACTACGGTGTTTCTCATAATCATGTGGTGGTTTGGGACGTTAAACCCCATATATCAATCAATCATTTTTTGAAGATGTGCACGCTGCAAGTTTTCAGTAGCTTGTCGTTCTTCGCGTGACTTGACAACTCGTTGCTGTAACATTCATTACTAGGCTCTTGTGGCGAAATAATGCACAACGAACACTCAACTGCCTTTGTGAAGACTCGTTTCATCTTCGTGTTATACCAATTTCTAGAAAGAGGGGTCAGCCACATTTGTTTTTTAAATCTATGGTGAGCGCATCTTCGTAAGTTACCCAGAAGAAGAAAACGAAGCTCTGCGGTTTGTCTGTAATGGGAACGCACGAGCGAGCTTTAGTGGCTCCAGTTTCGAAAACAAAATCATTTCAGTTGTTTGTGTACGCTTTTTAGCAACAAATTTATGTATGGGAGATGAAAACTTATGACGCTAGCTATGCCAGCATTGCTGAAAGTTTTGCAAGAGGCGCAAAGCTATTGACATGAAAAAGAGGGGACGAAAGAGACAACACCCATTACAAAATGTTCAGCAAGCAATGCCCCCAACTCACCGAAGAACAATTTCTTTTAGATTACGCCACATATTCGCTCTCTTCAAGTCTTGTCAATGTAAATTTTTGTAAACGGGGTGAAGACTGCCAAGAAATGATGCTGCCCTTGTATTTCTGTTAATAGGAAACACTAATGAAACGTTATCGAGGCTGCTGAACGCTGGCCTCTATGAACCTTCCTTTCTGCCTATTTTCGCAAACATGTGGCACTTCTTGCACACCGGCATTCTGTTCTAATCATTGTTTTTTGAGAGAAACAGCCATGGAAGGAACAAGAAACACAGAAATAAGGAACAGTCATTGTCTGCCTGGGAGGAGGGGATATCACAAGCCTTCGGTTCTAAATAAAGAAAGATGCAGAGGAAAATCACTGTGAATAACTAGATAAAAAAAAAGAGCCTCCGGTTTCGTATTCTGCATGAATGAGATATTTCAAAAGATAGGTATAATGAACGTTGAATATTGCGTTCTGAATAAATTGTGAACGCTTTAGCCCAGTGTTCACAGAACCAGCTCATGTTCTCATGTTGGAGCGTTCAGTTAGACAAGATTTGAGCCAATACGAGACACGAAAGGTCCGTGTTTCTGCCAGCGGTGCCGCAGCCACCTTTTCAGGTTAGTTCTGGCGCTGCAGTTGAGACATTATTGCAAGGTATGGGAGAGGTTATGGTTCGAATCTACTAGGTCTAAGCCATCGGAAGACCTAGCATCAGCTCAGAGGGTCATGCTAAACCCCTAAGGTCAAACAGCATCGCTTTGTTTTAAGCTTTACAGGATTAGTTTAGAGTTCGCCTTTTTTTTGTTCCTCGTTTTCAAATGCTTTACAAGAGAGAGAAACAGGAAGAATATAGGAACGCTAGCGAGGTTAGCAAGATTACTCCCGATAAGCTACCCTATACATGGAGAGGGAAATAAATCAGTAAAAGAGAGAGCGACCCACACATTTCGTAAGTCAGGCAGGATCGAGTTCTATCACTGTTAGATTTATATTATCAGATTATCGCCGTACCGCTAGCGTAACAAACATGAAATAAATTATTAACATTCCTTTACTCGCTACACGCCGTAAGATATCCCGTCTGGTACTCATCCACAAAATTTACAACTCCCTTCTGCGTTCACTTTTAATAACCCCACCGTCATACATTTCAGCTCGTACTGACCATGCGCAGAAAGTTGCTGTTCCTCACTTCAAGACATCAACATATTTCCACTCATTCCTGCCTAAAACTTGCAAGGATTGGAACCACCTCCCACAATCAGTTGCATCCATCACCTCGCCTTGCAGTTTTAAAACATCGCTCGATAACATACTTGGTGTTGGAAATGTAAACGTTTGATTTTGTTGTTAGTTTTCTTGCATAATCTACTGGCTGTATTACATAGTTGCAGTTGATAATAGTTGATTTCCAGTGTTTAATAATGTTGTAGTGTCTTGTCTATATATTCTTTTCTTTAACATTGTTCGTCAGTGCCCGCTCCCCTCTGCAATGCTGTAAAGCCCTGAGGGTACAATAAATAAATAAATAAATAAATAAATAAATAGATACAAAGATAAATAAATAAATAAATAAATAAATCTGAAGTATACCTCGTTGTTACGGCAACAGTTATATCGGCTGTGGATTGGCGTTGATTTTTCACGTAGAGATGAACTCTTCTCGATGTACCGGAGAGGAACTGACTCATACAGCTGGCGTTGAACAATGCAGAAACGCGGAACGTCAACCATGAGCTGCCGGCAGACAACACACACACACACACAAAAGATGAAGTACTGCTTTACAGACAAAGAAAAAACAAATTCTTGCGCTTTTTCGCGCATGACCGCTCGCGAGGTCGCGAGCTGACACGCGAGGGCGCTCGCAACAGCAAAACTCACGCGCGGAAAGCCAAAAGAAAACACCTTACTGTTTTTTTTTGTTTGTCACCGTCAATCAATAATTAACGCTAACGCATGCAAACGTAGCACAACTTCTCTTTAGGTTCGAATAGCGCTTGAAGCGTAATTTATTTATTTTATTCATTTAACAATACTACTGATCTCACAAGGAGATCATTGCAGGGAGGGCACACATATGATACAGAAAAGAAACACGAAGCAAGCATGCTAAACAATAAGCAATCGATACATGAGAAGCAGTATTAGCAATGAGCAAGGTGAGAGTACAAATCTCTGCAAAACTATACGAATTACAACAACTATAAAGACAAAATGTACAATAATGCAATCACGTTATCAATATACAGAGCTTGCATACGAATTACAAGAGGACAAAAGAAAAGAAAAAGAACAACAATTTTCAGAAAAACTCCTCAGCGCGCGTACCTTTGCTTCTACCATATCTAAGAACACATTCAGAGATAAAGTGTTCGTAACAGAAGGGCTAAGTTGGTTCCAATTTCTTATGGTTTGCGAGAAATATGAATATTCAAAGCAGTTTGAATGAAAAGTGTATTCACTAAGTGCTTGAGAGTGCTGGTAATTGATGCCGCTTATAGTTGAAGCCCACTTCGCGCAAATTATATCGGCTGCAGCATGGGGCGCACGGACTTCTGAAATTCTCGCTGTCAACGACCAGAACTTTCGCTAGTCGATATTGAATGACTTTGACAAATAACTGACATCACTTCCAAAGAATTTAACGATTTTTACCACAACAGCTGCACTGCAGCTTAAAGTATTCGCTGAAGTGAGGTGTGGGATCGGGCTAGTTCGTAATCTAAGTATTCGCATTCATTTTTAATGGGTGCAGGTATGAGGTGGTCATCCCGAGTGCTTTTACAGCAACGTTGCGTAGGCGCAACGCAAGACACAATGGGCTGGCGAGGAAATGGGCACTCGCTGAAAGCGACAAAAAATGATGATCTGATCTATAAAGCGATAATGGTTGGATTGAGGTGCTCATTAAGAAACTGAAGTTTAAAACTGACAAGAGCACAAGAAAGAAGAGGCAGTACAAAATAACTAACAAGTCTGCCACATAAGCAAATGCAAAAAATAAAATAAAATATCAGTGTTAGCGTAAAATTATCAATCGTACAGTTTATATAGCGAGTTCCTCCAATGCGCTGATCTATTTCAACTGCATGCGCAATCGTACATTTTATGTTGGGAGTTAATCCAATCAGCTAATATTTTCCACGTGACTACGGCAGCACACCAGCAGTGGCTATGTCATGCTGAAGCTCACATTGAAGTCGCGGATTCGTTTTCGGGTCGAGGAGATCACATCAAGTGGGGTCCTTACCTACGTGGTCTCGCGCAGTGTCACAGTTTTTAGCTTTTAAATAAATAAATAAATAAATAAATATATTGCTACGTGCCAGTGCATGGAGCTGAAGAAGACGAAGCAGATAGACTGGCACGAGCTAATCTGTGTGGCTAGCGCTGCTCGCCTAACCGTCTGTAAATACATCGGTGACTACCCCTCTGAGTCAGTCTCCTTCACGTAACATATTTGGTGGAGTTGTGCGATCCCCGTCCTCGCCACGGAACTCCGAAGCGGACGCTCACTCGCGGCTTACAACATGACCACCCAAGACTCGGCTACACCCTCTCCGGTCGCTCCCCCTTCTGCCCGACCTGTCAACCCAGCGCCCGCAACAACATTCGTGACGCTTCCCGCGCTCAAAGACCCCGGCGTGTTCTCGGGCAGCGAGGGTTCCGACGTCGACCAGTGGCTACGCCTCTACGAACGCGTCAGCGCCACTTACAGGTGGGATCCCACTCTTATGCTGGCAAACGTCATCTTTTATCTCGACGGAACACCTCGTGTTTGGTTTGATAACCACGAGCATGACATAACAAGCTGGGACAGCCTCAAGGCAAAGATCCGTGAGCTTTTTGGCAACATCTCTGGTCGTCGTGAAGCTGCGAAAAATGAGTTGTCGACTCGCGCACAATCTTCCACGGAGCCCTACATCGGTTATATTCAGGCTGTCCTTTCACTATGCCGCCAAGCTGACGAAAATATGTCTGAACCTGAAAAAGTTGCCCATATCCTAAAGGGTATCGCCGACGATGCGTTCAACTTGTTGGTATTCAACAATGTGTCGTCTGTTGATGCCATCATTCAAGAATGCCGCCGGTTCCAACAAGCTAAAAGCAGACGCATCTCCCATCAGTTCCAGCGCCTCCCGAACACCACTGCGACGTCCTCATGTCTCGACACATATCATCCACCAGACAACTGTGACAACTTGACGCGAATCGTCAGGCGGGAGCTTGAAGCGGCTGCTCCAGCTAAGGTGGGAACAACGTCCCCTGACCCCTCTCCGCCAATTACGTTGCCTCTCATTCAAGCAGTCGTCCGGCAGGAAATCGCCAGCTTGGGAATTCACTCTATCTCACCGCCTACCCGCACCGACTACCAGCCCCGATACACGCCTGCACGTCCCTTCCCGACCGGCTCTCCCTCAACGTTCCGTAATCCGTCCGCATGGCGAACACACGATGACAAGCCGATATGCTTCTCGTGTCACAGAATCGGGCACATTTCTCGCCATTGCAGAAGTCGCTGGGGTCCTCCTGCACAACCGTCCTCTCGTCCCTTATATGCACGTCCTGCCTATCGCCATGAGACCAACCGCGACCATTTTGCCCAGGAACCTGCTTCTGAACGCCGCTACTCCCGCTCTCCATCCCCCCAACGTCGCCAGTCTCGTTCTCCACAGCCCCGCCGACCATCTTCCCCCGCCTTCCCACGAGGTTCTCCGACGGAAAACTAAGCGTTGCAGCCCCCGGAGGTGGCGCTGCATCGCTCGGACTGACCGAAAATCCTCTTTTGACGATACCGACAAAACGGAACCTCATAGACGTACAAGTAGACGGCCTACATGTCACTGCTCTTGTCGACACCGGCGCCCAACTTTCCGTGATGACGAGTGATTTTCGCCGCAAGCTCAAGAAGGTTCTCACACCTGCGACCACCCAGTTCGTCCGTGTTGCGGATGGTGGCATAGCATCGATCGTTGGAATGTGCTCGGCTCGTGTGAGCATTGCGGATCGACACACAGTTGTTCTCTTCACCGTCCTTGATAAATGCCCCCACGACGTAATCTTAGGCCTCGACTTCCTATCCGCGCATTCTGCCCTCATAGACTGTTCGACCAGTACGCTCCGTCTACACTTGCCCGCAACAGAACCTCTTACACAACGGCCGAGTCGCCTCTGCACAACGGGACACGCGCGCCTCCCTCCACAGACACTGACCTACATAGAGCTCGTCTCAATACCACCAGTTCCCGACGGTGACTATGTTCTCACCCCTATCACCGATGTTCTCATAAGCCGTGGCATTACATTACCGCACACCATTCTGTCCGTCGCAGGAAATTCTACGTGCCTCCCAGTTGTCAACTTTAGCTTGACACCTCAAGTTTCGCCGCAAGGGATCTCTTTAGCGTTGCTCTGCACCTTAGAAGACAATGCGGTAGATGTTTTCGCGATGGCCGCCCCTTCTGAACCCCACGCTCAACATCAGTCTGCTGCTTGCTCCGACAGCGCTATTACTTCGATGATCGCTTCCAACTTAACACCGCAGCAGACTGATGAGCTCCACCGGGTTCTGCTGTCCTACATCGACGTATTTGACATCAGCGGCCGTCCGTTGGGGAAAGCTACCGGTATGAGCCACCGCATAAACACTGGTAATGAGCATCCTATTCATAGGCGCCCATATCGGGTGTCGGCGGCCGAGCGTCACATCATCCAAAGTGAGGTCGACAAAATGCTCGCCAAGGACATCATTGAGTCATCTTGCAGTCCTTGGGCTTCTCCTGTAGTGCTAGTCCGCAAGAAAGACGGTGCATGGCCTTTCTGTGTGGATTATCGACACCTAAACAAAATTACCATTGATTGATATGTGGGGTTTAACGTCCCAAAACCACCATATGATTATGATAAACAAAATTACCAAAAAAAAAAAAAAGACGTCTACCCTCTGCCACGAATAGATGATGCGCTTGATTGCCTCTATGGGTCCCACTATTTTTCCTCCATAGACCTTCGTTCCGGCTACTGGCAGATAGAGGTAGATGAAATGGACCGTGAAAAGACGGCATTCATCACCCCCGACGGCCTATATCAGTTCAAGGTCATGCCCTTCGGCCTTTGTAACGCTCCCGCCACCTTCGAACGAATGATGGACTCCCTGCTCAGAGGATTCAAATGGTCCACATGTTTGTGCTACTTGGACGACGTCATCGTCTTTTCACCAACGTTTGAAACTCACATAGAGCGCCTCTCAGCCATCCTGGGAATCTTCCGTCGCGCTGGCCTGCAGCTCAACTCGTCCAAATGTCACTTTGGACGCCATCAAATCACAGTGCTTGGCCATTTAGTAGACGCCAACGGTGTACAACCAGACCCGGCAAAAATCAGCGCCGTCAAAAACTTTCCTGTACCACGATCTGCGAAGGATGTACGCAGCTTTATCGGACTATGCTCCTACTTCCGACGCTTCGTGAAAAATTTTGCGCACATAGCGAGGCCGCTTACGCAGCTCCTCAAGAAAGAAGTCCCGTTTTCATGGGGCTCCGAAGAGGCTTCTGCGTTCTCGACTCTCGTCGCTCTTCTCACTACCCCTCCGATTCTGGCACACTTCAACCCTGCTGCCCCTACGGAAATCCGTACAGATGCAAGTGGGCATGGCATTGGTGCAGTGCTGGCTCAGAAACAACATGGCCATGATTGCGTTATTGCATATGCCAGCCGCCTCCTATCCGCCCCTGAACGTAACTATTCGATAACAGAGCGTGAGTGCTTGGCTCTTGTATGGGCGGTAGCGAAATTTCGACCTTATCTATACGGACGCCCATTTTCGGTAGTTACCGACCACCACGCACTCTGCTGGCTGAACTCTCTGAAAGATCCATCAGGCCGCCTTGGTCGCTGGGCTTTGCGCCTGCAAGAGTTTTCCTATTCGGTGGTCTACAAATCTGGCCACCTACACCGTGATGCCGATTGCCTCTCCCGGTACCCTGTCGACGATCCTGAGGACACTGACGAGCCCACGGAGAACTCTATCTTGTCAGTGTCCGACTTCCTTAATATTGGGGAAGAACAGAAGCGTGATCCAGAGCTGCTTGACATCATCAGCCGTATGGAATCCTCTCCAAATGATGCTTCCGTCCGCTACTTTGTCATTCAAAAAGGTGTGCTATACCGTCGCAATTTCCGACTAGACGGGCCCGACCTTCTCATTGTTGTGCCTAAGCATTTGCGCCGCTGTGTTCTCACCGAACTTCACGACGCTCCCACGGCTGGACACCTTGGCGTATTCCGCACGTACGAGCGCGTCCGGCGCCGTTTTTTCTGGCCAGGCCTTGCTCGTTCGGTACGCCGATACGTCGCCACATGTGACCTATGCCAACGTCGTAAGACACCATCGCTGCTACCCGCTGGCCATCTTCAACCAATTGACATACCCGCGGAACCATTTTACCGTGTTGGGTTAGACCTGCTTGGTCCTTTTCCCACATCAACATTGGGAAACAAATGGATAGCCGTTATCACAGACTACGCTACACGCTACGCTATTACGCGAGCTCTACCGACCAGCTGTGCAACCGACGTCGCTGACTTCTTGTTACGGGACGTTATATTGATTCACGGTGCGCCGAGACAGCTTCTAACAGACCGTGGCCGTACATTTTTATCCCAAGTCATCGCCGACATTCTGCGTTCTTGTTCGACGCAACACACACTGACAACCGCTTACCACCCTCAAACAAACGGCCTTACGGAACGATTTAACCGCACTTTAACAAATATGCTCGCTATGTACGTGTCGCCCGACCACCGAGACTGGGACCTTGCCTTACCCTACGCAACTTTCGCGTATAATTCATCCCGTCACGACACAGCGGGCTTTTCGCCGTTCTACTTATTGTACGGAAGAGAGCCGACTTTACCACTGGACACAGTCATCTCAGCTCACACCTCGTCCACCAGCGAGTATGCCCGCGACGCGATTGCGCGAGCCGATCATGCCCGTCAGCTCGCTCGCGCTCGGCTGATGGCGTCGCAAACCAACCAATGCCGTCGGTACGATGCGGAACATAGAGACGTACATTTCGCTCCCGGTACCCTCGTTTTACTCTGGTCCCCTCAGCGTCGGCTGGGCCTATCCGAAAAACTTCTGTCTCATTACACGGGACCCTATCGTATATTGCGTCAAGTAACACCTGTCACCTACGAGATCAGCCCCATCTGCCCATCATCATCTACTATGCGGTCCAGTGATATCGTACACGTCTCGCGGATCAAGCCCTACAATAATGCGTCAGATAACGACCTTTAAAGCACCGGGACGGTGCCTCCGCCGCCGGGGGTCATGCTACGTGCCAGTGCATGGAGCTGAAGAAGACGAAGCAGATAGACTGGCACGAGCTAATCTGTGTGGCTAGCGCTGCTCGCCTAACCGTCTGTAAATACATCGGTGACTACCCCTCTGAGTCAGTCTCCTTCACGTAACAATATCGATCAACCAATGAATTCACTTGGCGATGCCTTGTAAGAAGTAGGAGGAGATCACCGTCCACAAACACCGACCGGCTGACACAACACCGCAGTGATTAAGCTGATCCCATACTGACGAAAACGTTTTGCGCTAAAGATTTCCGTAAGATTGTGTTTCAGCCATTCATGACACGGGCATATCATTAGCAAAGCTCGCTGACCAATGGTACAACACACTTACAAAAGAGAAGCTTGGCTCATTCGGCTCCTGGATCTAAAATCTCTGCTTTGGTTGTGTTTCGGTACATATGAGAGAAGTTTCTGGGTTAATTTTTTTACCATCGAAGTTAATTAACGTCCACGTGAATATAAGTAAAGTAGCACCATTTGATTATGCTCCCATTGAAGAGCAATATAGGTAACAGGGTGTGTATAGACAGCGGAACTTCATTAGAAGCGTTGAGTGGTCCCATCTAAATGAGCTGTATGAGCTTATTAAAGCATTGACACGGGTTAACACGGCGTCTCAGAAACCAGAATCCCGACTATGCTTGTCTCTGTTTGCACAAACATCCCATTAGGAGTGCGTTATCCTGTGGCCCGTTTCAATAAAGCTGGAAGTAAACAACGTAGCTGGCTCCTCATTTTTATGCAAACGGGCGATGCTTTTCATGATTCGGCTAGATGGAAAGCTTAAGAAACAGGCTTCTTGTTGTAACAGCCGAAAAACTTGGAATACACGCATTAAGTCAGCCGCTGAAGGCTTCAGCGCCGCAGTGTTTTCTTAGTGTTGGTATGCACGGAACTTCGTGGGCGCGGCCGGCGGCATTCAAAACACGTGTCAAGTTTGTTTTAACGCCTTAAACTAAAATTTCCTCTCTTCCCTGCTGTGCTCTAATTGACGCTGATGAGCTTTTAGAGATCGTTGGTCGTGGGGAGTGGCGTAGCCTCCCTTCGCCCCGAAAGTATTTTTTGCCATAGCAGAGAGAGCGAAAAATGACCATTTCAAGGGGCTGCCCATCCTTAAATCAAGGAGGCCCCCCCCCCCACTCCCCCCATAAATTCACGGCTATACGCACCTGGTCGTGGGAGTTCAAAAAGGCGTGTTCACCATCCACAATGTCGTTCTCGGCGCCCAAGGCTTTGGTGAATTTTGTGAAAAAATGGATATGAGGCTGGTTATAGTGGCCTGCCTGTGGTCGGTGGCTTTCTGGAGGTAAAGGTAGGAAGTGTAGGCGTGCGCACGTCTCCCTTTAAGGGGGAGGGCGAAGATTCGTCGCAATGCCACCCTGCCCCCTATTAAGGCAAGGTATGGTATAACTGTCAGTTCAAGCGCAAGGTATGAAGCTGACTTCCCCCCCCCCGTCGTCTTGGTGACCAGGGGGGCGGCCTCCCTCCCCCCCCACGTGTGCACGCCTATAGTGAGAAGTGAACAGTTCTTTCATTACGATATATGCAAGAGTAATCAATCGCCACCTTTATAATCAAAAACACGTGTGCTCGTGACCATACACATTAAATAATAACAGGACAGGTTCGACTGTGTGAGGTGTCGAGCAGAGTTGGCATCTACTCCCCCCCCCCCTCCTCCTTTTTTTTTTGTTCTGGTGAGCCCTCCTACGAGTTCCGCAATGGAGTAAGCTACTGTCCGCGCGCAAGTACTAACACACAAAAAATCATTATATGGAGCGATGCCTGCTCTCTAGTCAATTCTGATTACGAAACTTTTCTGGGTGTTCAACGGTGCAGATCTCTTTCCTCGGCTGCTCCAAGTTCGTCACGAATAATTTAATCCGGCCAAAAGACTCATTAAGGAAGTTGATGACGACGCAGGAGTGCAACTTCGGTGTCGTATACCGGTGCCTACAGCGTGGGGATAGCGTTGATGACGGTGCCTTATTTTCATCCCTTTTCAATTATCATTATAGTTGGGTGTAACGAACCGTTTCGTAAGTGTAGATTTCGAATTCTTACGCGTTTGGTAAGTTACAGAGATACCGAAAACTCGGCCCATACTCAGCGTACACGGCAGCGATCGATTCCTTCAGCGCTAAGCTATTTTCGGGTCTTGTTCGCTTTCTCACGTCGTGATTGGAGATGGAGCTTCGCGATTAGTGGGAACTCTAACGTTTCCAGGTAAACGAAGGCGCGACGGGAAGTTCTCGTGATTCAAATGGATAAATTCAGCGAGATGTGATGCAGCCCTTAAGAAATCTGCCGGACTTTTTCAGCTTCCAAAGGTGTCAATTTTATGAACTGGATCCTTCGCTCAAGCGAAAGCTACTGTTACGGGAAGGCTGGTCTGTGTGGCTGGCGCTGGGTTGACAGGTCAGGCAGAAGGGGGAGTGACCGGAGAGGATGTAGCCGAGTCTTGAGTTGTCATGTTGTAAGCCACGAGGGAGCGTCCGCTTCGGAGTTCCGTGGCGAGGACGGGGATCGCACAACTCCACCAAATATGTTACGGGAAGGAGACTGACTCAGAGGGGTAGTCACCGATGTATTTACAGCCGGTTAGGCAAGCAGCGCCAGCCACACAGATTAGCTCGTGCCAGTCTATCTGCTTTCCCTTCTTCAGCTCCATGCACTGGCACGTAGCACTACCATCACAACTTTCCCACTCCCATGCGACACTATTATGCCGCCTTTGGTTGGGTGTTGCATTTACAAAGGTGTACTCCTTTCGCATTGGTATGGCAGCCACTCCTACATGCGACTACTGAGGAGCTGAAGAGACCATCGAACACGTCCTGTGCAGCTGCACTTGATACGACACACAGCGATGCCAGCTCCGGATGGTTTTGAATCAACTTGACCCCGGACCATTTTGTGTGCAGAAGATACTAGGACCTTGGGCATCTGCCTCAGTTGCGCAGAAAGCGACTAAAGCACTGCTACTTTACCTTAAGTCAACAAACCTGAGCGACCGCCTGTAGACTGTGTGTGCTCCCCGAGTGCGCTCGTGATTGTGTGTACCTTCTCACCTCTCTGCAACCTCTTTTCTCCCCTTTATCCCTTCCCCAGTGCAGTGTAGCAAACCGGATGTGCGTCTGGTTAACCTCCGTGCCTTTCTTTGATATTTATCTCTCTTTTCTCAGGTGACTTGGAGTTTCGCACGTGTGTATATCTTGCGAACGCGAGTATGCTTTGATGGAGGATGCGTGCGTTGTATTCAACAATTATCGTTGCGAAATACGTCCAATGATATCATTATATTGATAAAGAATAGAGAATAAAACGTTTTTGAAAGTCATAGTGTCACTTACTCTATTGTTTGGAGAATCTGCTTGAAATTAATCTCGAAACGTACCTGAAAACACATTTAATAAAGAGATAGAGAGGGAAAAAAACAAAGGCAGGGACGCTAACCAAGCTTGGATTGATTGGCTATTCTATATGCGGTTCGGGGAAAATGAGGAATAATAGATTAGATAGAGAAGAAAGAACCAGAGGAAGAAATGGAAGAGTGAACAGTTAATGAAAACTCGGGGATACATGGACTCGTGCTGCTGCTTCACAGGCGCTCGTCAAGTCCGGTCCCCTTCGATGGCTTTCGTGGCCTTGTTAACGCCGTAAACCATAAGCCATGCTCCCAGCACCTCCTTTTCGAATAACGGTCTTCCACCAAGACGACCCAGTTTGGCTTCTATAACTCGTCGTGGAGTCCGGTAGGATGGGCTGTGGCATACGTTGTGTTCGATCGTCTCCTCATAGCCGCGTAAGTTGCATGCCGAATGGTTGCATCATTCGTACGGGATGAGAGTAAATGCATTCGTAAATTCCACACCCGACCAGGTGCGACGCTACAAAGTTGCATCGTGACGGGAAATTCCGGATGGCAAATCAATTCGTAAAATAGGGTGAATAGAAAATAAGTGCGGGTTCGAGAAACCCTGCTTGTTTCATTGGAATAGTGTGACGCGATGAGCAAGCGGTTGCAGCTTGTCGCGCCGCATCCGTTCTAGAGAACGGTATGTGCATCCGAAGCTCTTCCTCATGAGCCAGTCGCGCAGCTTCGTCGGCGCGGTCGTTGCCGGTAATTTTGCAACAGTTTGGTAGCCACAGCATTGTTATATAATCTCCTTTCTTGAGTGTTAGGAGGTAGTCGCGTCTTATTTCATACACTACCTGCTCTCGTAATCTATGCCGTAAAGAAAACTGTAGTGTTTGTAAGGCTAACGTCAAATCGCAAAACATAACCAATTAATTAGGTGGCTGAATATTTTAATATTTTTCGGGCTTTGCTTCGTGCCTTTACGTTTCATATTGTTGTTTGAGCTTTTAAACGTGTTCAGTTGAGAAGTATGAGGAGAAAGTTTATACCTTTTTTTAGGAGCGTTACGCCGATTTATGTGTTGAGGAAAGCTTTACACCAACATTTCACACATTCGCTTCCAATTCTGAGCTACAAGTTTTTTTAAGGTGTGAAATATTACTTAAATTCTAAGTGTGCGATCAATACATCCTTGCTTACTACACGTGAACATCGAGCTTTAGCTGGAGATTCCATGTGGATTCGCGTACAACGAAGTCAAAGTGACCAGAACATTTCATTTAGCACGTGTTGCAATTAAAGAACAGAGATGTGTTCAACAGGGTTACCGTGTAGTAAAGGAAAATAATCAAAAGCAAAAGAGGAACGAACCCGGAAGTTATAGTGTCGCAACAAAAGGGATCACCGTTCGTGCTGACGTCACAAAAGGAGCGATCGTTACGTCCGTCTGTCGCCTCCGTCTCGGTGGCAGCACATACCACCGCGGCAACTTCTGCTAGTACACCACAGTAATTTGGCGCCTCGATTTATCACTGTGGCACCGTATATCCGATACACTATTTCGCACCTTCATCCTAGGCCTGCTAACTCAACAAAGCGGCGTCGCAAAAAAACTTCCTTCACCTTGTCTTACTATGGCTGACCCGGTGTAACCCGGTATTCTGCCGTAATTACTTTATCCACCTTATCGCCCCCATTTCACGACACGACAGTTTTCATCTCGTTTCTCTTCTTTCGCATTGTTTACGTTGCGGGGCTCGACGCATGAGCGCACATCGGAACAGTCTTAAAGGAGAGGGTGAGGGTGAAGTTTTATAGGTAGACACCTGCCCCTGTTTTGTATAGAAAAACGTGTCTACACGTTTACGAGCTGACTTGTTTATCAACGATGTTCTGAAGACGGGAAAGTGCTGGGCAACACCAGCAAACTAGGCTACCGTTCACTATCTGAGCGGAAAGCTCTATGTCAGCGCTTTCGTTGTCATGACTTCCACCGTGCGCGCACAATGTTATGAACGCGTTGCACCAATTTTTAGCTCACCTGCGATTTACGACAGAAGTTTTACAACGCTGTATCACACTTCGCATTGTTTGTTTTCGCCTAGTTACTCCCTCAGAGCGCGTTAACTTAACTTAACCTGATCGTAACAACATCCCGCCGAATCTCGGCGAATAGCCTCGCTCGCTGTCTCCCAGATCTTCTCCCTTGTTTTGTATCTTGCTGTTGTGAACCAAACGTGACGCATACATGCGTCAGTTCTCGTGAGTTTGTGCTAGTGTTTGTGTGTGTTTGGGAGCTCGCAGGTTTGTATATTACCAGCCGTATACATGCGTATGTGCTCTATGAAAGACATGTCGTAGGAATTAAATATCCTGTCAATTACGCATTGCGAACAAAAACGGAATTATGGTTCTTGAATAGTCGGAATGATGCACAGAGATAAACCCTTGGAATGCTTTATTTTAATGCAGTTTAATGTGCTGTAGTGTTTAAGGTAAACCTTTGCAATGTTTTAATAATATCGCAGGCGCGTCGACTCCAGCATGCGCTACAGTTTGCGGCATCGTGCAGGAGCAACGATGTGAACGTCATATCGGTGTTTTGAACGCATGATCCCACAGATAAGGCTAATATAGTGTGGGCACCCGCAGGTCACGGGATCGAATCCCGCTGGCAGCGGCTGCATTTTCGATGGAGGCGAAAATGCTGTAGGCCCGTATGCTCAGACTTGGGTGCACGTCAAAGAGCCCAAGGTGGTTGAAATTTCTGGAGCCCTCCTCTACGGCGTGTCTCATAATCAAATGGTGATTTTGGGACGTTAAACATCATATATCATCATCATCACTTGACATATTTCATGTCGGTCAGCGTTGTTTCTTCATTCCTGATACCGATCGACGTACAAGTTGACAATTACATTGCTTTTAGTGTCTGTCGCGACAATAAAAAGTGGGTTGTCAGCTAGAGCGAACTTAAGGCGTACGCATCACTCGCAGTCGTGGACACAACAACAAGAAAGAAGTGGAATCCGAATGGCAGAGGAGAGCGAAGCCAAGAACGAGAGTGGAAGGTTTCCTTGCATCGATTGCGCGTCACGCCAGGCAATCGCTCAGTGTTCATGTCATGTCGGGCAGCCGTTTCATCCAGCATTGTCGGGCGCGTAAGACGCTGCAGGAGAAGCGATATATATATTGGCCGCGAGAAGGCACGATAAGGCGCTATTGATCGAACGTGATGATTCTTCGTATATCCAGCCCTTCTTTGTACCGCGTAGAACACATGCACAACAGCGAGAAGAAAAATGAATAAAACATACTTTCGCTGTATATCTGGTTCGACTGTGCGCATGGTGTCAATCGTGATTTGCTTGCAGGCTCATTTTATCATTGTTATTTATTTAATCCCCTTGCAGCAAAAGCCACATTCGTCATATGTGAAAAAGGCACATATATACAGCACCTAATGAAAAACTGCAGCGCCACGGCGTGTCGCATCACCATTCTCCTTTATGCAGTTAATTGTTCTTGAAATTATATTGTTCGTTCAGCAGAAGAGTGATGGCTAAATATGTGTGCGCACGTTGCAGTTGCTTGCCTCAGATGGATACTGATAGCTAGTGCTTGGTAAACAGAGGGAGCAGAGGGAGCTAGACTTCACTGAAAGCTTCTAGGCTTGAATGATCGGTAAAAGTCAATGCTAGCCGATCGTGATGTTCGGCTTGTCAATAGCAAAGGATACCGGCCAGTGGCAAACGGCAGCTGCCAACATTAACAGCAACAGAATTGAGACTCTGTGTAGTCGGCACTGCTACATATTGAACTATAGTGTCTCACAATAGCTCCGCCGTGGTGGTCCAGTGGCTAATGTACTGGG
The DNA here is from genome assembly GCF_043290135.1 of Rhipicephalus microplus. Lineage (NCBI taxonomy): Eukaryota > Metazoa > Arthropoda > Arachnida > Ixodida > Ixodidae > Rhipicephalus > Rhipicephalus microplus. The sequence continues at coordinate 76,062,118 of NC_134704.1, forward strand.
CTGCTGACCCGCAGGTCGCCAGAGCAAATCCCTGTGGCGGCTGCTGCATTTTTGTTGGAGGCAGAAATGCTGTGGCCCGCGTGCTCAGATTTAGCTGCACGTTAAAAAACCACAGGTGGTTGAAATTTCCGGAGCCCTCCACTACGGCGTCTATCATATTCATAGGGTGGTTTTGGGACATTAAACCACACATATCAATCAAGTGTCTCGCAATAAATACGCCTACAACTTGCAGACAGGAACATGAAGACGGTAAATGAAGAAAGACAAAAGAGCGCCTTTTTCATTTTTGTATTCCTAGAAATTGTACAACACATATTATGTTCAGCAAACTTAGGCACCAAGTCTCTCAGGAAAAAGTTCTTCTAGAGCACAACAAACACTTCTGTGCATCGCTCTTTTCACTCGTCTTGGCAGGAAAACTTACATAAAGCACTGTGTGTTTGGCTACGTGCATGCTGTATCAAGAATTCTTGAAAAAGCTTTGATTTGCAGACTAACAGCCGTCGATACCGCTTGCAGTTGATATTGTGTGAACTTTTGTCAGCACAGGTATGGTTGATTAAAGATTCAGGATGACCAGAAATAAAGGACATCTTTGTGTGTGTGTGTGTGTATCTCCAGTGTAGCAGCGTCGTAGCGAGAATTATTAGCGAGGAAGACTTTTATTACTTGGAGAACACTACATTTTGACATTACCGTCGTTAATGCGCCAATCGGTAGGTCTAATGATTGCGAAGTTAAACGTGAATTATCTCTTATGAGAGAGTTTGCTTGCTAGTTAGCGAGTGAGCATTAAAATGTGCAAAATATATGAACATTTGAAATCAGGTGCTAAAAAGGTTTTTGACAGGCCTTTGGCGATTGGGGTGGGATGGTACGGCGAACCTAAGCAAAGCTTTGTCTGCTACACCTCTGCAATACTGCAGAGGTGTAGTAGACAAAGTATGAAATTTGTATGCCTGCCTACAATTGAGCTCTGTCATTTCACTCGAGAGATAAATTTACTCTTGATTGTTTCCACTATCTTTTTATACTAGAACTCGACTCTCCCAGCGAGCAAATTGACTTTATCAAAGGAACTTTTAGCCAGGAAAAGCAGTTCCTCTCTTTGCATGTATTCTGGACATCGTTAAAGGACGCTCTCATTGTACCTTATGCTATCACGTAAGAAGAACAAAAAGAGCCAAGATTTTGGAATCTTGGAATGATCCAAGATATTCCGAGATTTTGGAATCTTGGAACATCACAGGCAACAAATAAACAAATCTGTGGCACACACACACGCTGGAGCATTGGCTAAGAACCGGGGTAGTTCCTGTGAAATACTTTTATTTCGTTAGCTAACGTCTTTTAAAATAATGAGGGGGATCAAGGGAAAACCTAAATCTTAGAAATTGAGAATTAGAAATGGCGCATGCAGAAAGTGAACCACATAATATTAGCAACAACAATCAATAAATCAATAAATAAAGCAATTTTGAAACAAGTAGTTGTGGAGTAATAATTGGCTCAAGAGTCTGAATCATTTTGAACGTTTATTAAAACCGTGCAATGCACCTATAACTGTCCCGTCACTAAATACTAGGGACAATACCCCCCAAAGAAGTAGATTTGGAGTGTTTAACTTCAGTCTTATGAGACGGAAGACGGCATCTAATGTAATTTTGCTAAACGCGGCGTATCTTTCACAATACGATGTGATAATGGTCTGTTGTCTCAGGGACTGCACAAAACCAACAATTAGGGGGAGCAGCCAGACTAGCTCTGTGTAAATGAAAATTGAGATAAGTAGTTTGACACCGCAGTCCGGTGATTTCAACTTCAACTGCACGCGTGCGACGTATTATACTGTTCCAACGATGATTTAAGTGTTGAAATTCTCCTGTTTTGATTATGGACGGCAAACGAAATTCTTCTAACATTATTTCTCTCCTAAATCTAGCCCCACATAATGAGTTTATTGATGACTCGAAGGTGAAAGCTTTCTTTCTTATTTTTTCTATTCTAAGTTGATTAAAACACCCCATATAATATTGAGATAATGATGATAGTGATAAATAATCTATATCTGCTTTCACGATCTCCGTGGTGGAGGTAGATGCACAGCAAACAGTGCTTTTTGGCTTGTCCTCGTGTTGCCTTTCTGCGGTGTATACGGAGAAACGCACCTCGTGTATAGCGTATGCGCAACCGGCTTGCGAATTCAACGGCTCTGCTCTATCGGCCGAGCATCATGCCATTAACATAGCGCGATGCTGTGCTCGAGCGAGCAAGAAATCGTGTTACCATTCGTCGGGACGAGTGCGTCATTGCAGGCAGGCAAATCGGATTGCGTGCGCCGCCGGTGGCGTCGGAAGCGACGTCGGGAAAAGCCGCGCGCGTTCGAGGTAAAACCTGGCCGGTCGATCGTTTCTCGGAATGCGGCGTGAGCGCGGGCCGATACGCCGTTACGCAAAATAAGAAAGAAATCAATGCTAGTGCTCGCTAATATTTTCTTTCGTGAGAGAACTTCACGATTGGTTGATCGCTCGCACCGGTATATGTGCGGCTTTGATATTGGCTAAAATTTATTGTCGCACGGAGTTGCAGCGTATTTTTAAGGTGATTATTTAGTTGGTGAAAAATAATGAGCGACCATTGATTAGTGAACCTTCAACGTATGAATATAATAAAATGAAAATGGGTGAGTGCTTGGTTAACTAATAAAATTACATTAGCAGCGGTTAATAAGTCACATTTGATATTGAATCATTGACACATCAACGATACAGATCTGTTACAGCGTGAGGTTTCTGTTTGAAACAATAGCCATAAATAGACCATCAAACGCCAAATCTAACCGTCGGCGTCGGCTTCGTGAATAAGTGATGTAAAAAATTGTCATCGCTAGATGACGTTATTACATGACGTCAAAAACAGCCAAAAATTGTGACGTCATCATGATGCCATAGTGAACTTATTATGACGTCTGATGTCATCGCTTGACATAGTAGTTCGGCCAAAAATGCTCGATCACGAAGGCAATGCGAAAACCGGGTGAGCTACCTCCGATCTTTGAGGCCGTACAGAACCACGCAAGATGCAGGATTCTTTCTGTATGTGGCCAGGCAAGACCGATACAATTGACTAGGAAGAAAACAAAGGTGGTTTTAGTCAGCATTCGAGCCGTTTTAAAGGGCCCCTCTAACACTTTTCCCGACCTAATAGTTTTACATGTTTTTCTAACGTGTTGCGTACACCGACGGCTTAAGAGGTAAGTGCTACAAGAATGGCAGCAATAGGGTCACACAGTGCAAAATTATTGAACGTAGAGATATCAAAATAGGTGGTGGTAGTGGTTAGAAGAGGAGAAAGGCACCTAATTTCTGCAGCCCGCTCGGGAGCATGGCGCTGTGGCTATATCAAAATACAAAGAAATGGTTGCTTACCCTCAACTTGATTTTCGCGGGCTCACCTTGCCATGTTTCCCTCGCCCTCTGACGTCGGAAGGCTGCCAAATGAAATGAACTGAAAGCCCTACCATACAGGAAGCTCGCATGAGATATAGCCTGTTACGTCCAGTGCATTACGGGCGCCGTTGCGATGGTAACAAACATTGTGGTGCTGGAAGAGGGAACGAAACGTGCGAAATTTGCCCGTTCGCGAGCGCTTCTATAATGTGATGCAGTCTTACTGATCTTTCTTTTTGCAATGACGTATATATATCAACGCTCTTACATTTCTTCCTTCTAGTTTCTTCAAATAACGGCACCCTGAGCGTCGCCGGTGCGTTTCCTCCAGCACATGGCGTCCGGGGATGCGTTCTACCGTTGAAAGGAATAACCGGGAAATTCTTACAGCATATTGTTTTGTGGAAGTGTTACGTGTTGCTGGGTGCTCTTCTGACAACGGAGCTACGCAGTGGACGCCTCCTTAAGTCTGCTACCATGGCTCCGGGTGAGGATACGGCTTCGCCACCTACCTCAGCAACGACAGCAACCCGGTACGTCGCCCTAACGCAACCCCGTGATCCCGGTACCTTTACTGCAGAGGACAACGCGAATGTGGACAAGTTGCTTAGTATGTACGAGCGCGTCAGCAAGCAATATGGCTGGTACCCAACCGTTATGCTTGCGAATGTCATTTTCTATCTTGACAAGACCCCTCGCATCTGGTTTGAGACCCACGAGCACGACATCACAAGCTGGGAAATGTTTAAACAACAGCTCCGCGACCTCTTTGGCAACCCGTTTGGTCAACAGCGTGATGCCCGAAAGCAATTGGCTGTACGTACACAGACGTCCACCGAGCCCTACTTGACTTATCTTCAAGACGTCTTAGCGTTGTGTCAAAGGGCCGATCCCAACATGACTGAGGTCGACAAGATTTCGCATGTTTTAAAAGGAATCGCCGACGATGCGTTCAGCCTGCTTGTATTTACCAACGTAACGACCATTGACGCCGTGATCAAAGAGTGCCGCCGTCTCGAGCAGGCGAAGAGTTGACGCATTTTGCAGCAGTTCCAGCGCCTACCCAACACCGCGGCAACGTCGTCTTGCGAAGCCACTCCTTGTCATCCGTCTACAACCGAAGATGTGACGCGCATCGCCCGACGTGAACTCGAGGCCGCTTACCCGGCTGCCAACAAACCGACGTTGCCCGACGCCTCAACGCCAGCTGTCGCCTTGATCCAGGCTGTTGTCCGCCAGGAATTCGCTAACCTTGGTATCCTGTCCACTGCGCCCACCCTGGATAATACTGGTCTCTTGACAGCTTCTGTGGACATGAGACGTCACCTCTATTCGAACCAGGAACCCGTTTAAATGGCGAACAGCTGATAAGCCAATCTGCTTCCGCTGTGGTCGCGCAGGACACATCGCTCGTTACTGCCGCAGCCAATGGCCATCTATGTCTTCTGGCTCGTACCCCGCTTACAGTAACTCATTCCGTCCACCAAACCACCGTTATCCGACCCGCACTGAGTCTACAACATTTACTGCCCCTGAGGACTACGCCACCCTGTCCCGTCGTCGCCACCGCCTCAAAGCCGCCCTTTTCGTTAAAATACCCGTCGCCGCTCCCCCTCGCCATCGTTTATCCGCCGCATTCCCCCGGAAAACTAGGCTGCGATGCTTCTGGAGGTGAAGCTGCCCTGTCGACCTTACCCAGCAGCTCCACCAAAATGTTACGTAGAAAATAACAGTAGTCAGTCTGTAGCCTAGACGCAGCTCACCTACAACGTCCACTTCTACACTCTCAGTCTGAGGCACCTTTATTGGGTATGTCCCACTATGCCTTGTTTCAGTCAGCCGAAATCACGTAACAATATAACGAGCTCACTAAGCATTTCTACCTGTCTAGAAGGATTTTTTCTCCACCTCACAAAAATCTAACTCGGCCCCAAGCACTTACATTAAGGTTTTTGAAAACGCGGATGTACCGTACCTTGAAAATGTTACACATCTTGTACCCTGACCTGTACACAAGAAATATTTGCCCACATTGTAGGGAAATAGCTTCATTGAAACATGTGCTCTGGCACTGTACCAAATTCGCTCATTTATCGAACATCACCTCTACCAGATGGGAGGCGACAATCCGCAGCTCGTCCTTGACAGATCAGCTCTGGGCTGTCCACCAAGCCCGCGAGGCGGCTGAGGAGCTCGGCATCTCAGTCCCCACGTGGGAGCGCCCCGCAACACAGTGATCTGTGTTTTGGAGGACCAAATAAAAGTTTATCCAATCCAATCCAATGACGTTCAGCGCATTCTTTGAACAGCTTTGCAGTTTTCAGGCTCGAAAAGTGGGAGAGCTTGATTCTCTGTCGCAATGAGTGAAAAATCATGCTAATGAAAAAATAAATCAAATAGTAATCTTTATTTTGATGCAATGCCACGATCACATTTAACGTTACATTTATCCAATCATATTGCGGTAACCTTCGGCTTCATTTCCACTCGCAGTAGTTCTGGAGAGGGCCACTGCGAGTTATGCAGTCGGCACCGATGTTTTCAAGCGTTTGAGGAACCCCTTAAGCGAATGCATACGCAAGTGGCCCTGTGAGTTTTTTCTTTTTTTATGAATATGAGCAGTTTAGAACAACCCTAACGGTATAGCGCTATTAAAGAGGCTAATAAGAGATGGGGCATTACTGACGAGATGGGGTATTAGTCGCGTAGGCGTACTCATTGACCTTGTATTCGGTAATGCGCTCAATACAAGGTCCATAGTTATACAAGTCTCGCCCTCACTCTAAACTACTTCGCGACAAAGTATTCTCAGCCAGCGCAAATGCCGCACATATAGCAAAGGCGGTTGGACAACCCGAATTCGTTTGCAGCACTAGCATTAGCAAAAACGAGGCGGGCATATATAGTCAATCGAATAGCGACGGTCCCAGTGTTCTGTCTAACAGCACCGCTGTTTTCCTGTCTCCCTAGCGTAACACCCGATGTTCTCCGTGGCTTCGCCCGTTCCTGCCGGATGTTCTCCGTGGCCTCCCAAATTTTACAGGGCACCGGGTTCCTGAAAAGAATGCGGAAGTCCGGCAGTATACTACCGCTCTTCCGCAATCTTCCGCAACAGAGTTTGCCCAGCTAAATCAACTGCCTCCATATATGGAGGCTGTTGATTTAGCGGAGCCAACCCTGTAACCTGCAAGCTGTAATTTTTTTCCGCCGTGGTGGTCTAGTGGTTGTGGTCCTCGACTGCTGACCCGCACGTCGCGGGATCGAATCCCGGCCGTGGTGGCTGCATTTTAAACATATAGGCGAAAATTTTCAAGGCCCGCGTGCTTAGATTGAGGGAAAAGGAAGGAAAATAGGAGGAAAGAAACGGCAAGGAGGTTAACCAGTCCTTAGGCAGCCGGTTTGCTACCCTGCGCATGGAAGGGAGATGGGTGAGATGGGAGATAGAGAGGAGAGAGGGTAGAGAGATAAACACAGTACAGGTACGCGTCAAAGAACCCCGGGTGGTCGAAATTTTCTCAGCCCTCCACTGCGGCGTCTCTTTGTTTTGGGTCATTATTACTCTGTGAATTTGTCCAGGCTCTTGTCTCGGTCGAAAATTCATTTGTTCTTCCTTAAGGCCCACGATGCGGTGGTGAGGCTGGGCCTCCCTGTCCCAACGTTGGAGCGGCCCGCGATCCTACCCCTATAAAACGGGGGTGGAATCCTTCAGGACCCCAATAAAAGTTTTTCATCCATCCATCTTGACACGTATAGAATCCTCTTAACGCATTCGCACTTTGCATTAGCAGTCTCCGTCCTCTTCATTAATGTCAAAGGGAGGAAGTGGCGGTCACTTCAATCGGTCTCAGCTGTCAATACGCTTATTGCTAAAACCAGCAGGTAACTGCGCCCGGAGCCGTTGCCCCGTTATGTATGTCCATGTATCACTCGAACTGTAATAGCTGCACTGACCGCCGATTGGTCACTGAAGAGAGTAAACTTAGCTACTCGTTTCTTTGTTTCTTGTTTACTTATATGGGAAATTGTTTGCATCATTATAATGTGAAAATATATGAGCTTACAAGGTAGAAGGAAAAAAAAAACACTTGGCAGAAAAGACGCTCAATTTAAAACTGTCGATTAATCAGAAAAAAATAATTGCACGAGAACACCGAAACGCGCAGCCGCAACCATTACTGAAAAACTTCACCCCCACAAAGTGAGTGTTTCTCTCCTTCAACTACTTAACATTGACACTTCTTTGTCACTTAGCGTGACCGAGGGGACACTGATACGCGTGCTTGTGCTCGCCCTGATCAGCCCTGCTTCCGTGATTTCTTTGGTGAATCTGGGTTTCGATATGCTCAGAATTTTCGTGCTGCAAACATTGCGGATTGCACCCACAATTAGACAAGTGTGCGTGCCACCTGCGATAACCTTCCAGGACAACGCATGTTTTCCGAATGGATCACATGAACATCAGTTTGTCTTGCTTATGTACATTTTCCAGCAGCTCAACGGTATTTCGTACACAACCTCTGAAGAACAAGGTACAAACTGCGTGGCATGTTTTTTTTTTTTTGTGCAGCCACTTTTGTTCACCTTATGCTGTTCCCGATTTCCTATCATGGCGCACATTTTAGCCAGTTTGCAGGGAGCCGTGAGAACAAGCTCTACTCCGTGCTTACGCTTAATCTTCATGAGACTGTGCAACACCTTGTGCACACATAGAGCATGGCTACAACCAGGAAACAAGGGCGGCCGCACAAAGAAACATGCCGGGCAGTTTGTACCGTGCTCTTCAGAGGTTGTGTACGAAATACCGTTGAGCTGAGGGAAAGTGTACATCGACCAGACGAGCCGATGCTTATATGACCGACTCGGAGAACATGCGTCGTCCCGGAAGGTTCTCGCAGGTGGCACGCACTTGTATATGCATTGCAAGGATTGTGGTTGCGATGCGCAGTTTTGCAGCAGGAGAATTCTGAGCATATCTTAATACTCAGATTGACCAGAGAAATCAAGGAAGCAGGGCTGATCAGGGTGAACGCAAGTACGTGTATCAGTGTTCCCCTCGGTCGTGATAAGTCACAAAGTATTCTTTTTAAGTATAGTTGAAGGAGAGCAACACACCCCTTGGGGGTTTAATCATATAAGATGAACAGTGGGAGTGCCTCAGACTCGCTGGCCGACGTTTCAATAGGAGGACATATCTTTTTCAAAGGTACCGTGTCATCCTTGGCGTGTTAGTTTTAAAGGGGCTAGTGGTGACGTCCTCTCATGGCGGCGGCACGTGTCCCTGTTCATGATCGTCGTCGTGACAGCACTCTTCTGCTTTATAGTATTTTGCTTTTCACTATATAATATGCTTATGAGGAACTCTGTAGTGGGGGACTTCAGGTTGTTAGGAATTCGGGAACAAAAAAGGTGAAGATTTTATTGTTGAGAGTAATAAGAAACTGCTATTTCCACAATTGTTCTGAGTGAGTGAGTACATTGAGATCAGTGCCACACAAATTAAATAACTCTTTAGCTGCCAAACCAACATGGTGTATGCCATTATGACACCTGTCGTATATCCGATAGCTTGGTTATGGTGAACAGAAGCTTTTCTGCAAACGGTTACCGACTCAGTATCTTCCCCGGCCGCTCTTAATCAAGCATTTAGGCCTACTGACGTGACTTAGGCACTTTTGGCAGGGAAGCATAGACTAATTCGCACAAATAGGGATCAGTCTGATTGCGATTTGTATGTATTACGAGTGAGTGTTGCCTTCAAATCAACAAAGAGCTACTGCGAATGCAAAGCTTTATGAAATCTGCGTACGTATTCCAGGTTGTAAGATGTATGGCCATTGCGTAGAAAGTTATCCGAATCGACGCATTCTCTCGCTAGCAATGCTAATGAGGGCAGGTGGCAGCCGACGTGAACAGCGTGGAATTGAGTGAAGGCGCGAGCGGCGCATGCAGTATTTGAAGCGTGAACTTTGACTCGGCCTCCGAAAGTGCCGCTGCAGTTCAACCGTTGCGCCTTGCAAGCGTGTGAAGGGAGCATGTGCTCATATAGCGATGCGTAATCGGGCGACAGAACTTTTGGTCAGTTAAATCACTCTGCGGTTACCAAAGTTCTGCTCAACTTGTGATGCAGGTGTTTCAGTGTTAATTGTTATAGACGTGAAAATTATGCTTGCTAGCTATGAAGCTGTTTTGCGCACTGACGCTGAGTATGGGAACAGATCGGCCAGAACTGTAATAGTAAATCGGAAACTAGCGCTAGTGTGAGAAAATTTCGTTGACGGTTGGCACTGCACACAAGAAATTCAGCGTGTAACGACTGCTTACAGAGGGGCCTTCAAATACAGTGGGGATTCTTACATGACTTGAGAATGCCGTTCTACGTTCGCACAACGAAAGCAGCAGTTATCACAGAGAAAGCTTGTCACTGCCTTTTCGTTGGAGAACCGTGACAAAGGGTAATTCCCGGTGCCTATAATTGTGGCGTGCACGCCAAGAATGCGCGTTAGGCCATCATGTTATATATGACCGTGTATCGTCGAGGTCTCCATCTAACATGCATTTTAGGCATGCTGCCGGGTGCCATTGAAGCCGAAGGCATAGCACTTCACCTGTGCACGACAGACAGACAGACAGACAGACAGACAGACAGACAGACAGACAGACAGACAGACAGACAGACAGACAGAGACAGACAGAAACAGACAGACAGACAGACAGACAGACAGACAGGCAGGTATACAGACAGACAGACAGACAGACGGACAGACGGACGGACGGACGGACGGACATACGGACGGACGGACGGACGGACGGACGGACGGACAGACAGACAGACAGACAGACAGACAGACAGACAGACAGGTATACGGACAGACAGACAGACAGACATACAGACAGGTATACGGACAGACAGACACACAGACAGACAGACAGACAGACGGACAGACGGACGGGCGGACAGACGGACAGACGGACAGACGGACGGGCGGACGGACGGACGGACGGACGGGTATGCGGATAGCTATACGGACAGACAGACAGACAGACAGACGGACGGACGGACGGACGGATGGACGGACGGATGGACAGGAGATCAGCGGGGAAGAAGGTATGAAATATGGAAGATAACGGCAAAAGGAAAAATTTCCATGAAGGCGCCAAAACCCCATGAAGACACAGGGGAAAGCCGCTTTGCAATCACCGACGGTCCTTTTTGTCGTCACGTGGTGTACGGATTCCGCTCGAGCTGCTCGAGCACCAGCGTTATAATGACTGCGCGGCATTACGCTATGCACCGTGTCCCACGGGCTTTAACACACCTGCGTGTGTTGTACGTACATAATGCCACGTGCATTGCACGCTCACTAAAACGACGACGAGGGGATTTAGGTGCGCCGCATCCTGCTCCACGCATCGCGACGTTTGCCCTCAGGGCTCGGTCGTATACGCGTGGCTTATGGAGGCTGCCTCCTAATATGGAGGCTTAAGCCCACGCTGCCCGCAGAAAGCCGGGTTTTTACCTCGCCGTGAGACGCTAGAGTAATTTTGGACACTTCGCGACCGGGCAGGGAGTGCAACTATGTAGAGCTCAGTTTCTGAAAAATGGAGAGCCATAGGTCGAACGTAATAATGCCGACACGGTTCTTTTTCATAATGATGAATAGTTCACCGCAAAAGTAGGCCTCTGAGGTGATAAAACCACGATATATTTATGAGGGATGCCGCAATGAAGGCTACTAGAAAATTAGACCATCTGGGCTTTTTTAACATGCACCTAAATTTAAATACATGATTTTTTAAGAATTTAACCCCCTGCAAAATGCTGCCGCCGTGGGCAGGATTTGATCCCGCGATCTTCGGTTCAGCAGTCGAGCACCACAACTTCCAGACAGATGAACGCTTCCACATAAAAGTGCGTGATGCGCAAATTTATGCTTTATGTGGGCGCAATACAACAGGTGCCGTTTTCGGGCAGTTACCTTCGGTACTACCACGATCGTTTGCGAGATCGCAACTCACTCGGCACCATTTCAGGGCTGATCGCGACGCCTCCGTGACGCTTCCGCTAGTCATCTGAGCAGGATGTCAACTCTACCCCTTGCCGTTACTCAAGTAGGTTCCTTGCCGCCATCGTTTCAAAGTGCGTGGGTGTGGCCACGCAACATATTACGATAATGGTGACTCAAGGCTTTTGATATTGCATTAAAAGAACACTCTACTTCCTTCTTTTACCCTAGAAAGCCGGGTGCCGATGGCAGGCGCTGGTGAAAAGCACGTGATCGCCTGATTTCTTTCTCATTGCGACATTTTTTCTTTTTCTTTCGGATATGATTATTGGGAGAGGGGGGGAGTGGAGGCAGGCGGCGACAAAAATTGTCTTCCCTGATTGGAGAACATTGTGGGTGCCTGTATGTACAGAAAGAGGTTTTAACTGGTGCAAATGACAAGACCCGCTCACAAGTATAGTGGTTGTTAGAAGTTAGCACGTTGTGTGTCTCAGCAATTAGTCTGATATATTCAGTGCTGTAAACACAAACATATACAGCTTTCGCTGTAAAAGCCCTCACGCTGTCGACGTTCCAACGGGTATCAGATTTGTAGCTCGAGCGAGGATTCACTGGTTGTGAGAGTGGCTACGGTATACCGTAAGGTAGGATGATTTCTGGCGTTCAGGTGCGCCTATAAACGTAGTGCGGGTCGACTTGCGAGCCACACACGTGGGACCGTTCCCACGGCGCGGTGAACATATCCAACCGCTGCAACATGGCGGCAGCTTCGTCGGGTAACTTCCGTCCTTCGCTTGCGTGCCACTGTTGGCCAAGGCCTCGTGCCGACCCGGCACGAGCCGGAGCTGTCTCGTCTCGTGTAACGGCAGCGAACGTTGGGTATATACAGAGAGCGGGCGATATAAGTCGGCTTGAGTCTTCATACACGACACTTTTCTCTTAATATTTTGTTTTGCTAAAGCCAACCTCCGGGCAGAGTAGGGAACCACTATGCTAACCTCGTAAAGCACTCTGCCTTTCTTGTATCTCTCTCGCTGTCTCACACACTATACGTACAAACTACGAGGTTTTGAAAGAACAGTAAGGTGGAAGAGTGCATTGTAGGCGTAGTAGTGTATTGTGCTTCGATATTATCGGGACAATGACATAACCGAACATCAGTCAAGAAGGCTGCGAAATCATTTTTGTTGCTTTTAGAAAACGAACTGCTTCGTGTGGGTGCCCTTGACTGCAAGCCGCTATCTGCGCAGGCCCACAAGTCCGCCATGTTCCGCTCTTTGCCCCATATACCGGCGTAGGGTATGCTCAACCAAACACTTCAACACTGTGCCACTATCCCGTATTTCGCGCTGTTAATCCACAATGCTTAATTTATCCCGGTTAGCTCACTCACTCTCTCTTGTTCTTCCTTCTTTTTCTACGTTATACAGTTCCGCGCTTTGATATGGCGTTCAGAACTTCCCTTTCGCTCTTCGATGCGGCGTTAGTCATTGGCGGCGCATTGTGACCGAAATTCTATTGCTTTTACGCCGATAATGAAGGCTTACTTAGAGTGCGGAAGCCAATGATGATCACACGCGTCCTCCACCATCAGAGTCGAACGCAGAGGAGGATAAGTTTAGGAGAGAAAAATTACGCTATTTCTGCAGCCATAGTTCGGAGAGCGGTTCAGCGTCGACGGGCTCGGACAACACTATACTTTCTGCCCCGCACTGCACTCTCACATTCGCGTATAATCTGACCACCACTACGACATCGCAGCGGCATTCCCAAACGATCGCTGTTGCACGTGCCTTCATTTTCCCTGCACCCGTAGAAGTAAAGCGAAACCATCTCGAAGCTGTGGGCCAGACCATTGCGCGGCATATATAACATCGTTTAGGCGCCGGAGTCTGCGGCCCGATGGCGCCCGCATAGGCAGCTCTATAACCCAGCCAAAGGCACTGAATGGTCGTGCATTCGCCACAAGCGAAATGCACGTTTTACTCGCGGGAACGTATCCTCTGAAGCGATCTCGCACGCGACTCTGCTTGCGCTATATTCCAAGCGGCTGTTTCCCTTCGCTTTTTCACTGCTTGCATCCTGTAACGCCGAATAAGGGCCGAGTTTATGTGGTTCGTCGTCGTAAAGTCCCACCCTTTTGCGTGCGTTTTTTCGTAGCGATTTGTCTGGCTATCGTTTACAATGCACGCGGTTAAGGCAGGCAGGTCGTTCGTTGTATCATTTCCCATCGTAAACTGCTACGGTCAGTGTTGTACGAGACATAACTGGCCTGAGCTGCTCATTAGAAGCGGTAAACTTACGTTCTTTGACGGCACGCTTTACAACTGGCCACTAACTTTCAGGCACCACAGGCCTTTAAACGTTTGTTGAAGCGCGATTGGACATTGTTAATTTAGGTATATAAAAACGCTTACCTGTGTCAAATTTTTGTACCCTTTTCTTGAGGCTTTGTAATTAGTTATATATTGATTATTTGTGCGGTGTTTCACCGCAAGCCTAATAATTAGAGGGGTCCCAACGATAAGCAGGAAATCAGTGTTACACAGACAAAGCGTCTTTTTGCGTGTTCAGTAGCGTTTACTCGGTGTAAATCTACGTTCATTAGTGCAGAGAAAATATAACGAAGGAATTTCATTTCTAACATATGAGGAATAATCGTTATCGTCGTATGCGAAAGAGAGATAGAGAGAGATAAAGAAAGAAGAAATATTCAGCCCGTAAATTTATTGGGTGCTGTTATCTCTAAGATCTTTCACCACATGTGCAATATTTTTATAGTATGGAGAATAAATAATAAAGAAAAATAGGACGGAGTGCTGTCTATGAGTGTGGGTGCCTGGTGATAGAAGTAATTAATACTATTTGGCGCATACAGCTCTCACGTAGGTAAATGAGTGACAAAACGCTGTACAGTTACATACGCTTTTTTTTTTGGTCATAAAAAGTATGTTGTGTTAAGTTGTGTATTTCGTTTTGCCTTCATTTTTACTGATTTGTGGTATCGGTTCTAGCTTACAGTTGGCAAAGACGAGGTCTGTGCTGCCTATACACGCATTAAATTCTTATTCATGCATCTATAGGTAGGTTATACAGCGAGATCACCTCTGTACTTGAACGTTTACACCAAGGAAGCGATGCAACGAATGCCACAGTTTCGGACACACATATGGGGCTACATCTGCGGTTATTGTTAGGATACAGAGCGCCCCGACGTGTTTGGGATATGTAACCACATACGACGCGATCTCGCCGCTTAGGGAAGATCAAACGGAGAGCGGCGGTAAAGCGAAGGTTATTTACCACGGCGCACCTGTAGTGCTGCTAACGCATTCGGGGAATCGCAGAGTTGATCTTCTTATTGGAGCTCGGGATTCTCGCCGTTGCCACCATCTGGCCATTTAGTCTGCTTGTCTTGGCTCGTCGCTTGGCTAGATGGCGACGTTATGTGATGTATGTTGATTGATTGACAAGTGAGGTTTAACGTCCCAAAGCCACCATATGATAATGAGAGACGCCGTAGTGCAGGACTCTGAAAATTTTGACCACCTGGGGTTCTTTAACGTGCACCCAAATTTGAGCACACGGGCCTACAACATTTCCTCCTCCATCGGAAATGCATCCACCGCAGCCGGGATTTGATCCCGCCACTTGCGGGTCAGCATTCGAGTACCTTAGCCACAAGACCACCACGGCGGGGCTATGCGATGTATGCGTATTCGTGCCCTGCTCATCCAGCTCAAGAGTCACAAATTGGTCCTAAGTGCCCGAACCTCGTTTCCATAGCCATCGCTCATCTAGGTGTGTGGACCCACCTTCACGTTGAATATACTAAGCGCCACGTACGCTGGCAGGCAAGACTGAATCCTAATATTATTACATCAATAGTTTTTGGACAACGGATGGCAAATTTGTGTATACATATTTGCGCATAAAACAGGGCTGTATGCAACGGAGCAAGAGGATGCATCTCTTCGTCAGCGCTCGTGATGATGACGATGAGGCTTCTAGCATGACTCATACCTAATAAGGGAGATTGGCTTATAATTGATTACATGAATTGGTATTGATATTTCAAGTAATAAATATTGTTACCAAAAGGAACAAAAATGTACTTGAGAACTGAACAAGTATAATAATGACTTTTTACCCATTAAAACAAGAAACAATAGTCATTATCTTAAATAGAAATTGCAGTGATCTGGAGCACTTCCTTTTCGTTTTTTTTTTTTTTGAACGCGTGACTTACTTTCAGTGTGATGAAGAGCGCACACACGGACATGCGGCGACTTCAGCCGGCAGACGTGGTAATAATGTATCTCACAACATAGCCTCCAAAATAACAGGCGCGCGGTCGCCATTTCTGAGGCCATGCTGACAATGTGCAAATCAGCCGATGGCCGTGTACTTCGGGTATGGGGTGCAGTAATTTGGTTTTATGACATTATTTGTCGAGGAAAGACGCAAGCGTTTGTAGCTAAATTGTATAAATTAATTGTTAATTTCAGGTCTTCTGCTGCGCCACAATGTTTGGACGGCGTGTTCCAGTAGCTTGGACTGCGGACCAGCAGTGGTTTTTTCTTATTCTGATGAAAAAAAAATTTGCGATGCCTCTTCAAAGTAAGTAAAGAGCACCGGTAACAATGTATCCGATAATGAATACCAGAAAACCTGTCGGGTATCCTGACGCAGAAACATCGCCTTCGAGAGGCGTGCATTGCTTCTTCGTGGACTCCGAGAAGAGCGCAGTGGGGAGTGCGATTTAAACGACAGATACATTGCTAAGCTGGTGCGAAAGTCCGCGCCTTCTCTAGTTTACTTATCGAGCTTCGGATTTCGTATTTTGCTGTTGTATGCGTGAAAATTATGGCTACAGCTGTTTGGGAACAACTCCCTTTGTTGCGCGGAGGCATGAAAAATAAGGGCAATGAGGCCTCGTGGGTGGAGCCTATATTTATTCTTAGGTTGTCAAAGACTATGGTTGAAAAAAAAAAGATTTTTTATAATGTTTTCCTTCACCATGTGAACAAGCGTCTCTTCAGGAAAGCCTAAACTTCTTTCTCGCATTTTGTTGGGTGGTCGGTGTACTCCGAATGACGTTTACCATGATTTCTGTGGCTGGACAAGCTTCTGGTGAAACTCGGCTTCGTGAATCTGAGTGGTTTTTCCCCACCCTCTTCCTGTACGTAGAACTAGATCTGGTTTGAATGCAGGGAGGAATTATTTGGCTGACTTGATTTTTTAGGCGCTTTATACAAGGCCTGGCAGTTTGGGCCGGAAATGGCTCCATTATTGGGGATTTTCAGTGGGGTAACAATGTCTATAGTTCAGTAGAAATGCTATATAATGTCTGCAACACAAGCCCTACAGTCCATGCGAATTCCCAACCACAAATAGCGAATCACACGGCATTGGTGTCACAACTGTGAATGAATAAATGCCTGGGGATTGCCTAATCGCACAAAGGAGGCCCTTTACGGACGCATAAAAACGGCACGATGACAGGTTAGTACAAAAGCGTGGTGGTGTATGAGTTTCCCAAGCGTAGCTGTTGTGTTTTCTTTACCTTTCAAGAAGTCCCGAGCGTGACATAGTTGATCGGATGGTTCAGTCGAAAATGACAGAAGAATGGACGCCAATGGTAACATCAACATATTGAGCCTATTTCAAATTGAACAAAGTGGTGGTCAATGTAATATTATTTCGCAAGAAGTACAGAACGACGGAGGCAGCCTCAGAACCGATTACATTGCCCTCAATAAAAAAAAATTGTCTCTTGAATACTCAAGTTTACGAGCAAAAAAAGAAAAAAAAAGAACCAACTAGAACTCACCGCAGCGTCACCGTTTTTTGATGGAAAAGGCCTTATACAATATTCAGCGAGATTCAGTTCAGCCATTACACACTGTCCCACTGTATATATTGAAAAGTTACATGGGGTAATTTGTATACGCTGCTAGAAATAATCATGACTGTACTGAGTGGGTAGCTACCGAAGGTAAGCGTTGTGATTCGTGAAACAAAGGGTGCAACTAGATTTGCATAAACATCAGAACCTATGATAAGGCCGTTAGAAGCAGCATCACGCCTATAAATAATCACATGCTTCGAAGGTTCCGCGGAAATACACCCGGGAGGAATATGCATGAATAGTAAAGAAGAGTGCCATCTGAAAATTAAATAATAATATAATAAAATTGAACGTGTCGATGCCCGTTGAACGGGTGATTAAAGAGCGTGATTGTGAAACGCAAGCCTGTATTACTAAAAAAAAAACCGTCGGCCGTAGAACGTACGTGAGAATCTGACAGCGGATTTGCGAAAGATTTCCGCTTGAAGGGGTTGGCTTGCTGCCTATACGTAACAATGTGTACACCAGGATCGGTTGACGTCTGGTTTTACAAAACGCTTTGTCCAAAACTTCGCGCTTTGAACATCATATTTGACGAGTGCACCTTTCACTTTAAAGTGTAAGGATCGTGCATGGCGAATACGAAATTGTCGCCCGTGAGTATTCACTGCGTAGAATTGAAGTGAACACACTTTTAGTGCTCACAACATGACGCCCCATTCGCCGAGCGATGGCGTTAAAATAGATTCGTCATGTTCGTATCTGGAGTGTTACGCAGGGTGTGATGAAATCGAGTATTCGTGCAGAGGCTATCGCTTTCACGCTTGCATATTCTGCACTGAAACGACTTTTTGGAAGTTAGCTACATCGTCTATGCGTGTGTATGCTCCTTGATGACACACTTGTGGACGAATTTAAATTGGCTCATAACACCACGCGAACGCCCATTCAAGTAACGTGTGTGCTTCGGAATCTGAAAAACAATTTGTAGACTTCTAGCGTTTACTGGGTGCTTTAAGTTGCAAGAGATTATTTATTTATTGGCGGTTGTTTTCGTGGCTCGAATTTCGGCACTGAAACCACATGTTCTTGTGCTAGCACTGCGTACTAAGAAAACTCTTCTTGATGGCGCATTATAGAAGGGAATCTCTCTAATAAAGTAGCGCCTTACTACCACTCGTGTGTTCGTGTAGATTGCGAATTCAGACTGCCTTTCCTAATGTGATAGTTATTCCGGGGGAACCTGTCGAGGGAGCGATTAAAGCGCTGGACCGGGTTTCAATTATTAATGGCTTCACGGCTCGCCTGCCTCACGTGAGTTCTCGTGTGAGTTTCGCTTCTCAAAGTGCTCACATAGAATTCGGTTGCGCATATATTTTAACAATGCAGGCCGCCGCCATAAAGGCGTACCTCTACAAAATCGCAAACCTGCAGCCAATTTTGTCTCGTAGTAGCTATGTAGCGCGAGAAACAGTGACGCAGAAAGAACCACACTAATGGACGGTAAACTATCAACTAAGCTTTATTAAAAAACGTGTATTTATAAGTAGTGCAAGTAGCCAGTTGGTCTGAAAACAGGTGCTCGTTCCTGCACCGTGATAGTGAGTGGTGTCAGCGTCGACATAACTGGCTTTCTTCCTCCATCACGCGTGCTGGTCCTATTGTGTCGAAACTCGTGCGCATGCGGAGATGGAAAGTGCACTGTGGCTGGCTTCGCTCGTCGTAACGGGCCTGTCAAGAGTTTCACTTGTTTCGCGACGCCCGCACTGCACAAAGGTGTGTGTGTGGCACTGGAGCGATGGCAGTTTCAGTGTCAATATCTAACGAATGTTACAGTGTGAGACGGCGGGTAGCCAAAACTTGACACACAATTGGTGTAGCCCCGATGTGAGATATCTATCCGTTCACTTAAAACGCCGCTGATAGACCCCTTTTCGCGTGGTGAGTGACGTCGGCTAACTGGCAGACTGAACCCACAGCAGCGGTTGAAAAACGGCGACAGCCTGAAGAGTGCGATGAGGGAGAAAACGAAAATGGCAAGACTACCGGTTGTGCGGTGGTGGTGGTGGTAAACATTTATTAAGAAAAGCACAGAGAGTAGCACTACAAATGCACTTGGGTGGTCTCCTTATTCCAGAAGTCCACTGGAGGTCATCGCTGCTCGGACGCGGGCCAGCAGGGCGTGCGAGAGCCACACGCGATGCCACAGTTTAGCGCGCACCGTCATAGGTCGGCTGATGTGGAACGCGCCCTCGCGCTGCCTTCCACCATCTCCCGGGTTTGCGCAGCAGTTGCGCTACGCTCCTCCCGCGCTGGTTGATGTGAAATGGGCTGCACAACACTGTTCGCGGCTGTCACGCTACTCACAGCGTTCTCTTCTTAATTTAAACGGTGTACCCACACAAGTTTTAGCCAGTTCTTTCTGAACGATGCGAGACGCAGCTGGCGCAAAAGCGTCGTGTGCCAATCCTGTCAAATGAGCTGTCCCGGCAGAGGCTCAATGCCGCCCACGCTAGAATGGAGAGCGGCGCGCCACCTAAGCAGAAACTTTCGCGTAAAATTTTCGCAAAATCAAAACATCTTAACACCTAGAATTCGCTGTAGACAGCATTGTAATCGCCGGTGATTTATTCTCGGTATTTTCTTAGCATTTGCATTCCCGGACGTTCCCGCGAGTGACGCGTTCGAATTAACATAGTTCAGCGGATGGGTGGAAGCTTCTTTCGTGTTACAAAATATCCGTGGTGTACATTGCAATCTGTTCATTCTATTAATTTTTTTACCCCAGTGCGATGGATACGAAATCGCGTTGTCATAGCGGTTATCGGCTAGCGAAGGAAGCTGTTCTCGAGTCTAACCGAAGTTGTGTATCGGGGACGACATAACGTTGCACAATCCCCTGTCGCACGTGCGAGAACAGTAGCGTATGACATGCTTGTTCAGTTCGGGGGAGGGGGGGATGTGGAATCGGGGGTATATGTCTTCGCGTATGTATGCTTGTAATTGATAACGAAGAAAGAACAGGAGGGGTGAAAGGGGGGGTTAGCCGCGTCCGTATGCTTTTAGTCGATTGCCATCGCGATAAAAGTTTATACGGCCCGCTTACATCATCGACAAGCAAAACAATTGGCCCGAGAAAAAACGTCACCGCGTTTGCTGTTTGCGGCTGCTTGGCGCAATGAATCGACGTCCCGGGGTCTTCCTTACGGCTTTTCGGGCGGCGAAAGCCGATAAAAAAGGCCATTACACAAGACGAAACCAGCCACACAAATTGGGCCGGCTCCATGACGCTGGGTTGTGTCTGTGAGCTCGTACTTTCTGAACGCGTTTGTTTGTTCGCGTGGCGTGAATTTTACGTATAAGACAAAGTACAGCAGGGGGTGGGAAGGGGGCTGCGGATGAGCTTGCGCTTTTCTGCGTAGATTATGATAGCGCATCTTTCTGTGTATGCTGGCCTGTTGGACGCATTGTTGCCTACACGGCCTCACGTCTCTACAGATGCTGTTTCTATGATCAAGATCAATAAAATGTGAAAGAAGAAATAGAAGGATTCGCAAATGGACAACGTCGAAGAAACATCAAAGAAAAAAAAGGGCAGTTAAGTTTCAATTGAAACCGTTTTGAATGGCAAGCTGGTGTTATTTGAACGGCGCTGAAATGCAGTTCTTCGCGGTGAAGTGAACAAGGCATCATTTTTTGAGGGTCAACGACGACACAAAAGCTATGTAAGAGCAAGGTTTGGTGTTTGTTTTCTTTTGAAAAGTTCTGCTCGCATTGTTGGCTCCGTTTTAGAGCAAACAAAAAGATCGAAGGACAAGGGCTCGCCAGTCTGGCCTTTTGATTCGCCGACAAATGCGCGCTTGCTTAACTCCGGCTGGGGTATACTGAAAACCTGTATGAAAAGGCAGTTATTCGTTCCTTCACTTGTACTCTTTCTGCTTTGTTATCCATCGACCAACTTTCTGTCGCTTCTAATGCGGCTCATAAGAAAAAGAGGACAAGACATTTACAGCAAGCTCTCTTTGTGTCGCCGAAGTGAGCTGTTCGATAAGCTTTGCGCTGAACACTTTTGGAAAAGAAAGAAAAAATGAAGAAGCGAAGGAAGGAAGGAAGAAAGGAAGGAAGGAATTGATGAAAAAGTCGCAGCTTTGCCGCAAAGGTAAGCACTGAACGCGACAGCAACAAATTCGAAGGTCATTCGCAGTATGGCAAGTATATGGAAAGGTGCCCCGTGTTTCTCACGCACAAATGACGCACGAAACGTACTCAAAAGTACAGATGAACGTGAATGAGCGTCTTAGTTGTTACTTTGCTGTGTCCGAAAAGCACGCCCTTTTCGCAAATGGAAACTGCGCAACGATTGCAGTGACCTTTGTGCGCCCGGTAATCACAACAGAATTGTTCCGGTAAAAGCCCATGGCCAGCCAAGACGTACGATTGTCCTCACCACGAATTAAGCGCACCCGTGAGCGTCCGCCCTGGCTTTTTTCCGTGGGGCAAAGTACGCGTCCGCGATGAGAGCGCGCGCCGCCGCGTCGGGACGATGTGGGCACGCGCGCTCACTGCGCCATCTTGCTGCTAATGCTGAAAACAAAATGTTACCCTCCAAGATGCCCGTCACTATCGATAAGTGGTAGATATAAATAGTTTGACGTTTGAACTTTAAAGGAGGTGCTCCTTCGTGGCTCAGTGGCTAACACTTCGCCCTCATTTCGGAGGTGCCACGTTCGATTCCGCGTGCCGGAGTCTTTTTCTGGATATGTTTTTTCTTGCGCTTTCATATATAGAGATATTGTTACTGCATATGTGATTTGGGTATGAGCCTCTGGGTAGCGGGGAACAGGCAGATTAGAGAAGAGGACTTTTGGCTAGCGAGATAGGCCTCCGCTGCATGACCCCTTCAAGCCTCCCAGTACGCTACAGCGTAATAAAGCCATTTATAAACGTAACAGAGTGGTGGAGGTGCGGGGTAAAGCACGTCGACGAACCACGGAGTCACAGCTCTCTGAACTTCGCCGGAGCCGTCGTCTCGCCGGTCTGCCACTAACAACAACCGTCATGGCCGAGAGCGAAGGTCACGGCTTCTCAACCACGCAAGCGTCAGTGCCGGCTGCACCTCGGTATCGCTATATGGAACCCTGCCAGTTCGCGGAAAGAGCAGGGGAAGATGTGGATGAGTGGCTGACACACTACAAAAGGGTGAGCCGGTACAACGGCTGGGATCCCACCGATTAACTGGGGACTGTTGCGCTGTTTCTCACGGAAACTGCCTTGATGTGGTACGAAAACCACGAAGATTCATTAACAACGTGGGATCGTTTCGCCGAAGAACTAAAAAAATGCTTCGGCGACTCTGATGCGAAAAAGAAAAGCACGGAGCGCACTTTGGCTCAAAGAGCCGAGACACCTGGAGAAACGTGTACCACCTACATAGAGGAGGTTCTGATGCTCTGCAAGATCATAGACCCGCATATGTCTGAAGAGGACATGGTCGGATGCCTTCTGAAAGGTATAGCAGAGGACGTCTACAATTTCTTGATAGGCAGGGAAGACCTCACTTCCGTCTCCACCGTCCAACGTCACTGCCGTACTTTCGAGAAGCTGAAGACCCGTCGTATTGCCCCGAAATTTGGTAGGCTGGCAAATGTAACAACGGTCGCCAGCGTCGACGTAAGCCCGCCTGCCGACCTTGCCGCTACTATCAGGTCAATAGTGCGCGAAGAGCTACAGCGACAAGACACACTGGTCGACGACACCATTCATCATCCGCCTACCTGTTCATCCTATTACCCGGCACCGTTCGCTCCTCTGTCACCATCGGTTTGTGTGACAGACTTTAGGGAAGCTGGAACTGCTTGGCCACGCCGAGACTCATTCGCGCCTGACCAGCGGTATGACCGACGCCTTCGTACCGGCCCCGCTCCACAGAGGCGGACAGTTCCCGTTCAGCCAGCTGCTCCACTCCGTTCGGGTAGGCGACCTTTCACAGCGGAGCGCTCTCAGCAGTGGTTCGGCGAACGACCCCTACCCGTCTGCTACAGCTGTGGCATCGAAGGGCACATTGCCCGGTACTGCAACTACCGGCAGCCGCCGAGGTACGACCGCTCACCAAGATCCCACCTGTCCGCATGAGCACCAACATTCCGTGGAAGCACATCTGACGAGATAAGGCCACAGCGAAACCGTTCCCCGGCCTCTGACCGCAGTCTGACACCCCCACCAGCCGCTCGTCCCAATCGGTCACCGTCTCCTAGGCATATCCTTCGCCGCCTCCGGAAAACTAGTCGGCGCAACCGTTGGAGGTGAGGTCGCTGGACAGTCATCGATTTCCACAGAAATGCCTCCTTTAATTTGCATGTTTAAAAATAAGGTTCGTGTGTTAATTGACGGTGTCTCAACAGTGGCCTTAGTGTACACAGGTGCAACCATATCAGTGATGAGTCTAGCGTTCAAATCTCTTGTTGGACGAAAGGTTATGTTCTGTTGGGACCGTGCTGATACATTTCGTGGAGTGAGCGGAGATGTATTACAACCTGCTGGTGTTTGCACAGCGACTGTTAGTTTGGGTGGCCAGAATTTTATTGCTGATTTCGCTGTTTTCTTTCATTCAACGCATGATGTAATTCTAGGGCTCGCTTTCCTGAATCTTTGTGGTGCCACTGTCGATTGCCGCACAGGAGAGATCACAGTAGATTCAAGTGTTCCAGTAGCGTTTATGGAAAGCCCACCCTGTATGGAAAGTACCCTTTGCGTGTCCATGGACACAATCGCACCACCCTTGTCTGCCAAGTGTGTTCCTGTCGTCGGTACTCAACAGAAGTTCCCCTGCAACCGAGACGACAATTGATGTCATCGTGGAGCCCATTCGCCTCAGCTGCATAAAGAAGAATGTTCTAATATCCTATTGTACGCTGTCGGTTGTGCAAGGGCATACCGGTTTGTGGGTGATCAAAGGCCCCAATGAACCTTCGGTAATGCCAGAGGGTCTACAACTTGCTAAGATCCGTCAACATCAAGTGTTCTCCCTTGCATTCCTTGCAGAGAGCAGTGATTCTCCGGATAAGCCTGATTCCAATCATTTGCACGCCAGGGACACCTCCATATTGGCAATGATTGACAAGTCTCTTAGCACCAACGAACGTAATGACCTGGCGAGTATTCTGCGCAAGCATGCTGTTCTTTTCGATTTCGCACAGCTACAGGCTCCACTGTCAATCCCTGTTTCTCGTGTAAAGCATCGCATAGATACGGCATACCATAGACCTCTCCGACAAAAGCCATACCGGGTATTGCCTTCGGAACGCGCAGTGATAAATGAACAGGTTGGCGAGCTGCTAAAGAAGAATGTGATTCAGGAATCATGCAGTCCGTGGGCCGCTCCCGTAATAATGGTCAAGAAGAAAGATGGAAAATGGCGACTTTGTGTTGACTACCGCCGTCTCAACGCCATCACAAAAAAGGACGTGTACCCACTGCCACGTATTGATTGCTATAGACTGTCTTTCATCAGCCTCCTACTTTTCGTCTGTTGATTTGAGGTCAGAGTATTGGCAAATTCCAATGCACGAGGAAGACAAAGAGCCCCGCCGTGGTGGTCTAGTGGCTAATGTACTCGGCTGCTGACCCGCAGGTCGCGGGTTCGATTCCCGGCTGCGGCAGCTACATTTTCGATGTAGGTGGAAATGTTGTAGGCCCGTGTACTCAGATTTGGGTGCACGTTAAAGAACCCCAGGTGGTCAAAATTTTCGGAGCCCTCCACTACGGCGTCTCTCATAATCAAATGGTGGTTTTGGGACGTTAAACCGCACAAATCAATCAATCAATCAATCAGGAAGACAAAGACAAAATGGCATTTGTTACACCAGATGGACTATTTGAATTCAATGTGATGCCACTCGGACTATGCAATGCGCCTGCAACTTTTGAGCGCTTCATGGACAACATTCTGCGTGGTTTGAAGTGGGAAGTATGCATGTGTTATCTGGACGATGTTGTGATTTTTGGGCGCACTTTCTGTGAGCACAACACACGCCTCGACCTCGTGCTGAACTGCCTAAGCAAAGCACGCTTAGTGCTCAACTCAAAGAAATGTCGTTTCGGAGAACGCCAAACACTCGTTCTTGGACACTTGGTGAACAAAGAAGGCATACGGCCAGATCCTGCAAAAACGGCTGCAGTGGAGGCGTTCAAGCAACCTCGCTCAGCGAAAGAACTACGCAGCTTTTTGGGCCCCTGCTCATACTTCCGTTGATTCATCCCTGGATTTGCCAATATCGCGCACCCACTCACGGGCCTGCTTCAGAAAGGCGCGCCATTTGACTGGACTCCGGAATGTGCGTCCACTTTTTCTGAGTTGAAGTTCCTTTTGACATCCCATACGATTCTTCGACACTTTGATCCTCTGGCTCCCACAGAACTTCACTCGGACGCTAGTGGTGTGGGTGTTGGGGCCATGCTGGTTCAACGCTTGGATACCAAAGAACATGTCGTTGCGTATGCAAGTCGCTCGCTAAGCAAGTCTGAGCGTAACTACACCGTCACAGAGCAAGAATGCCTCGCAGTAGTCTTCGCAGTGCAGCGCTTCCGGTCCTACCTGTACGGACGCCCCTTTACCATCATGACAAATCATCATTCGCTCTGCTGGTTGGTCAATCTGCGTGACCCATCTGGTCGACTAGCGCGTTGGGCACTCCGTCTGCAGGAATACGACTTTACGGTTTCCTATAAAAGTGGTCGTCGTCACACTGATGCAGACTGTCTTTCGCGACTACCACTCCCATCGACGGACTGCGACGCGGGCAACTTGGACACCTACAACGCATCATTGGACCTGCCATTTCCTGATACTTATGCCTTTAAGATTGAGCAGCAAAGGGACCGCACCATACAGGAGCTCCTTTCTACTGAGTCAGGACCATCGGCGACTCGCTTCTGCATGTGCGACGGGCTTGTATACAAAAAGAACCATGCTACGACCGGCTTACGATATCTTCTAGTGGTTCCGAAGAGTCTTCGCGTTTCCGTCTTGCAGGCCATGCATGATGACCCAACGTCTGGCCATCTAGGCACAGCGAAAACTCTTTGCCGGCTTCAAGAAAGATTTTACTGGCCGAAAATGCGCCAGACGACGGAACAGTACGTCTCTAGTTGCAACGAGTGCCAACGCCGCAAGCGCCTTACCAGTGCTCCTCCAGGGTGACTACATCCTATTTCACCCCCTAGAACTCCATTCGAACAAGTTGGGATTTACCTTCTAGGTCTTTTTCCGAGGTCTTTTAGTGGTAATCGCGGGATAGTCGTATGTACCGACCACTTAACACGGTACTGCGAGAAAGTTGCTATACCATCGGCAACTGCAGCTGACGTGTGTTTATTCATGCTGCGTTTTGTGGTTCTACGACATGGACCTCCTAAAATTGTCATCAGTGATCGTGGGTGACAATTCACTGCAGACATGGTGGAAGATATGCTTCGTCTATGCGCTTCAAGCTTTCGGCACTCTACGCCATATCATCCCCAAACAAATGGCCTGACGGAACGAACTAACAGGACTCTCACGAACATGCTTTCTATGTATGTCGCAGCAGATCACAAGAACTGGGATGGCGTACTACCTTTCATCACTGACGCATTTAACACCGCACAGCATGAGACTACCAGCTACAGCCCGTTTTTTCTTCTGTATGCTCGGCCACTTCGTCATACCCTAGATACCGTCTTCCCGTTTTTGGACCACCATAATTCAGGTATATCCGAGACCGTCTGCCGTGCAGAAGAAGCCCGACGTCTTGCTTACCTGCGCACCCTCGCTTCACAAGATTGCTCGAAGACACGTTTTGACCGTCTTGTCCGCCTCAGTAGCGCAGTAGGCAGCGCGTCAGTTTCACGTTTTAGACCGTCGACGTCGACACGTGACGTATAATCGCAGAGACCTCGTGTTGCTGTGGACGCCAAATAGGAAACGTGGGTTGTGTGAAAAACTGCTTGCACACTATGCGGGACCTTATGTTGTTCAAGAACGCATAAGCGATTTAACTTACCGCGTAGCATCTCATCATTCAAATGGCTGACGGTCTGCAAAGACCGAACTTGCCCATATAGCCCGTTTGAAGCACTATATTCGAAGAGAGACTCTCTAACTCGCCCGGTGGGCTTCGTCTGCGCGGAGGGAAATGTTACTGCATTTGTGATTTGGGTATGAGCCTCTGGGTAGCGGGGAACAGGCAGATTAGAGAAGAGGACGTTTGGCTAGCGAGATAGACCTCCGGTGCACGACTCCTTCAAGCCTCCCAGTACGCCACAGCGTAATAAACCCATTTAAAAACTTAACAATATGTATAAATATACTGTGAGTGATGCCGACGTCGGCGCTGACTCCGGGGGCAAAGTCCAGCGGAGTGTGTCCCTATAACTGCAATCGCTATAAAACTTGTGTAGCTGGTTTTGTTCTGCAGACATCTGTGAGTCTGGTACTGACGCCACAGCAAGAACTTTTAGAATGAACGCCTGGAGGAAAACTGCTTGTACTCATTTCGACCTTGAGTGCTTTGCATAGAAGCTAACTATGGTCTACGGGAATGGCCGAGTTATATTGACCATAACTTTTCACAGCAAGACAGTTACAACAGAACATAACATAGCAGAAGAGCTATGTTCCGACTGCATTGCATTGTTGGGGTTTTTTAACGAGACGGTACTCAGCAGAAGCTCCCATCGCTCTGCGCAATACGGGAACTGGCTTCATGTCTGTTTATTCGATATGACCAGGGTTGCTACGAGTAGCTATTTTTCGTGAAATTGGCGAATTAGAGGGGCCCGTGGCGATTTGAACCTGTGAATTGCGACATGACGTTTTTTTGGCGAATTTCGGCTTAGCTTATGTCAGTGTTATGCATTCTAAACTCAGTGTCTTTGAAACGAATCCGCAACAATAGCTTTTAAAAATTTTCATTGTGCTATAACGTCCAATAGAAGGTGAACTTTTCGTGCAATTTGGTAAGTCTGTCCTGCTTCTCAATTTACCGATATCGTTGAGTCACTGGCGTACTGGTGCGTCTGCTAGCAACCTCCCAGCAAAATTCACGCCAACAGAGTGCTTCGCATGCCGCGAAGCTGTCGTATAAGTTATTTAGTTGCTTTAAGAGTTTTAAGCTTTTTCACAGTTTTGCTTCTCAAGGAGCTAGGTGACGGTTAGGCCCCGCGTGATCTGATCGCAATAGCTTGTCGAGTTCTTTCCGGCATGCGGTAGTCCTCTATTATCCGGTATGTAGAGTTTAAATGTGTTAACGTGGTTTTCGGGCTGGCCAAGAAGTCGATTTCTTTAGGCAGCCTTCAGAAACTGCATTGAAGTGAATGTGTAACGTAAGCATGACTGTACAGAGAGCGGGGTTCGGTCATTGCTATGGTTACGCAGTCCAATCAAGTTTATTTCTGTTATTTTGCAGTTAATTTGTTCGATTATTGGACTCAATAAATGTGTAACGTAAGCATGACTGTACAGAGAGCGGGGTTCGGTCATTGCTATGGTTACGCAGTCCAATCAAGTTTATTTCTGTTATTTTGCAGTTAATTTGTTTGATTATTGGACTCAATATTCCACTGCAATGAGATGCCCTAACATTTGCAGGAAGGTTACGCACGCCATCTCTCTGTTGTTGTATCGACTGTTTCGACCTGTATTCGATACAACTGAAGCGATCACAGCCTTTTGTTATGACGCGCTATACACTTCAGGGGCGCTGCTGGTGCATGCATGCCCTTTCTCTCAGTGCTCGCATGGTGAGGCGTGTGATGGGACTCCACGACCAGTGAGTACTTCCACAGTGAAGTGGGTGATTCGTCCAGCATTGAAAAACGTCGATATAGTTTAGTGGTTATGGATGGTACTGTGCTACAGAAGGCAATACATAAATATCAATTTTTTTAGTAGGCTTGCCACACCTATGTTGCGTGGCAACTTTTTTGGCGAAATTTGAAGAAGAATGCTGACTTTTGGTGACTTTTCACTCGTCATTTGGCAAACTTTACTGGAAAGTCAGTGGCAACCCTAGATACGACGTGCATGGCGGTCAAGCCATGCCGAGCCGGAAGTGTTGTAAAAGCGCATATAGTGTGCGCTAGAGCCCGAGGCTTGCGCGGAAGTGAAAACAATAGTAGCTAGAAATATTTTCGGTGCTGATTGAACACGCTGATGTTGCTTTAAGTGGTCATCTAATTAACTTTTTTAAGGTGTCACATTAATTCTTTCGTCACCTGCTCACATTTTTTATTGTTTTGCCATGTTGCTACAGGCTCCTGTAACTGCTGTCTATCTTGATTAGTACATTAGGTTGTCGTGTTGTTCCTCAATGTTTTAAATGAGTGATTTTATATTGATTGAAGGTATTACGTCGTTGTTTTATTGTCACTGTGTAAGGGCGACTAAATAGTTCAGGGTTTGGTCAATGCTGCGACCGTTTCTTGAGAAAATGTACGAGCGAGTCTTCATGTACTGGTTCGTCAAGCTTTCATGTAGGGCAAAACCGAAATGATTCTGATTGTCTTCGAGCACAGAGTCGAATTAAGGTATGTATTGAGAATCTATTTTTAAGCTACTCATGTGAACAGCAGCTCTCTTGATTCGAAGAGAGTTCGCGCTAGTGAAACTAACATTACGTTTTACGCATTTTTAGGCTGCTCAAAAATGACAGACAAAAGAGCAACTCCGCAAAGGTATTAGGGCTTGTTTGTGTACAAGAACGTTGCCAGGTCATAATAGAAGTGACACATATATATATATATATATATATATATATATATATATATATATATATATATATATATATATATATATATATATATATATATATAAAGACGCAGTTTTTCTTTAATAGGTTTCTTCTATATATAGTTGCCAGAGAGAAGATAGTGGTTTTTTTATGTACATCAATTTTCATCACAGAGAAGTTCGATTTAAGCCACAGACACCACATGAGCACGTCAACTTCTTTGGCGTAGGTCTTCCGTCGCCTCGGTGCCCTCTCGCTGCAGGCGCTGCCTTTCCCGCCCCCTAGTATTTTTCCAATGTACGAAATAGAAGTCTCCAGCTCGCCGCCGTGACTTCGCAGCCCTTTGTTGGGCCAACTGTCGCCTCGTTTCTGTTTATTCAAAGTTGTGTGTATAGGCATTTCCCCAACTTATGTGGCACATATCTGTTTACGAGGATATCAGCCTCGTCGTAGAGAAGTACTGTGTTGCCAAGATTTGTCTCTTACTGAGTGTGCTGTGCCGTTTTCTTCTGTGATCTATAACCAAATAATTAACACAAATGGAGCTGACGTTTTGAGCTGAAAATTGCTTCCCCTAACGAAAACAGATTGTCTCGTTGAAGCGTTGTCGCCAGCTGCGTTCATTGTCCGTCCATTCAAGCAGCTCTATTTAGCTCACACTTCAGTCTTGCTTGCGTTCTTTCATGGCTTAAAAGTAATATATCTTTATTGTTTCTTTGCTTGCTGCCGTGCAGGAGGTGGTGTTCGTGGATCCATCCCGATGCCCTCGGGCGGCGGAGGGATGGCCGGCTCGAGCCGGTGCGGCGGCCCGGCGCGCGAGCGCCGACGCCGGCGATTACGTGGGGCGCCCTGACCCAGGCCGCCGGAAACTGCTGCCGCCGCCGAACACATGTGCACCTGCACTAGCCGCCGAGCACCGGCTACACTCCGGCGCACCACGCCGGCTGGGTACGTACATACGCGAACACGCCTGCGTTTGTGCACGTAATCGCGTGCTTGCTCGCTGGGGCTGATACTCACGCACTAAGCGATAGTTACACTCCAAAAGACGCACGCTGATTATATACAGTGGCTTGTGAATGTAGACACTAGGACAGTTGAGGAAATCGATTGAGCGACTTCGACAAGTTGTCTTCATTGGCCAGACGTTTACTCTGTGCCACGCAGTAGCCAGCGTCCGCAGAGAAGTACTAGCTTGTGTTTGTCTTTGGCTGAGCCGGCAGGTCACATTAGTTCGCTTTGGCTAATTAGCTGTAAACTCGCGTATTTAAAGTTTGGCGCCGCATTAACGACATCACGCAATTTCGCTAGCCAACAATACACACTCGCGCGCATAAATGTCACCGTGCAGAGGACGCGGCGCTGCGAACTGTCAAAGCGACTCAAAGGCTAAAGGCTTTTTTATCATCATCCTCAGCAGCAGCAACACCATCATAACCATCATCTTTTTCTTTTGTTCCTCTTCCCTTCCCTTTGCTAAAGCTCTTTGCACCTCGTCTGATTTATTACTGGCTCCGTAATACGCCCATCATTGACCAAGTGAAGATTTCATTTCGTGATGTCACCACGAGGTGTCACAGAGACTTAATCATGATGCCGCAAATTTTGGGGATTTTTGAAATCGTGATGACATCGCACTAAGGGTTCATGATTTGCGCGATGATGTTTATTTTGCATGACTCGCGTGGACGCCGACGCCGATTTCACAATAGATGGTCAGGTCTCGCGAAACACCGTTAGGTCTTGCAAAATCTCGAAGAGGCTGCTGGTCGATTCTCATAATGGATAAGTCGACTTAGTTCTAATAACAGTTGTTCCAAGTCACAGATTCTTGGCCCGTGGCCATGTTGGCAACCAGGGTTATAAACTATTGTAAAATTGCGTCTTTGTAATCTTATCACCGCAAACCAGGAAACCGGAAGAGAGTCGATGGCATAAGCCCGGTTTCTGCAGGAAACGACGTTCTATAGCGACGCATCCGCGCGGCCTTCAACGCCCCTTTGTGTGTGAGATTAAGATCATCGTATCCCGGAAGAGACATGCCTAGGCGCGCCGCCGGTGCATGTTTGAACTCTCTGTTGCGAGTTCACTGCGGCCTGTCAACGCGACAACTGATGCGAACGCACACGCAAGAAAAGTTAACAAGGACATGTAGGAATACCGCACAGGGCAGCATGGGGCAGGGTCAACAGGAGTACTCGTCCCGTTTGCGCATCGTGTGGATGTATCGGTGCCTCGCTTAGGTTCGAAAGGCCGCCCCTAAATCCACGAAAAATATTGACAGACAGCGTAAGAGCAACAATAACTGTGTAGAACAGGACCGGACCAATAGGATGTGCTGGTTTTGCTTGTATTCGAACATTCCGACACATATCTCTGTTTGCACTTGTCGACCAGGATGCCTGCTTTAGTGCTGAAGCCAACAAGAAGTACATTTAGGCGTTGCACTTGTATTTCATGTTAGCGTCGGCTAGGGGCTTCTTTCTGCTTGTTCTTTGGTAGAACAAAACGAAACGCCACGACAGGGCGTAGAAGACAGCCAATAGGAAAGCTGAGAGAATTCAGAAATGTTTTAAACGCGTAAAGAACTACGGAGTTAATTTAAATAGCCTATAGAAAGAACGTCAATAGATGTACTCTAAGCAACAACAGCAATAGATGTACCCTAAGCAGCAATAATAACATCTAAGGTTTTGCGTGTAAAAACGACGATATCATTTGAGGGGTGCCATCACGGAGGGCTCCGGATATTTCAGCCGCCTGATGTTCTTTAGCATGCACTGACATGGCGAGTACGCGGGCCTCTGCCGTTCAGCCTCCATACATATGCGACCGCCGCGGCCTGGATAGAAGCCGCGACATTCGAGTCACCATCGGAGCACCATAACCACTGCTCCACCGCGGCCTACTAGAAGCAACAAGTGACAGTAATATTTATAAGGATATTGGAATATTGGCAGGCACTGATTTTTTGAGCCTTGAAATATAAGCGAGTGATGTCTCGCAATTTGACAGTGCTAATATATTCAGTGGACGTTATGTGATCTCGCAAATGGATGAGTCGTTCGGTGGTAAGAATAATAATTTTTGGGGTTTAACGTCGGAAAATTATATGATTATTTCTGGCACCGTAGTTGAGGGTTCCGGAAATCGCGACCACCTACGGTTTTTTAACGTGCACATAATCAAAGAATGTGGGCCTTGAACATTTTTTGCCTCCATCGAAAATGCAGCCGCCGCGCCGGGAATTCCATTCGCGATCTGTGGGTCAGCAACCGAGTGCTTTAGCCAGACCACCGTTGCAGGTAGTCGTTCGATAGCGGATGCTTGTTGCGGTTTTTCGAAAACCAGCAGCGCATGATTGGAGGAACCTAGACCCAAGGCAGGCCGCTTTGATTCTCTGGCACCAGTGCTTACGTTTCAATCCAATCGAAATTGTCCCAAGATTATTCTGAACCCACTCTACCGGAGAGAACGATGTCTCCGTTCATTCGGGGCCCGTTTCTTGCCAGAATAACTCACAGCGCGGCTGTTATCGTTTAAACTAGGACGTCTAACCGTCAGACAAGCCTCAATCGATCCTGTGTTGCTGGTTGTCGTCCTCTCGGGACGTTGCATTCTGTGCTGTCGCATAGCGCGTACAAAATTGCGTCCTGATGGTGATTCCAGCGTAAGAATCGTGGAAATGTTAGCTTTGCGCTCTACAACTACACTTCCTTTAGCCATTATAACTAGCATTGTGAGCGCTGTTTAACAAGCGCCACATGCTCGTGAAAAAGCTTCTTCTTTAATGGTTAGCAAGCTGATGCTAGGCAGAAATGCAACTAAAATAGGCTGATGCGTCGCGAGATCCATTAGTAACGCATGCCGAATGCAGGGACCTTCGTGATACCAGCAGCGCCAGCTCACTCAAGGTCACGTGCACGGGAAGCTTTGATGCTTTCGAGCTCGATAATGAGGTCCACAAAGAGCTGGCGACTTTGTTTTTTTTTTTGCCTGACATGTCGAGCGCGTCGGATGCGCGGCCATTCTGCGCACGACTGGAGGTTGCGACGGCCAACCGCGTACGACGACGTGAAGCTGACAGGACCGCGAGGCCACAATGCTTCATGGTGCATGAGGTACAATCGATGATGCACTGCTCTCTTTGTTTTTTAGTTTTTTTTCAACACTAAGTGATTGGAAAGGTATCGTAATGAGATACTTCTAATATCGTGGCGCCAAAAAAGCGTCGTTTGATCTCGAATTAGCTTTCGCGTCTTTATTCCGTCTAATATACACGTCGCATGCTTTGAGATTCCTCTTTCCTCCAATCATTGGCCGTTTAGCACTGCCAGAAAAAAATGAAAGTCTTTAAGCTACGTGTTATAAACTGGAACCAATATGCCTGCAATTTTTTTTTCTTTCAACGATATTTTCTATTTAAAACATCGCTTTAGTGGCCATTGCCGAAGAATAGCGCACACAAGAAAATCGTGTGATCAGTTTCAATGCTTTGGGGACTGAGAAACCTCATTTACACCTTGAGGTAGCCTGTATATACATATGCCTCACCTGTGCGTACTACGTACAGAGAAGGTCGTTATGTGAGTGACCAAAATTATAGAGCAGTTAGAGCTTCTGCTGTACATTGCCACCTTGAATGTCCACAGCACGAGAATATCTGATAAAAGTGAAACTATGTTTCGTAATCATGTTATAACTTTAGACTAGCGACTACTTTTTGTGCAGAAAGTACCTAGACTTATCGTGACATCACAGACAGACACTGTTTCGCAGGGATCGACACGACGTTTTTCGTATAAAACGTACAAATAAACTCTTTACAAATGGTGACTTCTGCGTGAATTCAACTTTCTCTCCACGTTACAGTATGCGGCTCTGCTAATGAGTTCTACGGGATCGCGCAAGGTGGCGGATGGGGTAAGTAAGGGAAAACTGACAACTACCCATTGGTAGCACAAGGAATACAGCCTTCGTAAGACATTTAGCTGAATCGTTCACTATTGTGTAATAAAGTGTGCGTGTGTATAAGGGAGCTAGATATAATGACGTAGTGTGTGGGTGTCCTCAATCACCTGTCTTACGTGCGGTTAAAGACGCGTGTCTGTAACCGAATGTCTTTAGAACACTGTTTTAATCCACGTGTTTAAGCAATAGTGCCTTAAAGCGCGAATTGATATGTACTATATGCCGGCACATTGCTGGCACCCATAGGTGGCAGAATGCTTCAGTTTGTTTGCAATTGGCTTTCGCAGGAGGTTGCTGCGGGTCTGCGTGCTGCTTCTGCTCCTGGAGATGGCGGCCGAGCGGCACGGGGCCTTCGCCGCCGTGCCGCCCAGCGCCCAGCGGCAGACCGGCAGCATCCCGGGAGACTTCATCATCGGTGCCCTCTTTCCCGTGCACCAGTCACCGGACGCCAAGAACGCGCAGACGCGCACTTGTGGAGAGGTACGTCTGTCGGTTCGTCTCTTACTGCGGATGCTCCGTATGGCTGTGCTTCCGATTGAAACAGTTGGGGTAGCTACGCGCTGGTGGTGCGAAGAACGATGAAGCAGTGAAGCTGATGGCCTTCTTCTCCCCCTTTTCCTACTCAACAACTTTACTACCCTTTCTCTCACCTTGATACACTACTGGGCAAGACTGTACTATGCTATGTGGACCGATCCCCTCAATCTTTTTCAAATCCTCCCCTTTATTTCTCTTTTAGGAGCGAAGCTCCTTAAGGCGTGGGCTGTGCGTCCCCTGTATGTAGCCACCTCTCGTTCAGTTCTAAGTATTACGCTAGCCGCCGCCCGATCTAAAGGATACAGCCATATCCATCCGTCCATCCGTCCATCCGTCCATCCATCCATCCATCCATCCATCCATCCATCCATCCATCCATCCATCCATCCGTCCATCCGTCCGTCCGTCCGTCCGTCCGTCCGTCCATCCATCCATCCACCCGTCCGTCCGTCCATCCGTCCGTCCGTCCGTCCGTCCGCCCGTGCGTCAATCCGTCCATCCATCCGTCCGTCCGTCCGTCCGTCCATCCGTCCATTCGTCCATCCGTCCGTCCGTCCGTCCGTCCGTCCATCCATCCATCCGTCCATCCGTCCGTCCGTCCGTCCGTTCGTCCGTCCGTCCAAAAGATGCAAGATGTTATAAACTAGACGGCGGTACGTGTAGTTCATTATGAAAGATGCGAGGTGTTATAAAATAGGAATGATGCCACATATGGCGCGTGTCATTGTTCGATATAGTGCGGCAACGTACGCTAGGGGGAGCGTTGCAATAAAATCGAGTGGGCAAAATGTACGGAGGATTCATGGTTTACCAGGTTTACCTCCGGAGCTTCGCCCACTCATCATCATTCACTTCGTGGATATGGCGGCATTTTTTTTATGAATGAGGGTTTACCGTTGGAGTCGTCGTTGGCGTTGCGCCGTAGCCGCTGCTCGTGATAACGTGATGCTCGTGAAGATCAAGAACAAGCGCGTTCTAGACCACACATTTTCTTTCAGTCATCACGGCACACCACATGCAAGGTACCCACTATACGCGGTGACGATGACAGTGATGACGAAGACGATCACGGACAAGGATGGGATTATGCAGTAGATGAGAGAGGAATAATTATTTTATTGGAGCGATGTCTAAATCTGATTACACTCAGCAGTAATACGTCAAACGGAACTTGCAATTCAACGCAACATACCATTTTTGACTAATAAACAATGCATACAGCTGTACTACGCTTGGCACGCATTTACATCCGTAAATGTGGCATGAGTGATTTACAGCAACACCGGATGATCCCACGTCCTCGTCCACTCATCATAATCTATTTCGGGTATATGACGCATTTTTTATAATATACTATACGTTGCTATGCTATCGAACGCTCTTATCTCCTCCATTTTCTTTTTCTCACCCTCATAACGCTCGTTTTCCTCCATTCTCTTTTGCATATTTCGCATACTATAAGGTATGCCTGGCTGTGTTATGCTAGGAGGTTTTTTTTACACTGTGAATATGATGACATGCATGACTCCGATGTTAACAAAAACACTCCACCGTGGCCTCCACGATTAGCTCCAGACGCGGCAATCGCACAGGCAGCGTAAATCAAAGAGGCAGCGGGGAAACTACGAGAAAATGTGGCATGTTGAAAATGCGAAGCAGCTTATGGTTGAGGCTTGTCCCTTGTCCGTCGTCGTAGCGACGCCACTACTTGGAGCACCCACTAGATGGCTCCGCGTTAGAGCACTTGCTTTATGGCTAGATGGCGTGAAGCACCGCCCGATTAAGGGCACAGCCAGATCCATTCATCCATCCATCCATCCATCCATCCATCCATCCATCCATCCGTCCGTCCGTCCGTCCGTCCGTCCGTCCATCCATCCATCCATCCATCCATCCATCCTTCCATCCATCCATCCATCCATCCATCCATCCATCCATCCATCCATCCATCCATCCATCTGTCCGTCCGTCCGTCCGCCCGTCCGTCCGTCCGTCCGTCCATC
Source organism: Rhipicephalus microplus (assembly GCF_043290135.1). Classification (NCBI taxonomy): domain Eukaryota; kingdom Metazoa; phylum Arthropoda; class Arachnida; order Ixodida; family Ixodidae; genus Rhipicephalus; species Rhipicephalus microplus. Next base: position 76,099,702 of record NC_134704.1, read on the forward strand.
CATCCATCCATCCATCCATCCGTCCATCCGACCGTTCATCCATCCAACCATCCATCCATCCATCCATCCATCTGTCAGCGATGTCCGAATGAATGTAGTCAAGGCAAGGTTCAAATTTTAAGAAAAACTGTATTGTGCTAAGTTACAGGTGAATCGGCAGTGGTTACTTGTATAAGGAAACTGGACTCGGTGCAGGAGCTCGATCGAATACGTCCGACGCCACTCGCGTCTCGGCTCGCTCTGCGGTGCGTTGCTCTGCGGTCCCGGCTCGAATCTCGGCTCGTTCTCCCTCTCTGGCGATGCGTTGCTATGCGGTCTCGCTCGAAGGCTCATTTTTTGTTTTTTGAATGTTCGTCGAACCAATGGGCAACCTCGTTGAGTGGACGCGCTCAGGGCTCGGAGTCCACGTTAACGCAGTGCAGCGTTTCCCGAGCAAGCACGGAGACGCTGCCGGAGAAGGAGGCGCTGCTGGAGAATGAAACGCTGCCGGAGAATTCAGCTGTGTGAACTCGAGTGCCGCTGACACGGCCCTCCCGAAAATTGCGCCTGTCCTCAGGCGTGCGTGTCGTTAGATGGCGATGGTTCCGTAACTTCTAGGAGCGGCTCCTTATATCTACGAAGCTGCTCCACGTTGACAATTTTTTGGTTGATCATGCCCGGTGTGTGGGGTAATCTTTGGATCTCGGCCCTGTTTCCTCAGACGAGGGCCGTTATTACGAACGGACCTTCATAGCGAGGGTCTAATGTGCCTCGAGCGCTCAACTCAAGCAGGACGAGGTCCCCCGTTATGAACCTCGGAGTGCGCCGCTTCTTGTCGTATCGGACTGTTGTTTTGCGCTGACTCTGCAGTAGCCTATCTCTTGTCTCCGCACGTCCCCTTGCCAAGTCGTGCAGTCTATGAGACTCGTCGATGTCTCCCTCAACTGAGGCGACGTTGAGCTCTCCTGGCTGTTTTGGGTCGTAGCCGTGCATGAGTCGAAATGGGCTGTGGCCACTGTGACGATGCTTCGTGGCGTTGACTGCTAGCGTTGCTCGGGGTAGTTCCTTCTGCCATTTGTCCTTGTTGTTTAGCATTTTGCGTAGCACCTGTTTCAATGTTCCTACCATTCGCTCGATCAGTCCGTTTGATTGTGGCCACTACGGTGGGGAGTTCTGATGAGCGATTCCCAGTCTGCGATGGAATTGGTTGGTTTTCTTGTTCACGAATTCCTTGGCTTGGTCCGTAATAATGACGCTGGGAACTCCAAATCGCGGAATCCACCGGTTTGTCATGAAGTCAAGGTAGTGCGTCGACGAAGTGCTCGGTAAGGTCACGGCGTCCATGTATCTCGTGGCGTGGTCGATACACACGAGAATGTGGTCTCCCTTCTCGTTTAGCGGACCCATGTGATCCAGGGATATCACCGCATTTGGCTCAGTAGGAATATCGCGTGGGATGAGGCAGCCTTCATTCCGTGTCGTGCGCTGCTGCTGAAAAACATTTATTTACAGATGTTATTTACAGGGAGGGTGGGAACGGTCCTTAAGGGGCCGCCCCGTACAAACACTAGGTGGGCTCCCTCTTACGGGAGCCCATTGGCGTTGGCCGCGGCCCGGGCACGCTCGACCAGGGCCCGTTGGGCCGTCAGGTCAGAGCAGCCGAGCAGGGCTGCCTCCCAGTCCTCCCGCGAAGTGTTGGGTAGTGGGGTAACGTTTGGGGTTTTTCGGCATGCCCAGACCATGTGGAAAATGTCAGAGGAATTTTCCTCACAATGCGGGCACTTCCCCGTGCATGCGGGGTCAAAGAGTTTTATGATTGCCGGGCACAATAGAGTTTTAGTGTAAAGGCGAAGGAGGATTCGCTCCTCCGCCTTCGTGAGGCCCTTACAGGGTTTTGGATAGACGTTATGGCCGGATTGATCTTAAAGGTGTAGGCAGGATTGGGTTCGAGTTCCGGATCGGTAGGGGACGAGGATGGTGCCCGGAGAGTGAGCGCGCGGGCAGCGGCATCGGCCGTCTCATTACCATCGAGGCCCGTGTGAGCCGGAGCCCATATGATCGTTCGGTGCGCGGGGGCACCTAGGTAGCTGCTGTTCTGCAATATTTTATAAGCACGGTACGGAATGTATCCCTGTTCAATATTGCGACAGGCACCCCTTGAGTCGGTGATGATGACCCTCGAGTCCTGATCTGCGGCGGCTAGTGCGATGGCGATCTCCTCCGCGTGCGTAATGTTATGTGCACGGAATGTGAGTCCGTTTACAACGGTGTTTTGGTGACGACCGCAGCCGTATACCAACCACCGTGGTGCGGGCCGGAGGCGTCCACGTAGAATACCCCGAATTTGTGGCCGAAGTGTCGAGCCAAGGCTTCCGCCCGCGCGAGGCGTCGGCCAGTGTAGTCGTCTCGGGTCATGTTAGCCGGAAGAGGGCGCACGTGCAAGGAGTATCGCCAAACTTCTGGAATCCGTACGCGCTCTTCCGTGTGTATTGAGTGATTGATGTGTAGCCGGGCAAGGAGGTGGCGACCCGCCGGTGTTTTAGAGAGTCTAGTATATTGGTTTGTCAAGTGCGCCTCTCTCAGCTCCTTGAAGGTGTTCACCATTCCCAAGCCCAAAAGGCGCTGGTTAGAGGTGCTGACAGGAAGGTCGAGGGCGCGCTTGTAGATTTTGCGGAGAATGACTTCGAGTGCATTCTCGTCGGATTTGCGTAGGTGGAGGTATGGAGCCGAGTACAGGACTCGGCTGGTTACGAATGCATGCGCCAGCCGCAAGGCATCTTTGCATCGTAACCCCCCAGGTTTGTTGGAAACCCGGCGGACCATCCGGCCCACCTGGTCCCCCACCTTACGCAATTTGGCCAATGTTGTGTCTGCTCTGCGATTTTTGTGTATAAAAAGCCCCAGTACTCTAATCTCATCGCGTTCGGGTATTGGTTCACCGTAAAGGGAGAGGTCAATCTTTGCGGTGCACTTTGGTGAGGGGCGTATGTGCACGAATTCCGATTTGGACGGGGAGCACTGAAGGCCGCAGCGACGGGCATAGTCATCCACGATGTCCGCCGCTTGCTGCAGGCTTGCCTCCATGTCTCCTGCCGAGCCGTGTGATGCCCATATGGTGATGTCGTCGGCGTACAGCGCATGCTGTATGCCTTCGACTTTTGCCAGCTGAGCGGGGAGTCTCATCATTGCCACATTGAATAGGAGGGGCGAGAGGACCGCTCCCTGCGGAGTCCCTCTCGTGCCTAATCGGTAAGGGCCGTGTTCAATGTCCTGAATCCAAATGTATGATTGTCGGTCAGTGAGGAATTGTTTAATATAGTTGAAAGTGTTTTGGCCGCAATCCACCTGTGAGAGATGTGTTAGAATAATTTCGTGGGTCACGTTATCAAAGGCCCCCTTCAGATCCAAAGCGAGCACAACTTTGTCATTCAGGGGATACTCGACTGGATCGAGGATCTCATGGTCGAGCTGAAGCAAGACATCTTGCGCGGACCGGTGTGGGCGGAACCCGAACATGGTGTCTGCAAATGCATTTTTGCTCTCCAGGAACGCGGACAACTTGTCGCGCACCATCGTCTTCATTAATTTTCCCACACACGAAGTAAGGGAGATGGGGCGGAGGTTGTCCGTGTTAATGGCTTTGCCCGCTTTGGGTATGAAGGTGACCAGGGCGGTCTTCCACTCAATTGGTAGGCTTGTTTTCCCGATCCAAATGGAATTGATGTAGGCAAGGAGCATGGTGTAGGCCGAGTCAGGAAGATTGGCAAGTAATTTCACGGTAATTTTATCCCTTCCCGGCGCCGTTCCTCGCCTCATTTTTGCTAGGGCTGCCTTCAGGTCGTGTAACTGGAACAGTTGATCCAGCTCCGCGTTCTCGGTACCTGCATACGAGTACGCCGGCGCTTGGGAGTCCTGCTGAGTGCATAGATATTGGTCTCGGAGTTTACATGCCAATTTGGCTGTGTCTCCGTCGAAGCTGTGAAATGCTCGTTGCAGATGCTTTTGTGTCTCTGTTCGAGTTTGGGTCGGATCAATCAAGGCGCGGAAGAGGCGCCAGGTACTCCGGCTGGACATTTGTCGAGCGGCCGTGTTGCAACGGTCCACCCAGTTAGAGTCAGCGAGCTGGGCCGCGTACTCTGCTGCTCGCTGGGTGAGCTCAGCGATGCGAATTTTGAGCTTTCGGTTGTGTTTTTGCCGGCGCCATCGGCGGACGAGGCTGCGCCGGGCCTCCCAGAGGTGAAGGAGATGGTTATCCACCGCCGGAGTCGCCTCGGAGAGTTTAATTTGCGTTTCTGTGGAGCGTAATGAGGAAACCAGTTGCTGGGACCAAGCATGGTATCCTTGCTCCTCAACGGGTGTCGAATTGGCGTATATTTGCCGAAACTTCGTGTAATCGGGTAATTTTGCCTCTCCGTAGGGTCTTGCCAAAGGGTATGTGCGAATGGTGGTGTTGAGTATGCAGTGGTCGCTGCCGAGGGTCTCTTCAGTGTTGACTCAATCCGCATACTGAATGTTTTTTGTGAGGGTAAGGTCCGGACATGTGTCCCGGGTCACGGAGTTACCCACGCGAGTTGGATATGCAGGGTCGGTGTGAAGAGTTAGGCCCAGCGTGGACATAATTTCCGCCAATTTACGTCCACGTTTCTCTTCACGTGCATACCCCCAGAGTGTGCTGGGGGCATTAAAATCACCCACAATCACCAGAGGGTCCCTGCCCGCAGCCTTTAAAGCGCGGCTAAAAAGGTCTGCGAATGTAATGTTGCTTACCCCCGAATGCAGAGATGTTACTTGACTCGTACTTGACTCGTTCTTGACTCAAGACCGTCTTGCCGGTCGCCATAAATCGTTCTCGAACTTGCGGATGACTTGAAGGCGACTTGGCTCGGTCGAAGTCAGGACAAGTTTCAAGTCAGCTGCGGGGCTTGCTTGAAAGCGACTTCACGCGTTATTCCAACATGGCCACCTCTCGAATGGACGTCGCGTGAAAGGTGGCCGCTTTTGAGTTTGCTTCCTCGCCATAAGCGTAGCATTTTTTGAGGCGCACTGCCTGCCGAAGATTCTTGGAACCGCTTTACGTGACCGAGGAAATCCGATGGTGTTGTACGACGAGCAACAATTCCACGCTAGGTACAGATTCATGAAGAACGCCGTGGGGCAGCTGCTCGTTATATTGCCGCTCCGTGAAAGTGGGGACAACCGAAGACAGCCCGTGCATCCAGTGTTACAGCTACTGATGGCTCTCAGGTTTTACAGCGCTGGCACATTCCAGCCAGTCACCGGAAATTTCGTCCGCATTCCGTAGTCGACAGTGTGCCGTGCAGTCGGAAAAGTTACGCTACTCATCGCAAAGCACCTGTACGCGATGCTGGTGCGCTTTCCGCAGCCGGCGGACTGTTATGAAGTGGCTGAGTTCCCTTGCGTTACAGGTTGTGTCGACTACACACACGTGCGTATTAATAGCCCTGGTGTCGACAACGCCGAAGTGTTCCGTAGCCGCAAAGGCTATTTCTGTTTTTCTATAACACGACGACACTTTCCGTCTCTTACGGTAAAAAAAAAATGGACTCGGTGCTGTGTCCGTGTGCCTCGTCTATCCTTTCGTCCCGTCTAGGGCGCTGTTTCTCGCTCAGAAAGGCATCGCTTGTAGCACAACGCTACGTAAAATTACACACACACAAAAAAAGAGGTGCCCCTATCACGGGTTTTTTAATCCGCGTCACCATCATGCAGCGATACATTGCTGCACCCCGCGAGACAGAATTCTGCTGAGGGCAATGTCCTGACCCCCGCTTTTTTTCTTGTTTACCCAGCTCAACAAAAGGATACGAATCACATTTGTTCCCAGAACTTGTTTTTTTTTCATAATAACTGCGACCTAGCCCATTACAGGCATGCACACCGGGGAACAGAGGCAAATACCGTGAAAATCGCGTCACATCGTGAGCCAGGTCAGCACAAATACATGCCATGGCGTTCGATTAAGAAAAAAAAAAAACGACGAAAGAACCCAACGCGATGCTTGTTTCTCCTCCAAACAAGCAACCATGGAGAAACGCACCGCATTTGGGTGGCCACTAAAACCAGCGGGCAACGAACGCTTTACAGAAGCAACACTACGCATCGCTGTGGTGGCAGGCACCACGTGCCGCTCGTTAGCCGTAAAATGGCAAGAATATGCTTGTGGCCCTTCGTTTTTATAGTTATTTTAAAACGTATGGTCTTTTTTTGGTGTAATGCGTGCCTTACGCGAACAACTTCGTTATTACCCTCGTTAGCAGGCGAGCAGCGTGTTTCTGCTTTGAAGCTCGTTCTTGACTTGACCAAGCAAGACAGCCTGAGCATCTATGAAACGCGAAGGCTGACTTGGGCGTTTTGAAGTCCGCTGCTTGCTTCGCGCCGACTTGCTCAAGTTAAGTTGAAGTCGCGAGCCAAGTAACATCTCTGCATTCGGGGGTTAGTTTCGGTGAGCAATAAATGTTTAGCACGCGCAGTGGCGGGTCCTGTTTACGCAGAGGAAGGAGTGTCACCATCACGTACGAGAAAGCTGGCTTAAGGTCGAGATCAACTAGGTTGGCCGTATAATTTTTGTGCACGCAGATGCAAGATAAAGGGTCCTGCTGAAACGTAGTATAGTTTGCTAGTGTGGCAGCACTCCCTGGCTCCTGGAGGGCTACCACAGCAGGAAGGTTTTGAAATGCTGCGAGAAAAAGCCGGAGGTTGGCGCGCTTAGTGTGAGCCTTAAAGCCCCGAATATTCCACTGGGTGATTTGGATGGGAGTGGCCGTATTGGATCGTTCCGAATTCTAAGGGTGCCCGCCTTGGTCAGTGGAGTTAACGAGCGATTGCAGTGGCGGTGCTCCCGAGCCAGCACTCGAGGGGAGGGGGGTGTCCTCAATTCCGGAGGCGGAGCAGCTGTCATCATCCTCAAATTCGACCTGTCGTCGAAACGTTTTAAGGTACCGGCCGGACACATCCTTAATTGGGCCGGCTCGTTTGGTGAAACGCGCAACTTGTTGGGCTATCAGGGTAGGGATGGTTTCTGTCATTTTAGCAATGGCGGCATTTACAGCCGCTGAGATTTGGGTTTCGAGGACAGTTATACGGCTGTCCATACGGACCTCAAGGGTGTTCACACGAGCCTCGAGTGCGGCAACCGCGTCTGCCGCCCCCGCCCCGGTCTCACTCTCCATTACCTCTACTGTGGGGGGAGGAGGAGGGGAGACTAGTTGGGTCTGTTTGGCCTCGGCTTCCGCTAGTCTTTTCTGTAACGCTTCGATTTGTGCCTGAAGTTTGGCAATAATATTTTGGTCAGCGTTACGCGATGAAGAGGGGATGATAGGGGGGGGATGAGGAGGCAGCTCTACCCGTACCACCCACCTGCTTTCCGTTTTTGACGCGTTGGCCCATGGCCCGGCTTCGCCGCATGGTTGCGCCGTCGGCTGCTTTTCGGTTCCTCCAGTAGGGGAAGCGGGCTTCTCTGTCTTGGCGACTTCCCGGCGTGGTGGCTCACTGGGAGTCTGATCTTTGCGTCGTTTCTTGGACGCCCTTTTGGACTTTCTGCCCTGTTGTGCGGCCACCTTGGAATTACGGTACTTGGCCGTACATGCTCGAGAGTTTGTGGCGTGTGCTCCACCGCACACAGAACACACGGGTACACATTCATGAGGGGCCCGCACCCCCTCCTCCACAAGCGGAACCTGCTGTCCACACAGGCCACACGTATCCGGTCGTAGGTTGGGACAAGTGTCCATCCGATGGCCGACGACACCGCACTTGCCGCAGGCCGGGATCGTCCGGTAGTAGGGTTTGACGGGGATCAGCATTGCGTCGTAGTGATTAAAGCGTGGCTTCTCCTTGCCGGCGAAGGTTACACGCGCCTTGTTCGATGTGCCAAATTTACGCACCTCGACGATGGTGCCTGACCTCCAGCGTACGCTCTCTTGGAGCGTCTCCGTCGTATCTGTGTTGCGGACTACGATAACTCCGTGGCAGACATTGCTACCATCTTGTCACAGGTACCCGTTGAGCAGAACCTGCCTGTGCTCGATGTTTACCGCGAAGTCCCCGATAATTTTGTCCGCCGTGTCAGGGTCCGGGGTGTAAATCACGATCAAATTTTGCTCTCTCGATGGAATAACTGTCAGCGTCTCAGCTCGCCTGGGCCCGAGGTATGCCTTAAACGCAGTCCCGTACCAGTTCTCTGAGAAAGCATCATGCAATGAGATGCACTCTCGTGGCTTTACGACTATTACATAGTCGTCCGGACTCGGTTTCGGAAACGGGCGAGGCTTCCATTTGGTGAGAAACTTGCCCTTGCGTCCCACAGCGCGCGAAGCGGGAGGCTGCGTCTTGTCAGCTGGCGTGCCGGAAGCCGAAGCAGCGGCGGACGCCGCCTTCTTGGCGTTGGCTTGCGAGCGGCGTTCCACCGCGTCGTTGAGAGCTTGGCTCCGAAACCTCGGTGAAGAAGCAGAGTTTGGCATTTCGGAAATCGTAATCGTTTCCCACGTCATGGCATGCGGGTCGTATCCACGCTGCATGAGAGTAGCGTCCATGTTGCCTCGGAAAGCCGGTCCCACGCCGCCGGGTGTTGGCGTCGCCGTTTGGCCTAACGGCGACGCCAACACCCGGCGGCGTGGGACCGGCTTTCCGAGGCAACATGGACGCTACTCTCATGCAGCGTGGATACGACCCGCATGCCATGACGTGGCCAACGTGGTCGGGTGATGATCGGCCGTAAAGTTGTCAAAAATGGGCCCACCTGGATGACACTGGTATCCACGTGTTGCCTGTGAGTTGTCGAAACGATTGATGTTGGTCTTGACGGGGTACTGTGAAGTTGCCCGTGGTTCCAGCCGAAAATCAGTGGAGCCGAAGCGCAGCACGTCCTTTATCATCGCGCGCTTGCAGCGCCCCCGTGTCGTGCGGGCGTTGATAGTCTGGCACGTGTGGCAGGAGTCAACATACTCGCGTATGTCCTTTCTCATCGATGGCCACCAGTACTTTCGCTGGATCAGGTCTCTTGTCTTCTCGACGCCTAGGTGGCCGTTATTGTCGTGGAAAACGATCATCACACTGCTTCGGAGGGCAGCGGGAATGATCTCTCTCCGACGGACCCGTACTCCCTCGAGAGATTTCTTCACCAGTATGTCGTTTTTGATCTCGTAGTCTGAAGATTTGTGCTTGGCCTCCTCCCGAAATCTTTTGCAGTCAGTATTCCTCTCCTGAAACTCGCGTAGGCGACTGTGTTTGCCGACCACTACTGCGTAGCAGTGGAGGTCTCGGGTCGAAACGCCCTGGTCAAAAGCCTCTGCAGATTCCGACTGCCTCGAGAGTGCGTCAGCAGCGGAGTTCTGGCGTCCTGGCTTGTGCTTCACGTCGAAGGTGTACTCTGCTAAGTCGAGCGTCCACCTCGCAAATCTGCGGTTGCTGGCTCCCTTCTGGACGAGGTATGACAAGCTGAAGTTGTCCGTGAACACTGTAAAACGAGGGCCTTTTCTCAGATAGACCGAAAACTTCTCAGTGATCGCCCAGTGGAGCGCCATGCACTCAAGCATATTAGAGTGTAGACCACGATCGTGCTCGTTTAGTGATCTGCTTGCGTACTCTATGATTCGCTCCTTTCCGTCTTGAGTTTGTGAAAGCACCGCACCCAGCCCGGTTTGCGAAGCGTCGACGTGAACGTTAGTCGGGCAGTCTGGGCGGAAGCTCGCCAAAATCGGTGGTTTCTTCAAGGCGTGTTTTATGGCGTTGACGGTTGCTTCATGAGCTTCAGTCCATACGAAAGGAACGTCCTTCGCCAGAAGGCGCCGTAGCTTGTGCGTGACCTTTGCAAACTCCGGTATGAACTTTCGGTAGTGGTTAGCGAACTGCAGGAAGGAGTACAGCTTCTTTGCGTTGCGATGCGGCTCGAACTTCTCGACAGCGGCAACTCTGGATTTGTCCAGTGTTCGTCCTTCGGCGGAGATCACGTAACCCAGGAAAGATACTTCGTCTTGAATCAACTGGCATTTCCGGAGATCCATCTTCAAGCCGTTGATCACGACTCTCCTGAGTGCTTCGTTCAGCAAATCCAAAGCCTCCCTCACTGTTGTGGCTCCCTGCCCGACATCGTCCATGTACGTAGTTGTCCTAGGTAAGCCATCGAACGTGCGACGCATGACTCTTTGCATGGTCTGAGGGGCCTCGCAAAACCCAAAGGCTATTCGAAGGTATTCGTACTTTCCGTCAGGAGTGACGAATGCGGTCTTGTGTACGTCGTCCGGCTTCATTCGTATAGTCAGAAATGCCGTCTTCACGTCCAACACAGTGAAGTATGCCGATCCGTCGTTCATGACATCGTCAATAACGTCTTCCATGACGGGCATTGGATAAGAAGGGTTGATGGTTTTCTCGTTGAGCTTGCGATAGTCGTGTACCATTCTTCGTGGAGTCGTCGGGTGGTGCGGTTGGTCGACGACTATCGTTGGAGCACCGTACTCGCTTTCGCTCGGCCTTATGATGCCCTTGGAGAGGTAGTCATTCACATGTTCTCGGATGAACTTGCGATCAGCCGGTGAGCACCTGTACGGCCTCGATGACACTGGTATATTGTCTCTGAGTTCGATGCTGTGCTCGGTGTGAGGACACACGCCCAAAGTGTCGCCTTTGGAAGTGAACGCTTGGTGATGCCTTAACAGGATTGCGTGAAGTTGTTCCCTATCTGCCTCGTTGGCATCCTTCGTTATCTTCCGTGTGGCGTCTTCGACTAGACTCGTGAAGTCTTCGTCGGGTGCGGGACATTTCGTGTTGAGGCGCACGTACCCTTCGTTTTTGGAAACACTCTCGTCCGATTGCCGGCAGAACGTCGCAATAAGCGTTTCCCCGGTGCGGTGTGGTGTGCCTAGTTTCGGGGGTGGCACTTCGGACGATGAAAATTTTCCGGAGGGCTCGACTGGAACGATAGTCACATCGTTTGACGTGTGAAACGTTACGTCGACGTTCACGACTCGTCGCCAGTCTGATACCAGAATCAGGTCAATGCCGCTGGGCAGTTCCGTTACCACGACGTCTTCGAGTCGCACATTCGTGGTGCCCAGTGTCACATCAAGCGTTGCAGTGAGAGTTGGGCATATGCTGCGGTTGAGAACTTCAATGTTCTCGCGCGATACCCATTCGTGCGTGGAAATGTCTTCCGTCAAGGCATTGGCACTCATAATGGATAAGTTGGCGCCACTGTCAATGCACACGCGGACGGGTCGGTTGTTAGCAATACCGGACACTATTGGTAATGTGCCGCCCGTCGAATGCAAAAAACAGTTCGCTTGCCTACGTGACGTAGTCCCTGTTTCGTGGCTGCTATTGTCCCTCTTCGCTCGTTTCTCGTCCGCTCTGATCGTTGCTGGCGTTTTCGGCTTTCTGCAATCACGGGACAGGTGACCGATGTCGCCGCAGTTGAAGCACGAACGAGCAGAGATGGGCCGCGGGTGTGGAGCTCCCGAGAAATCGCTGCGCGGGTTGGCCTTCGGCAAGTTGGCAGAGCTGCTGGCTGGCACCCGCTGGTTTGAACCCTGATCACGGCTCGCTGTAGGCGATGACGGTTTCTTGTCATTCTCGGCACACACGGTCGTGCGACGCCTCGCGTCGAGCAAAGCCGCTCTGTCAATGAGTTCGGCTACTGTGCCACACAGCTGCGCTACGAGTGGGTTGGCCCATGTGTCGTCCTCGATGCCGCTGAGAATGAGGGAAATACGTTCTTCCTCTGCTAAACAGTACGGCGCCTTGTTCAGAATGGCGTTCTTCGAGTACATGTACTCGACGATGGTCTTGTGGCTCTGAAGGCATTGCTTCGTCTGCAGTTCGAGGAACTCCTGCATTGTCAGCTTTCGTTTGAATCGGAGAATGAGCGCTTCCTTCCATTGCTCCCAGGTGTCATAATGTGAGCCGTAGGCGCTGTGCCTATCCTTGGCAGATCCCGTCAAGCGGCTTGCTGCTGTCACCAACGTCAGCGATGGCGTCCAGTGGGCGAGTGCTGCGATTCTCTCCACTTGCGTAATCCATTCGTGAGTACTTTGTTGCGGCGTCCCATCGAACAAGGGGATTGAGGATGACGTGTCGCTTGTGGAATGAATCTGGATCGGGCTCGTCGTCGGTGGACCTCTCGACAGCGTGTTGGCGAGCAGGGCTTGTGTGTTCACGAGCGCGGCGAGGATCTGGGCCATGGAAGGTTCTCCCTCGTGCGTTGAAACGGTCGGCGTGGCGGGGCGTGCCGCGTCTTGGTTGGTGCCGTCGTTCAGTGACGGTGGCCGCGTCGAACGCGAGGACATCGTTATGTCAGCAGGGACGGAATGGTGCAGCCCGAGGGTTGGAGTCGTCACCCGTTCCGTTGGCAGTGAAGCGTTCTGATGGGCTTCGTGCAATGTCTCACGTTCACTCGTGGTCGCACGGTTAAGCTGGGCTCGCAGGCTGCTCAGTTCAGCGCAAGGCCTCGCGTTGTCGGCGGACAGCGTCTCCAGGTGCGCCTGCCTGTCGTCGTCATAGGCAGCCTGGTCCTTTGTTGACGAGTCCGTCGGCTCTAGTGCTTGGCGAGTGATGTTGTCGCGGATGATTCTTGCGATGAGCTCGTCCTTTCGTCCGGAGCACCGTAGACCTCGTGCTCTCAGCTCATCGACGAGTTGCTTTTTCGTTACATTGGCCATCCTGCTGTGGTCGAGGGTCGTGAACACACTTTCGACGATGGTCGTTTCGGAGTCCCGAGACGATGCACGGCGTGGCGTCGCTCCTTCTCGTGGCGTCGTTTCCTCCTCCGCATGCAGCTCGGTCGATTCACATCCGGTCGGCTGCGCCATGTCAGCGATGTCCGAATGAATGTAGTCAAGGCGAGGTTCAAATTTTAAGAAAAACTGTATTGTGCTAAGTTACAGGTGAATCGGCAGTGGTTACATGTATAAGGAAACTGGACTCGGTGCAGGAGCTCGATCAGATACGTCCGACGCCACTCGCGTCTCGGCTCGCTCTGCGGTGCGTTGCTCTGCGGTCCCGGCTCGACTCTCGGCTCGTTCTCTCTCTCTGGCGATGCGTTGCTATGCGGTCTCGCTCGAAGGCTCTCTTTTTGTTTTTTGAATGTTCGTTGAACCAATGGGCAACCGCGTCGTGTGGACGCGCTCAGGGCTCGGAGTCCACGTTAACGCAGTGCAGCGTTTCCCGAGCAAGCACGGAGACGCTGCCGGAGAAGGAGGCGCTGCTGGAGAATGAAACGCTGCCGGAGAATTCAGCTGTGCGAACTCGAGTGCCGCTGACACATTCATTCATCCATCCATCCGTCCGTCCGTCCGTCCGTCCGTCCGTCCGTCCGTCCGTCCGTTCGACCGTTCATCCATCCATTCATCCATCCATCCATCCATCCATCCATCCGACCGTCCATCCGATTGTCCATTCGATCGTCCGTCCATCCATCCATCCATCCATCCATCCATCCATCCATCCATCCATCCATCCATCCATCCATCCATCCATCCATCCGTCCGTCCGTACATCCGTCCATGCAACCGTCCATCCATCCATCCATCCATCCATCCATCCATCCATCCATCCATCCATCCATCCATCCATCCGTCCGTCCGTCCGTCCGTCCGTCCGTCCGTCCATCCATCCATCCATCTATCCATCCATCCATCCATCCATCCATCCATCCATCGCTCCACTCCAGCGTGTGCTTCGGTATGAGTGAAGACCGCCAGCGGCGCTGCGCTGCTTTGTAAAATAAAAGCGCTTAGCCTATTAGAGGGCTCTGCGGTAGAGCGCTCTCAGCGCTCCGCATCTGATCTGGTAAGATTGGAGACCACTAGTGACGCTGCGCTGCTCTGTATTATAAAATATGAACGTCTGCGGTGATGAATAAAAAAAGCACCTCTTTACAAAACTTCAAGTCGATCTATAGCTGCTTCGAACACTACTAAGGGTCCCCTTTACGGGGAGAGCAGCCCAGCACTTGAGTGCGAAATTCAGCCATGAAACTCGTAAACTCGCCCTTCTCCTCTGTAATTGAGTCACATTTGCTGGAATCCGACCAATCTTTTCTTCTGTTTATAAAATGCTAGATATTCTTACAAATAAAGCTTTGCTGCATTCGGCTGAAATGTTGTCTAATGCTGACGTCTGGACGTCCTGCAAAACTTGGCACAAATATTCAGCCTCCATCCTGAAATCAACAATGCAAAGATGCATCTCACAGGTAAAACACGCTATCTTCTTAGGTAAAAGCGCTTGATATTGAGAACGTAAACGCAAGTACCATTTTGCTGTGCCACAAGTTACACCGTACCCGTGCTCTCCTGTCGGTACGTGCTGTCGAAGCAATTTTCGCAACCCGACGTATTTCTGCTCACCTGAACTGCTGGTACATGTATGCAATCAAATTCACTGTGCGTGCCTATTTCGTCCGACGTGATGCTTAATTCCACACTCGGGTCATTTTTGGTATGGTATACTTGTATTATTACACTTCCATCCGGCGTGTGTCACTATCGTATCTGTTTCATGCAGACGTCTTATCTGTCACAAGGTATATGCGTGAAATAAGGGGAATATTAGACTTGTTTTTCTTGGTCAAACACAATTTTAATCAGAACTAACTGACAAAAAACTCAAGAAAAGTACGGGCGATGTAATCCTTATAATTATGATGCAAATGTCAAGAAAATAAAGTGAATGAATAGATGACTAGCCGGTGACAGGCACCGAACATATGACCTTCGCATAACGTGCTCCTTGTATTCTTTCCTTTATCGTTGAACGTACGTCGATCCTGTTTTTCCTTTTCTTCATCTCTTTCTGTAACTTCTCTCGTCTAAGATCGTTCATTCTCCTCAACCTTTTGTCCTGCACAAGGTAGCCGGCTGGTCTGAGAACTGTCTAAGCTTCTGTCTTTCTCCTCCTCCTCTCACAGTTTCATGCCTCTCACTGCAGGTATAGAGCCGACTTACACTTCTTTAAATTACCTTATGTAATACTGTAAGTTACCTTAGGTTATTTCACTTAATTTCATTTATTCACATCAAAGACCCCAAAGCGGTGTTACTAAGGGGTGGTTATCTGAAAAAAATTACAAAATTTCTCCTCAAATGAATCTTGTCATTTCTTTCGTGAAGGTAGGTGAGGTGGTGATGGAAGTGATGTGGTGGAGAAGGCCGTTTCTGTATTTGCAAATGTAGGAGAAAATGATGATGAGCAAGTGAGAGTTCGTGCAATTAGACGAGAAACGTTAAAAGGATGGCAAGTCCGCAGTTAAATGCGCATAGGAGGTATAATGTGAGGTGTTTGGAGAAGTGAACTGTTACAGAATTTACGATATAATAGTAAGCTCGCGATGAGACGGCGATGCGCTTGTGCATCCAAACGAGATTCGGCGTTCAACCACAACACACTGATGTGATATAGAGGCGGCTTTAGGTTACCTTAAGCTATATGTAATTTAATTGTGAAGTTACGTTTGTAGGCTACATTACCAACCTATAGACGCACCCTACCCATCGTGGGCGCAGGTCCGCGAGCACTACGGCATCCAGCGCGTGGAAGCCTCTCTGCACACCATCGACGACATCAACCGCAGCGACACCCTGCTTCCCAACGTGACGCTGGGCATCGAGATCCGTGACTCGTGCTGGTATTCACCCACGGCTCTGGAACAAACCATCGAGTTTATCCGGGACGCAATCAGCGCCCAGGAGACGAGTGGTGGTGGCGGAGCGAACGTCACCGAATTGCCCGCCGTCTGTCCCAAGGGCCCGGCGAGGCGCGTCAAAAACTTAGTGGGCGTCATAGGACCTGGCTCGTCGGCCGTCACCATACAGGTGGGTCTGAAATCGTGAACGTTCTCCCGTTCCTGGTTTAATGGGCTTGCTGCGGAGAGCTTTAGTTTTATACCACCAATATTAGGGTCGAGGGCCTAATCTCTCATATCCTGGCCTTCCAGAAGGTCGGCGTGAGGGTGGGCAGGTGTAACCTGACCGTTCTCGAGTGGGCCTAGCCAGGTGACGTCGAGTCAACTCGTGCCTATTGTGGACCTAATAAGGTTGTTTAACTTACTCACCTCGGCTTTTTCATTTTTATAACTTATCTAGCGAAAACATTGGCCCCGTATCTGCAGGCTACACTGCAAATGTCGTCGAAAGACGACAGTCTTGCGTCTGGAGAGAGTAAATAAGACGTTTTTTTTTTATGTTTTGCGCAAGAAAATCGGTGAATAGTGTTCTGGAGGCGCTGCGGTAGAGGGCATCGAGCGTGCAGCGGAGGAGGAGGAAAAAACCTTTATTGATGCTGGCTCTGCCAGATAGCCCTTGTCCCCACCGGGCTAGTTGACATCCCTAGTCCGGGACGTCATTAGTCGAGGCCACCACCCGAGCCCGCTGCACTAGAGTTCGCTGTTCCTCTAGTGTGGATCTATTGAGAAGGGTCGTCTCCCAGTCCTCTTTGGTGGGGTTGGGAAAGGGGGTTAATTTTGGGTTTATTTGGCAGGCCCAGACCATATGGTAAGTGTTGGCCACTTCCCCGCAGTACTGGCACTGCCCACTTATTTTAGGGTCGTAATATTTTAGTATGGCTGGACAGAGCAGCGTATTTGTCTTTAGGCGCCGCAGGATGCGCTCCTCCGTTTTCGAGAGTCCCTTCGCTGGTGCGGGATACAAGCGGCGTTGCTCAACGTAGTATTCTTTGATTTCTCGAAACCGTGTTAAAGGTCTGGGACGTTCAGGTCTATCAGGGGAACGGGGAGTTCCCCGGGAAGTAAGCACGCGGGCCGCTGCATTTGCAGCCTCGTTACCCTGTAGACCCTGATGTCCCGGAGTCCATATAAGACGTTTTGGAGTAGGATCGTGGTTCCTGATGCTGAATTCTAAAAGT
The DNA here is from genome assembly GCF_043290135.1 of Rhipicephalus microplus. Taxonomy (NCBI): domain Eukaryota; kingdom Metazoa; phylum Arthropoda; class Arachnida; order Ixodida; family Ixodidae; genus Rhipicephalus; species Rhipicephalus microplus. The sequence continues at coordinate 76,116,556 of NC_134704.1, forward strand.
CTATTAGCCAATGGAGAGATTTCTCCTGCAAGATAGCTCTCGCAGGCTCTTCGAGAGTCTGTAACTATTTGTTTTGAGTTTGGATGGGATACTGCCAGTGCAATGGCCACCTCCTCCGCCTTACTTGAGCTTGTGGCTTTGAAAGTGAGGCCGTCCACCTGCGTTCCTTGATGTATTACCGCCACCGTGTAGTATCTCCTAGGTGACGGCCCGGCCACATCGACGTAATAGACCTCATTACGGGAGCCAAGCCGTTGTTTGTGTGCCTCAGCGCCTGCTTGCCTTCTACCCTGCTGCGCCTCTCTGGTCATTTTGCGGGGAAGCGGGGACACCCAGAGTTTTGTTCTCCAAAGTTCAGTAATACGTTCCGCGTTTTCGATTTCGCATTCGTGTTGGATCAAGAGGCGGTCCAGTAGGTGCCACCCGGGGGGCGTCTGCGTAAGACGCGTATATTGATTTGTGAGGTGGGCTTCTTGGAGCTCTTGTATAGAGTTAAAAACTCCCAATGCAGAGAGTTTCTGATTTGAAGTGCTGATGGGTAAATCAAGTGCGCACTTAATTACTTTTCTAAGAATAGCATCGACTCTGTTCTCTTCGTGTTTAGTCATTCGTAAATACGGTATTGAATATAGAGTCCTGCTTGTTACAAAAGCATTGGCGAGCCAAATCGCGCCCCTTTCTCGTAGCCCCCCGCGCTTGTTTGACACTCGGCGGATCATGTGCCCTACCTGTTCTCCAATTTTCCGTAGCTTGTCTAGCGTGGTGCTGTTTTTTGTTCTGTTGTGAATCAGAAGGCCAACGATTTGTAGTTCTGAAACCTCTCGTATTGTTGATCCTGATACCATCAATTTCAGGGTCGTCCTATCTTTAATGTTTTCTCTGATATGAAGGAATTCAGATTTGGTTGGAGCGCACTGCAACCCACACTGGGCCGCATAGTTCTCCACAATGGAGGCGGCCTGCTGCAGGCGATCTTCAATTTCTCCTAAACTGCCCCCATTCGTCTAGATTGTTATATCATCGGCGTATATTGCATGATATATTCCTTCCACTACTGCCAATGCTTGCGGGAGCTTCATCATGGCAATGTTGAATAGCAGCGGAGACAGGACAGCTCCTTGCGGGGTTCCCCGCGTCCCCATTTTGAATGGTCCATGTTCCTCGTTATCTATGCGAATGAACACCAGTCTTTCAGAGAGGAAGTCTCTGATGTAGGCAAATATTTTCTTACCGCAATGGACACTACTCAAGTTCTTCAGGATGCTTTCATGTTTTACGTTGTCGAATGCGCCTTTAAGGTCGAGTGCAAGGATTGCTCTGTCGTTGTGCGTCGAGGAAATGGGTTGGATAATGTCTTGTTTTAGTTGCAAGAGGATATTTTGCGCAGACAGGTGGGGCCTAAAGCCAAACATGGAATCTGCGAAATGCCCCTTGCTCTCGAGGTACGTGGCGAGACGGTCTCTGACCATTGTTTTCATCAATTTGCTGGCACATGAAGTTAATGATATAGCTCTGAGGTTGTCCGTGCTGATTTGCTTGCCTGGTTTGGGGGATGAATGTGACAACTGCTGTTTTACATTCAGTTGGCAGTGGTTGGCCATCCCAGATCGCGTTAATGTATTGCAATAGATGCCGATAAGAATCGTCTGACAGATTTGCTAACAGTTTTACCGTGATCAGGTCTCGGCCCGGGGCAGTGCCCCTGCGCATTTTTTTCAGTGCTGCTTTCAGATCGCACATTTCAAAAGGGGCATCGAGTTGACTGTTTTCTCTACCTGCGTATTTATATGCGTTCCTGTTGGGATCCGTGGTGCGACATAGGTATCCAGCACACAAATCATCAGCCAGCTGGGAGTTGGTTCCCTGAAAACTGTGCAGGGCTCGACGGAGCTGCTTTTGCGCTTCTCCTCGGGTTTGGGCGGGGTCCACGAGAGTTCGAAAAAGGCGCCATGCTTTTTTGTATTCATTTCTTTAGCTACAACATTGCACCGTTCTATCCAATTGGATTCATTCAGTTGTGCAGCATATTCATCCGCTTGCTTACTCAACTTGGCTATTCTAAGTTTAAGCTTGCGGTTGAATTTGTTTTTCCGCCAACGTTTAGTTAAGCTTCTGCGGGCGTCCCAAAGGTGGAGCAGGTACTTATCGACGGCGGGGGTGTTTTCCGTTGTCTTTATAGTTTTAAGACACTTGGAATTGGCTGCAAGGAGCTGTTTTGCCCATACCGTATATCCTCCCGCCCCTGGCACAGAGGGGATCGCCCGTGAGCGGAAGGCTGTCCAATCTGTCAGCTTAGCTTGGCTCCATGTTCTAGGGCCTGTGTTGCCGGAGAGTGTGATTCTGAGGAGACAGTGATCACTGCCGAGCGTTTCTTCTAAGTTTTCCCATGTTGCGTAGGAAATGTTCTTAGTGATAGATCTGGGCAAGTATCTCGGTTTACAGAATTCCCGATTCTAGTGGGTTTCATTGGATTTTTGAGAAGCAATAGACGAAGAGTGGATATGAGTTCTGCCAATTTCCGTCCCTTGGGGACTTCTCGGGTGTACCGCCAATGATAGCTGGGGGCGTTAAAGTCACCCAAAATCATTAGTGGGTTCTTATCTGCTTCCTTAATCGCTTTATAAAACATTTCGTTGAAGACACATTGCATAGATTTTGGAGAACTGTATACATTTAGAATGTACAAGCTAGGATCTCGTCTTTTGTTGGGAAGGACTTTGACCATTGTGTATTCATGCGCCTCTGACAGATCAAGGTCTATCTGACAAGCGGTATACTCCTTGTGTACGAGAACACAGGTGGACGCACTTCCCTGAAATGAGTTGTAACCAGGCAATTTCGCCTGTAAGCCGGTTTCTTGTAGCGCCAAAACTGCAGAGGTAAAATGTTGATTCTGCAGGAGAAGGTTAAGAGTGGCCCTCTTTTTCCTATCTTTAAAGCCCCTGCAGTTCCACTGGAAAATATCGAGTTGCTGTTGTTTGGAGCTTTTATTAATATGTTTAGAATTGCCTGCCATCATGAATTTATTATTGAGGAGGTGTCATTTTCGCCACTGCAGCCAGCGTGGGAGCCTGGAGAGGCGTGGGGGACTCAGTTTGGTTGGTTGACGACTGGGCTATGTTGTTCTCGGATTCAGAATTTGCCAGGTTACGATAAACAATTTTGCGTCGGGGTTCTGTTGTCTTAATGCTAGTTTTGAGTTGGTCCAATTGGGGTGTGAGCCAATTTTGAATGGTTTGTAGTACACTGGCTGTGAGAATTGGCAAAATGCTTTGCTTGAGGTCTTGCATAGCGGCTTGAACTGATAGGTTCAGCTGCTGCAGAATAATGTCTTGTACTGTAAGCTTGGTTTGTTCTAGGATTATTTTGCTCTGCTCCTCAAGTTTAGCCTCTAGTCTGCTTAGTCGACCTTCTATGTCGTTCGAAGCACCTACCCTAGTTTTAGACACACTAGTGTTACCCGATACGTCTGACTGAGTGTCCTGCTCATCGTCCGAGCAGTCGGAGGTGTGCATAGCCACCGGTTCCGACGGTGGTGGAGGGGTAGCAGTCTGCGACGCCTTCAGCGCCCGATTTTCGCGTTCCAGAGTTTCAATGCGTTCTTTCATGGCTTCCAATTGTTTTAAAATTTCTGAATTGGAGGGGGAGGCAGCGGTTGTGGTGGGAGACTGAGAGAAGACCCCTACCCAATCGCTGACCTGTTTGGGCGAGTTTGCCAGTGACGGGAAATCCTCGGCGCCGAAGGTAGACGGCCTCGACTTCTGTCCGGCTGGGGCTGTGATCGGCTTGGGCTTGTTATGCATGGGCTTCGCTTTTTCGTCAGTCCTGAGAGGGGCTGAGGGCTCTTCTTGCTTGTTTTTTTGTCCATGTTGCCGCTGTGTTAGAGCGGGCTTCCATGCCTTCCAGAATTTTCCGACGTACTGCGCTGAGCCGGTGAAGTGGTTTTCACCGCATATAAGGCACTCGTTTTGACAGTCGTGCTTCGCTGGGCCCTCCAGAGTGAGTTCCACCTTCGCACCACAGTGAATGCACCACTGATTGTCCGGATTGGGGCACGCATCCGGTCTGTGGCCCACCGTTCCACACCGGTAACATGCCGGAACCGTTTTCTTGTAGTAGCGCACTGGCACGTTTTCACAGCAGTAGTGAATGAATCTTGGAACGCGGCGTCCTTTGAAGGTCAACACTGCAACGTTGGATTTTCCGAGTTTTCGCACATACAAAATTTCGCCGTCGATCCACTCGAGCTTGCGTTTCATTGTCTGCAACGGTGACGACACCATTGCAGGTTTCTCCGGCTGATTTCAAATGTCCTTGAAATGGTACCTGGCGGTCCCCGATCGTCAGCGTGATGTCTCCGATGAGCTTCGAGGCCAGGCTTTCCGTTTTCAAACCTACAACAACGATGTTTTAGTCCCACACCGGCCACACGGAGATACCAGCGTTCGTGGTGCTGCCGGTGAAGCGTTGCACTGCTGTGCCAATCCCGCCTGGGCCGAACGAAGCGTGCAGATCCACGGTTATTTTTGGTTTAAGCACAATAACCAACTCGTCCGACCGGATTCGAGGCGTGTGTGTTGGCTTCCACGTCGCCAGCTGCCGCGGGGACTCAACGCAAGCTGCGGGTGTTGATCCTGTTTTGCGAGCCTGTGGCTGGGCGGCGGCCGTCAAGCCTCGGGGCTTCATTTTATCGAGCTTCTCTTGCAGTTGGCGAACCATGATCGGAAGATATTCGTCTTCACCTGGTATGGGGTCTTCCCGTGTTTCTGCCACCTCGATGTCAACCCACTGCATCGTGCTGGGGTCGTAGCCTGTCTTCGTGGACGCTGCCATGGCTGGGGAGCCCGGGCGTAAGCCTCGTCGGCGTTAGGCTTAGCCGGGCTCGGGCGTCGCATGGTGTTCAACCAGTCGTAGATTGGCGGAAAATGGGCCTACCTGGATAAAATTGGTATCCAGAGGTTCCTGATGGCTTCGCCGAAACGCTGAACCCGGTTTCTGGTGGATATTTGCCAAAAGTCCACAACATTAGTCGATTTCCGACGGAGCCGACGTGACATGCGTCTCACGCGCGCGCTGAAACGCCGCGTCCCCTCCGTGCAGCGGAGGCACGCCAGTTATATAAAAAGAGACTCATGGATGTTTACGACGGCTTTTCTTGCTACTTGGCAATACGTTCATCAGCGTACCTGCAACCGTTGCTCACTGCGGAAGCACAAAGGTGGCGACAAGAACTTATGCTTATGCCACCCTTTCAGCATTGCTTGTACTTCTGTTCTTGCTTATTTTTCAGTTACTTTGTTACCAGATGTCGCTGTTGCACGTTACCGCATCTCCTCAAGATCAGCGTCTTTTATAAAAACGCAATAAAACATGAAACTCTTTTGCCTGCTTTTGTCAGCTTCTCTGGGAACCATGTTTTACAGATATGCATTTGGAAGATCATTTGTATGTGGGTCATCAAGAACAACAGCATCCATCCAATAACCCCACGGGCTGGAATACGTCATTTTGAAGTGGAAGAGCCGTTATAGTGTGGCCGCTCTAATGAGAAAGTTCAAGACTGCATGGTTCCGTTGCTAGACAGTATCCGTCTTGATTGCACTTGGTCTAAGTGTAATCATAGTGTAAGTAGACTTGGGACTAAGCTACATGCTATATAATTCAAATCAATGCATCAGTGTGTCGTGACTTCGTTTCTGAAAAAAATAATATGAAGTGGATTGCGTACCTGTTCGTGATTCTCCCAGCTTTTATGCCATACATTAGCAAACTAATAAATGGGCATTGTAAAAAAACAAAAAACATCAAACAAGAAAAAAAAGCAGCCAATCAAGAAAGTAGTTGCGTATTGACGATTTAGTCTTCTTTCCTCCTCATCCGGATGGGCGAGCAGGTGCAGAACCTGCTGCAGCTGTTCAACATTCCGCAGATCGGCTACTCTGCCACGTCGCGACAGCTGAGCAACAAGCAATTTTTCAAGTACTTCTTGCGCGTGGTGCCTTCCGACCAGTACCAGTCGCAGATGATGGTCGACACGCTGCTCATGTACAACTGGACCTACATCTCCACCGTCAACACGGAAAGTAAGTCGGCGGTCGCCGCCTCTTTCCTTCCTTTGAGAGCGGTGGCTCTGCTACCAGGCGAAGGATAATGCACACAATACTTTGTTTGCTGAGTTTCCACGGTTAAAAGAACAACCACCTGACACGATTACAGATAGATATCACGATGCATTTGGCAAGGGGTAAGAAGATGAACCACAATCACGGTTTTTATTGTCAGTTTGCTTGGCAAGAATTTTGCACATTTAGAACGTGATGATGGTCATACAAAGGTCGCACTTCCTGTGTCTAATCGAGACAGACTAAAGTTTGATAATTTAGTGCGCTTCATCCAGCTCCACTGGTCGTTGGAATTTTCAGTAACAGAGACACGCATAAATGTTTGGTCGTCTTAGGCCTGCTTTTAAACACGTGGCTGTGATTACAAAGTGCTGTTTATAAATGCAACGAAACCGTACGCATGCACTCCGTACGAACATAAAAAAACAAGTAGAACAGGACAGTCAAAGCGTGCACTGTTGCTCCTTCTCAATGCCCCGCCTTCTTTACACTGCATCGGAAAAACGACGCAGAAAAATCTTTAGAACTGCGTTTGCTATTCGAGATTGTTGACGGCATTGAAACACCTTCGAAATCGCATTGAAACTCCTACTTGGTTGCTTCGTATAAAATTCACCGCAAAATTATGGACATTTTCTATGGTGTACTGCAACGTGCCGTTATGAAACAGCAAGAACTGACGACTGACCGCTCCGCTCTAGAGCTGTGCCAAAACTTGGACGAGGCATCCTACTAAGGAACCTATAGGATCTAATATTGGCTAACATGACGGATTTCCCATGGGGGTATTACCCCCATAGAGTTTCCTAAAATACTATTGGGGACTCTACTGCGATCATTGAGTCGTGCGTTCCCGACGTATCTAGTAGTAGTAGTAGGAGTCATCGTCGTCTGAGCTGTAGGTAGCCACCTCTCGTTTAGTGTTTGGAATGTTCGCTGGGTGATGGTACTTGTATATGATGAAGATATGATGGAAAGATGCGAGATGGTGGTACTTGGAGCGTTCACTAGATGGACGGACGGACGCATGGACGAAGAGACAGACAAGCAGACAACGTACGCGCAGACGTATGGACAGAGAGACAGATGCCCGGATGGACGGACCGACTCACAGACCCACGCAGGGATGGACGCACGGATGAATGGAAGCACGGATGAACTGACAGATGCTTCGCCCTACTCATTATCAATCACTCCGTGGATATGCTGTGATTTTTTTTTCAATGAAGAAACTCACTAGAAGACGCTGCCTGCGTCGATGTTGTCTGTCGCGGGTGAGGGCGCGTTCTCGTTCATTGCGAGCTGTTAGTTCAGCGTTCATCACAAAAAGCGTTCCCTTTCTTCGCCACACGACGAGTGCTGAGGTGGTGCCCTCTCTTGCGCACAAGCAAAGAGACAGCAGCAGAGGACGATGCCCGCCGACACACCGATAACCTAAGGTACTTCGCCCCTAAAATGTTCCAAATGTTTCTGAGGCATTATCTGTACTCTGAACATCCGCTGTCTTGCATGAATGTCATCAAACTTACGTAACAAGCGCACGTGTTCGCAGATTGAATACGGTGGTGTTAGGAATGCCCCGCATGTAAGCAATTAATCCAGCGAGTGCAGATGGTTGGCGCGTTCTCGTGTTTTCCACTACGCTGATCATTTTCTCAAAAATCGTTTTTATGCAAAACTAGCACTTCGAAATGGTGGGCGCGTTATCGCAGTGCTGACAGAATTCCGTAGAATCACTTTTACGTTACTTGCATCAAATATTATAACTGACAGCAGAGGACTTTGGTTGTACGTTTAATGATCAGCTGGCTGAGAGAAAATATTACTAAACATGAGCGGAGTCGTTTTTTTTGTCGTTAATAATCATTGAAGACCTCGTTGGCTTTACTTGAAGAAAAGTGCGCGTAAGAGGAACTATATGCACAATATGCAATGAATAATAGGTGCTGGCCGACTCGTAGTGGGTGAACACGTCATCAGGAAGCGCCTCTTCGAAGCAGGAAGCTGTGAAGCATTGGCATGATTGAAACTGCTCCTTGTCGCACAGTGTAAGCTGGAAAGAACCGAGGCGGGTGGGTGTGGGCGGCTTTTTTTATAAACCTAACATCGATCAATCATCCGCTTAGAGGCCAGACAAGGCTGCAGTGTTGTACTTCAAGCGTTGGACGGAGTAATCAAGAACTTCTTCCCAACGTCTGCGAGACCCGGTTAACCGAGACACACGTCTTATGCGAAAATATACAGCAGCTTGATCGGTGCTGTAGAGAGAGAAACATGGCACTCGATCATCGGGAAATTCCTCAGATAGGCGGGGTTTGCCGACGAACAAGGCACCAAGGCTGCTTGAGCTGTGAACGTTCTGCAGACAAAAACAATGACACAACAGAGCAACAGATGAGGCTTATCCACGTTCGTAAATCATGACTCCAGCGGGAGCTCCGCTTACTCTTTTATTAGTGAGAACACTGAGCTCATGGCCATCAGGAATATTTCAAAAAGCATTAGAAAAGCTTCAATGTTCTTTTGAAGTCACTAACATTTGTGATCAGTACTGAAAGAGAGATATCGAAACTGTGCGTTGTGCTTGTGTGGAAGCAATGTTAAAATGAAGAATTTCAGCCTCGCCAGCTGCAGGGCTGTGTAAATGATTGTGTGTGTTTTAAATATTTACTTTATTCAATAAGAAAGTGGGATTAGGTAGCTGTAGTGAAGAAATGGCTGTGACAGCTAATTCAATAATTTTCTTGTTCAATTTAAAAGTACAAAAAGAAGAACGAACTGCTACAGACTACAAAGGCGGTTAACATTATCTCACTACTCAAATACTCACTTCATCTCCCTTCATTCGACAGCGTACCAGGCAAGTTTTCCTTCCTCTTGTCCGCAGTGTCATCTGGTGGCTAAATTGAAGTGCCCGGCAAATTGCCAGAGAGCAAGCGAACGTTAAGAGAGCAACTGGCTTTTACAATGTGGCTACTGGTAGTCTGTAGTAAGTGCATAGGGGCTCTGATTTTTTTGCTTTTTGTTTTTGTTTTTCACATCGAAGCAGTTTTTAGTCGAGGCTGCCTCGTCCGTAGGCGTAGCTCTGGTCACGGGATTTTGCAGCGTAGCGAGAGTAGGACTCTATAAGAGAGGAAGGGCTGCTCCGTGCCAAGATGAATGAGGGCCAGGCTTTGTGGAAATGATGAAACAATAAGATGTGCGCTCAGAGCGGGAGTTTCCAGGCTCTGTGGAAAGGGTGCACCAATAATAGATGCGCTGAGAACGAACGATTGTGTTGAGGCTCACTAGAAAGGGTGAGCCACTAGAAGGCTCACAAGCGTGGGTGAGGGTGAATGTGACAGAGCGGGTGAATGTGACACAGTTTTGACTGTGTTCGCAAAGTGGTGCTGCCGCTTTTTTTTTTTCTCGTTATGGTCTCAGAATAAAGTCGCGTTATTTGCGAACATTTGGACCTTTCTTTATCATATCACTAGCATGCGTCATTTCTAAACTACAAATTGTGAAGCAGGGCGTGTGTTCAGCTTACAGATGTAGCATGGACGCAGTGACAAAAAGAAAATTCAGTGGTTGACTACGGCTCCGACAAAACAGAACAAAAAAAGCTAAAATAAGCTTGAATGCGTAGGCAAAAGTCGCAAGTGATTTCTACTTCAAAATAATTATACAACCTCTCCCAGAAGGCAACCCTGATGAGATGCGAATTAGCAGTGGTGCGCACGGCATCGAGCTTGTGAATGCGGGCGTCGACGCGGGTTCTGGAAGAACGGTTTCAAGGGAAATCAGGTGTAGTGCTTACTCGAATAAACGTTTGTTTGAAACGCAAAGCTAGAGAGGCGGGTTGTGTTTCGTGTAAGTTTCATTGCAGATAAACGAGCTTAAAGAGTGTTTTCACTTGACGCGTGGTCCAGCGTTGTGCATGGTGGAGAGGGTGAAGCGAGAGAGAAGTGTGTTGCGAGCGGGTGGAGGGGCCGGCAGCTGTTGCGCATAAGGAAGAGAGTGACGTCAACGCGCAGCTGATAGTTGACCTACTTCGCACTGCTGGAACACCTGCGGTGAGAGGGTTCGTATGGATGTACGGGACAGCGTTACACAGGCTAGTGAAAGCGCTTCTTCGCATCTAATAATTTAGATAAGTTTTCGTGTCATATAAGCGCACACTGAACTGAATATCTAAGGGTGGTGAATAATAATTGGGAACGGTCGCAGTGACTGTGAGCCACCAGAGCATAAGTGGGGCAGGCATGACGCTATGCAACGTGAAACACTGCGTAGAGGCGTCATGGCTGTCTTATCTTTGAGCCTTGCCGCTGCAGTACCACGCGAGAAGGCGTATGACGGCTGCTTCGGGGGCGCTTGGTTGTTCAGCCTCGCGATGGGTGGCGCGCTTGCTGGGCCATCTGTACGTGTGCTTCAGTGGAAGTGACAACCTGAATGCCATCGTCGAGTAGATATCGCAACACCGCAAGCTGTGAAATCTCAAGCAAAAACCCAGTTTCCTTCTTAAACATCAGGGCAAAAGGAGGCCACATTAGCCCAATATAAAGCCTAGCAAGCGGGAAAGCTCACCAACATCGAAGTTGTTGCAGACGCCGGCCTTGTTTAAGAACACCAACAAGGTAAAAACATCAAACTTTAATGATATCGTATGCGTAATTCTTGCCAAACTCAGCCAAACATGCCTTAAGATATTAAAAAGTCGGCCTACGAGAATACGTTTTAGCCAGTATTTTGTTTTTCCTCTTGAAGGAACACACGTGGCGCCCTTTTGTTTGTTTTCGTTCAGGCCCCTTGCTCTATCCATTTTATTCACCCTTTCTCGTTGATCCCAGTTCTTCGAGTCGAAAATCATTTGTACTCTCTCCACCACCTCTTAACTTTTCTAAAGCGAGTTCACTGCGTCCCTAGTTTTTCTTCTTAAACATTTATTTTTTAACAACCTTGTGTTCCGGCAATTTCGATGACAAAAGTTCGAAAAACAGCCACCAGGGGGAGGATTACACGAGAGTGCGGGTCAGCCAGGAGGAGATTGAAGCCTAATGCATCCGAAATCACGGACATGTACGCTTCATTATTGGCTTTGTTTGTTTCTTTCATCTTCTTTATGTTTGGTAGTCTCCTCTTTATGCGAGGGCGTCGTCGCCATTCTACAACCTCGGCTGTGTTTTTCTTTCGGCGCGGTGGCCTGTTACGCCTGGTCGACGTGCTTACTCGCTCCCACGAGCACATCGGAGCAGGCGCAACAAAAACAAAGAAGAGAACCGAGAATAGGGATAAAGGGAATAAAGACCGAGTGATGGTGGCGTGAAAGGGACAGGATCCGGGGGACAAAGAATAGAGCAGCAACGGCACTCGTCTGCTTGAACCGCGGAGGCATTAACGCACTCCTTCGGGGAATCGGGTTCTTCCGGGTCTCCAGGACCGCACGGGATTGCTACAGGGCATTTCGCTGCTGCCCCCCTGTGTTGGCACTCTGCTTGGCTTGGCACCCAATGTGACGCGACCTGCCCGATACAAGATGGTGGCGTTCGGGTCTACTTGGCATTGTACGTGTGTGCTAGTCCCTCAGGCTCCGGCAAAGATGCCACCTCCCTCTTTCTCAGCCGTATGTAGACTCCTTCGACGTCTTGCGTGAATGACAAGACATGGCTTTTGGTAAATGCCATTCGTGCCATGTATGGATGAGGATGATGAGAAGAAGACAAGAGGGGACTCGATTTTTGTGTATCGAGCTCTTGCAGGCTACGGACGACAAGGAACGCAATGCATAATCAACGTTGTTGTTTTGATTAGCATTAGGCGGGCATTAATTTCTGCTGGGGTATTAGTACCGGTGGATGATTGTGATAAAGTCTTCGTGAAAATAAATGAAAAGTTGATGAGAAAACATTAGAGACAACTCAGCGCTGACGCGAGTCGAACACGTAGCCTGCGCATTATCTTTTGCTGTTTTCTAGCAACTGAAGATGTACAGCGACGACTTATTTCTTTCAACTATATTGTTGACTATCTTTATAGATCTATTTACAAAATTGTGCTGCAAGTGGAAGCAAAACCAACGTATTGCAGCCTTTACCTGTAGTTACCCTTTAGTAGAATAAATTTACAGAACAAGTTGTTATTACCGGATGGTATGAACTGCCTTTTTGTACGCTATATAAATATCACGTTCCCACCCTGCACCCACGCGATGGAGCATGCGCTGAAATTCCACAGGAAATGTCACCTAGGTTGCGTTTGTTTTGTGAGCATCATGGTGTTTGGTGTCTTGCGTCGAGTTCCTTGCTCAGGCGTTAATAATATACACTTTGCTGCCTAAATATTGTCTTGCAATTTGTTCGACCTGCACTGACACGTTTTCAGGGGCAAAGCTTCGTAAAGCGTGGGTCGGTCGTCACCGGTATGTATGTATGTATGTATGTATGTATGTATGTATGTATGTATGTATGTATGTATGTATGTATGTATGTATGTATGTATGTATGTATGTATGTATGTATGTATGTATGTATGTATGTATGTATGTACGTACGTACGTATGTATGTATGTATGTATGTAGTATCCACCTTACAGCATATCCACAGAGTGAATGATGATGAATGGGGCGATGCTTCGGAGGGGTTTATCGGCAAACCGTGAATTATCCGCTGGCCGCGTCCGTGCGTCGTCTGTCTGTTTGTCTGTTTGACGAACGGATGGACGCACGTATGGACTCACGGACGGATGGACAGACGAACACACGAATAGATGCACGGACGGCCGCAGAGACGAATGCGCAGACAGACGCACGGATAAAAGCGCGGACGGACTGATGGACGCTTCGCCCCACTCATCATCATTCACTCCGTGCATATGCTGTAATTTTTCATTCTTGCCGTCATGCTTTTTTTCTGTAAGCCTTGCTGTATTTCCCTTACTGAAATGTGCCACCTTTTCAATTTTCAACCCTTCTATTTATTGTGTATTTTCAACTTTCTATTCATTACAATAGCGGTGCAGTTATGTTTATCGTTATGCCACGTGGTGACATCAGGAAAATATCATCATCAAGAACGAGCACGCGATCTCTTCGTCCTCTTCTTTATCATCTGCTTGGCTCTCAGGACGCGCGGGCCCAATCTGTCCGGCGTGGAATGCAATAACTCTAATGGGTCAGATAATCAGAGAGGGAGAGAAAAAGAAAGAGAAATAGAGAAATACATTAATGGAGGAAGCCATACTAAGAAAGAAACACAGAAGAAAGACAGAATGAAAAAAAACAAGCATAGTATTGTATAGTATTGTCAAGCAAAGGCTGAGAAATGGAAGTGAGGGTGAGGGGAGAGAAAGGAGAAAGCAACGCTGCCATCTCCGCTGTTATCACAGGTTTGCAACTTTACCGAGCAGCTGCCCAATTTTTCGCCTAGCAATAGACAAACATTTCCCCTCGTTATTTTGGCTGCTGTAGTAGTGATATTATTTCCATCTTTGTAGTTTGCCAATTTGATGTGCACTTTGAAATAAAATAACTTTATCAGATGTGGTGCCATTAGTTTACAGCGGTGCTAATAGAGTCGATGGTAGTCAATGGTGGCCGCTTTACGGTATGTGTAAATTTGATGTGAGCACTGAAATGAAGCCGCAAAACTTTGTAACAGTGGTCGAGCGCCTGTACTATATGGTTTACACACAAACTGAGCTTTCATCACTTCAATTTTTTATCAACGTTTGTTTCACCACAGAAAGTGTGCAAAGGCGGTGAAGCACGCTTTTCAGTGAATTGTTGCGTCAACGTCATTCCGCTCATTTTCTCCGCCTACCGCACCCTATACCTCCGTAATAAATTTCATAAAGTGTTCACGCAACATATGCACTGAGAGAAGCATTTTGAACGGAGCAATAAATAAGCAATAAACGATTGGAGCAGCACTCACACAAGTGGAACCAAATTGCCGTGAACACACGCGTGTTCACTGTATGGCGATGGGTATAGGGGAAAAAGTGCAGCTAGGCATGTTACAGACATAGAAATTGCGTCGCAAATTACGTAATAAACACTACCCATGGCAAAGTTTAGCCACTAGCAGCCTTGCCATAATCAACAATCTCTAAATGAAGAACCCAATGTCGAGTACATTAGCACATACCTAGTCTCACAAGAGCTGCTTGTTGGAAACGTGGCGCTAGTGTCTGCTATAGCTGCAAATATGGCGAGCCTTCAAACACGCTAATGGCAATACGAACATGGATTCCCCTAATCTCGAGCCTCGTGAAATCCAACAACTTCACAACTAACTTACTATTTCGAACAAAACCGCGTGCTAGAAGCTCAGCAATGCGTGGCGCCTGTGCATCTGCCCAGAGTAGACCTGTGTTCCGCGTTAAAAAAAATAGATATGCACCATCATTTGAGCTGATAAAGGTACGTGCGTCTTAGAAAACAAAGTCACACAAATGATTTAGCTCTTTAGTACAAATCAGACAAAATCGAGAACTGCCCGTCATTCTTCAAGACTTCTGAACGACTGGAGCGTCATAGTTCATTGCAGTCATTCTTGTAGCCATACTTACGGCAGCACAAGTACGTGTGCTTCTGCCTTATGACCGTCATCACGCGTGCTGCATAAGAACATTGGAATTGGCTTTTTTTTACAAACGCGAGGAAAAAAAAACACTCTTTGACGTGGCAGCACCTTGAAGGAATATGTCCATTAAAAAATAGTAATACAAGCGTGCTTAACGAAATGCATTTTCTTTCCCCGAGATCTGAACTTATTCATTCTGTACGGACCTTCGATCTTTGTCGCCATCTGAAGAGAGTGTCTTCCGGAGCGTGCGATATAACAAAGTGCTGTATGACACACTTCTAACTTTCATAGGCGCCCTGCATATCCCCGCCTCGTGGCAAGGCTGCCCACGCAACGCCAGCAATAAAATTGCTTAGAAGCTGTGTTGCGCGTAACTGAACCGAAAATGTAGCCGTCGGACGTGATTACCAAGGCATGAGTGGCGCCGCATTGCTTTAATGCACGAGGAAACTCATTCAGAATTCATTACTTTTTCCGCGTAATCTCGATGTTGTGCGCTGACGTCACACTTGTAGAACCGGTGAACTCCACAATCGCTCTCGCGATCACGCGAAACTGTACTTGTACAGCCTGTACTCGAAGGCGGAACAAAAAGATGAGGACGTTCGTTCTAGAAAGTACAAACCTTCTCCTAATGAGACCGCGAGACCAAGGAAGAAAGGGAAAGAAATTTGATTAGTGCACATTGTGGAGAATATCTGACTAGAAAATTACGTTAGGTCCTGGAACACAAATTCCGATTACCGTCGTTCATATATGTCCGGTTCCAAATTTGTCGTAATTCTCGAATATGATGTTGCTTCCCCACGGGTCCTTTTCTTCGCGGCCATTTCTCGGTGTATTAATGTGCACTTCTCTGTCTTTGGTCTCTCACGCATCTCGCCACCCTTAAGCCTCCCCTCGCCCTCCGCATCTTTCCCGCCCTTTAGTTTTTCTTTCATCCCCAGCAACGGCTTATCAAGAAACGTTTCCACAAGGAGAGGAGGTTCATTTCTATTCATTATCAACTCGCTTATTATGTTCAGTCTTGACGTATACCTTCAGTCTTGCACCACCCTTCATCTTTTCTCAGGGGACATGTTCCTCTTTTGTTTTATTCTTTGGTATTTCCTTGCTTCTCGTTCACTTATCAATTCATTTGCATGCACGCGCGCGCTGAGTGTTCTATAGTGCACGTCTGGTGCGAGAAAAAAAATCACGAGTAATAACCCGCGTACAGGCCCGACAGCACCTGTGCACCCAGCGTTCATAATCGTCACGGAGCAGGGTTTAGCGAGAAAAAAAAGAACTTGGAAGAGGAGCGTGAAAGAAGAATGGACTCGTGCTTCTGCATACTACGAGGCAGTGAAAACAGGGATAATTGCGTGGTTGTTTCACGCGATCAAGTGTGCAGAATCGTTCGCTTTTTCTCTTTCGTGTGTATGTTTTCCGCTATCCTGACAAAGTTCCCTCAACAGCGACAGGAAGGAGAAAGTAAATGTAGAATATTTATCGCGTTTTGTCTCCATCTCACTACGTTCTTCTTTCATTCGAGCGTCCCTGTAAAAACTTACCAGCATCTTCCTATCTGGCGTCGCTGTTTTCGTTCCAGAAACTCCGGTGCCCTTCTCAACGTCTTTCATGAGTTCCCTAGGGTAATAACGAATTTCCAGAGGAAGCTGGAGTGACGTCAGTTGAGTGCCCGGAGCGCACAATCATACGCAGGCTTTGATGTAATGCACATCACTTCTTCAGTGAGGGGTCCTCGTTTCTAGAAGGATCTTCGTGGCTAGCACATGTATCGAAGATAGTGTCGGGCTAACAAATACGCACTTACTTATTTTGTTGAACGTTTCATATATTTTTTCTAAAGAGTTGATGCACTTGGAGCTTCATAATAATCTTCGGAAATCTTACGGCTTTCATGCATCTAGAGTGCGACAGAACCGGCAGTTTAGTTAATTCGTGGAAGTCTCGGGGCGCATTGTTTTCATCAACGTCAAAAGATGTATCCTTCATCTTGCTAATTAAGTGAGATGCATTCTGTCGACGTCAGATACTTGTCTTTGACCACGTTTTCAGCGCTCTTTAAATCACAGAAACACTCCCTTACACTCGCCCCCGCCACACACACCACTTCATAATTTTGGTTCACATTTTTACGCTGATTCGTAAACCTTTTTAATAGGAAGCAAACCGCCTCTGAAAGTTCGGTTGGTGACCCACATTAGGGCAATGCCTTTCACACCGCTTTCACTAACTTCCCCGTATTTTAAGCGCACGCATTAGCCGCATTTCACGCTCCCAGATGCGTAACCTACACGTTATGTGCGGAAACTCCCCCACTCGTTCCACTTATGAAGCGCAATGAAACTGCCAGTTGCAGGGGCTGGGAGTCTTTGTGGAGACAAGGAACTAGCAAATATAAGCTTACACCTTAGTTCGTCTAAGCTTTAAACTTGAAAAACCTATTTCATGGTGAGTGACTAAGCAAGATTGATGGTATCGCTCCGGCAGCTACTATGAAAAAAGGGAACCTCTTCAAATAGTATCCGCGAAAATAGTTTCTTTGCTTTTGCGACTAGCTTTCCGGACTGAAACACAAAGTTGGTAGCAAGGGAATGAAGCCCTTAGTAATGAATCGTATTCTGCTCTGCTAATTTCCAACAGATCTTTCTCGTCATAAAAGTGACGTATATATTTCTGCAAGTGAGAGTGGGCGCTGTGTAGTGCATCCGGGGCTGCACTGAACCAAAAGGCAACCTGCTTGTATGAGTCGTAGTAACTGAGCAGCGGAAACCTATACTGCACCACCACGAAGACTACATGTTTCTTCAGAATCATTTTTATTGCGTTCTCGTTGTTTGTGTTTTTTCCTCACATTTAGTTGTATTGATTAACGTTTGATAAGTCAAGTGAGAAGAAAAGCTCTCACCACTTTATTTGTATTTTTTCTAGGAAGTCGTGTTGAAACGCTCTCGTTTTCAACAGCGCTACTTGCATTATTTTTCAACGCTTGTTTCGCTTGAGCGAGCCTAATTACTGTCCAAACAATAAAGCGCCTTCGTATTTAACTCAGATTTATTTATCATGACCGGATTTTTGCACATTAACAGCTCATGTAGCGCGTTACTATGGGCATGCCGTGCCTCTTGGAAACTTTCGTCGTATTCAAATTTTTACGTTCACCGAAATTTACGTGCAAGAATGTTAAGTGTATCCAAATCAATTTGTGTGTTATGAAAGTAACCCGCCATGGTGGCCCAGTGGCTAAGGCAATCGGCTGCCGACCCGCAGGTCGTGGGATTGAGTTCAGGTCGTGGCGGCTGCATTTTCGATGGAGGCGAAAATGTTTGAGGCCCGTGTGCTTTGATTTAGGTGCACGTTAAAAGAACCCCAGGTGGTCGAAATTTCCGGAGTCTTCCACTGCGGCTTCTCTCATGGTAGATTTGGGACGTTAAACCCCAACAATTATCTACAATTAATGTTACGAGATTATCTGGCTCGGCTTTTGAAAATGTTTCAAGCACTGACGAACACCCACCCATTCATCCAATGCGATCTCAAGCAGATCGTTGGATAGAACTGCTGGACGAGTCTTTTTTGACGGTGGAAAATACGAAGGGATTCAATGTAACTTGTTTTGCGTTATTAGACGCGAGTGAGCTCACACAATAGCCCTGGCTTTCGGCGTGAGCAGGTTCTTCCTTCGGCAAGACGTGCGTCTCTGCGACATCGACGCCACTGACATTTTTTTGTTCGGCGACTTATCGCTTGCACGTCAAGTCTCTATACACCCTTGAGTATATGTCTTATTAGCATTTGCTTATAGAATTTTTCACGTTATAATTCTGCCTTTTTTAGGCGAAAAGTAACAGAACGATAGTAATGGTTGTTGCGTGTGGTCTCTTCGCCTGGCGACTGTCCTTTTCTTTTTCGTTTGTCAAACGTCGTCTCGATACGTTTACTATTTGTTCAAGAACTTCGCTATCTCCGATGACGCAAGCTCGAAGCACGCCTCTGTGTACACGGTTTCGAAATGAACAAGAAAATGTTTTCGCTCTTTCCTAACGTACCCGTCGTGAACTTTTCGTCTTGCCGAAAAGATATTGTCAACAAAAGTGTCAAGTTGACGTCACGGTCAGTAGGCTTCAGTACTTTTGCGCTGTCCTTTTATGGCAGCTCTTTCGAAGCCCGAACGCACGCAGACTAAAGCAGACCAGTTTTAATTAGTTCCCGGGACCCGACGGCACTTACAGTGACGCACCAACTTGAATTAAATACCCCCTCGAGAATCAGATGCCACGAAACTCTGCTCGTTTAATGCTTTTCCCCGAATACCGACTGCTAACCATTTCCTCTGCGATCGTTTCATTTACGTGGCGATTGGTCACTCGCACCTCGTTTTATTTGCTTTTAATTGCATTGCATATCCTTATTTGGCTTGGGTTAGAGGTGCCGGTACTTTCCCACAAATCAGTAAACAAGATGTTTGCCTGTGTCAGTTCAACACATCGAATAGATGTCACGAATTTCACGAATTCAGCGATTTCGGTGCTGTATTTTGATTTTTACTCATTCGACACTTTTTTTAAATTGACGCCTAAGTTAAGGTTTTGAGTCAGACGAAAGTTGTCGAGCGTGCGCGAGTATACATTTTTGTTTCACTCGGCTTTCATTGGAAAAAAAAAGATAAAGCAGATTTACAGATGCGTTCATTTGCATGGACAGTCATGACTGCCCCAGCTGCGGCGGCTGCATTTCCGATGGAGGCGGAAATGTTGTAGGCCCGTGTACTCAGATTTGAGTGCACGTTAAAGAACCCCAGGTGGTCAAAATTTCCGGAGCCCTCCACTACGGCGTCTCTCATAATCAAATGGTGGTTTTGGGACGTTAAACCCCACAAATCAATCAGTCATGACTGCGGCAATAGAAGTACAATTTCAGTAAAATTAACAACTTCTCTTGAAGGAAGTGAATGATCTTGTCGAAGTTGACCATTCAAAGGAACACTCACATGACGGAGCGGCTCGCGTCGTCACGCCTGGGTCGTTGTTTTTTCTTGCCAGCTTGTCGGTGTGTCGTTTTAACTATGCAGTCTCGGCAGGGACAGAGCTTCTCGAAAGTCGTGTATTGTAGCAGCAAAACACTTACCGCGTCACAAAAGGCGCACGATAAAAGATGCACTTAGGTTGGCTTCACAATTCAAGTCAACTAAAGCGAATTCATAAGGGCCCAGTTGAATTTTGCTGCCAAGGTGAGTCTTAGCTCAACATGCTCGCGATGTGTCTACCCTATATTTTCCTACTAGCACATCTCAGAAGCAACACTTACCTGTTATTCTGAAACCTGTAGTAGTATTGTACTCGCGAAGCACTACATCAATCATCTTGCCATCACTGGGCACTGCTTCACAGTGACAAGGCTTCTCTACCCAAGCAAAGTTCTTTCCACTTAACACGCAAACAGGTAGTTGGAGTTGTCCAATCTGTACCAGAGTGCTTACAAGACGTCGATACGCTGGGATCATTGATTGATTTGTGGGGTTTAACGTCCCAAAACCATGATACGATTATCAGAGACGCCGAGACGCTGGGGATCAGATGAGAAAACAAAGTGCAGGCAGTCGCGAAACTGAGCTAAATGAACGTTGCTGTAGAGTAGCCCACAGCATATACAAACGGCATGCTGATTGCATAGGGAGCCACTGGATCTCAGTTTTTGCTGGTATTCACACTCCTTCTTACGTGAAGTTGCTCACGTGGATTATATTATAAGCAGGTGAGTAATGACTCTTCCGAATAAAGATTGTTAATTTAAACGGGGAACCATAATGCGTTGCGCAAGCAACGCAGTGCCATCAGGCAATAAAAACGAAATATGAAGCCAGACGCTCCGGTGCCGTTCGGGAGTGAAGAGCTCGTATTGTATGAGGTGGAAGCGTGACTGGAAGAATGGGAATGGCAGTGCGACAAAATACACGGTCGTGGCTTCGTAAGGGTGCACCGAGGTGACCTCGCATGGTGTTGGCAGCAGTCGTCGCTCGACGGAGCCAGCGGTCATTAACATAGGGAAATTAGTTTTCCGAGTGACGGTTTCCGGGCCCCCGGGCGGAAGCGCGTTTTCTGACTTCCGGTTTAATGCGAAATGCGGCAAGATGGACTGGGGACAGAGGTAGACAGAGAAAAACAAAAATCGCAAAAGTGAACTTGAGTTTACGAAGGTAAAATGGGTGAACTAGATAGAGGGAGATAGAACGGAACATCTGGAGCGTGGTGAGGGCGAATCATTGAATGGGCGTAAATAAATGCAAAGCCGAGGATCCAAAACGGGTGGGGGAAATGAAAGTATATATGAAGATGTAGACGAGAACGAAGTAGATAGAGGCCTCTCCAACCCTCGTCCTTTCTTTCTTTGAAACGGAATAGAGGCGATGCGATGGAACGATGCGCCCGTATTCATAGAATCGGGCCTGCATTGCATAGCCGATGCGAGTTGCGTGAAAAACGGAGACAGTGTAATGAGAAATGGAGGGGCATGGTAGTTTTCGAGTTTTCGTACACCAGGTGAACACACATCTTCTCCGGAAGGACAGCAGTAGCGTCCTTATATGCTAGAGTTTACAAACAAATAGGTTTTTCTATGCGGTTCTTTTGGGGCTGAGTGATCACTGAGTAAAATGAATATGTGAAAAAGCAATGAAAAACTGATTATAGAATGGAATAGTTTGTCGTTGATGGCTGCACTTAATGGCGTCTTTGCTCTTTGATGCGCTTGTCTTGACTCGTTGGATCTGGCTTGCCGCGTTAAGCCAATGACCCTCCGAACCACTTGCGTTTTCTTGGCTGTCTGTACGTTGTAATTTGGAATTGTTGCTCTTTCGTAAAAAGAAAACACAGCGTTTCACAAAGAATCGATTTACTGAATACCAGACTACAATATCTGTCTTTACTGATAACGGAAACCAAACATGTGGACAACCATACAAATAGAATGGCAGGGCGTGGGAGCTATTTGGCTGGGTAAATGCTCCATTGCTGTTTTTCTCGAACTGAACGTGGCGGCAGATTTGCATCTTGAAGCAAAGCACCTCTTATTCGTTGTGTCTCGCATGACAGCTTCGTTTAAATTTGTTTTGTTTCTCCCTCATTTCGCATTGATATCTCATTACGTTCCGCCAGTGTGAAAACTGGAATCGTGAAACTCAAAGAGTGGATCATTCTGTTTGAAGTAACGCCTGCAAGCATTATTGGAGAATTCAGGTAAGGTGCTGTCGAAAGTATCTTCGATTTTTGTAGAAAGTAAGAGGACAAATAATGGCTATAAAAAAACCGTGTGACTGCTAGGCCGAGCAAACTCTGATGTTCCTTTTTGTGTATGAAGTTAGCTTCCTTGCACACAGGCTAGCCTTGTAGCAAAGCACGCTTTACAAGTGACACTTTTGGTACTTCAGAAAAGGTCTGTACAAACAATTCACCACACTTTTACGCTTGAAAGAACAGGGATGTTTACCTCGACGACGTGTTTTAGCTGTAAATGATAATACGTGACAATTTCTATGGCACATTGGCAACTCTCGCATGGACAGCACAGCGACCAAGCTGTTTATTTCGTTCGCTTAGGCAAATCAAGCACTCACACGGGATGAACTTGAAGACCGCAACAGTTGTGTAGGCGGCACTGCCAAAGTTTCCTGTAAAAGAAGAAAGTCTTTATTCTGAACGCAGGACTGTTGTTTTAGGGGCGAAGCTCCTTAGGGCGTGGGCTGTGCGTCCCCTGTAGCCTGTATGTAGCCACCTCTAGTTTAGTTCTTGCAGTGTTCAATAGATGGCGGTACCGTCCCCTGTATGTAGCCACCTCTAGTTTAGTTCTTGCAGTGTTCACTAGATGGCGGTACCGTCTCCTGTTTGTAGCCACCTCTCGTTTAGTTCTTGTAGTGTTTACTAGATGGTGGTACTTGTAGCTGATGATGAAAAGATGCAAGATGTTATAAACTAGAAAGCGGTACTTGTAGATGATGAAAGACGCGAGATCTTATAAAATAGGAATGATGTCACATATGGCGCGTGTCATTGATTGAAGGCAATCGTTCGATTTAGTGCGGCGACGTACGCTAGGGGGAGCGTTGTAATAAAATCCGTTCGCTGTTGGCGCGTGCTCGAAGTCGCCGGATGGATAAGGCTGCACAGCGGAGAGAGCACAAGGCGGCAGCAGCGCACGCTCGCCGACAGAATCCCGATGTGCGAGCGCGCGAGGCAAGGGACATCGCAAGCCATCCATCGCCTAAGAACAAATAAAAGTTGATTTGTGTGTATACACACACAGCGTTTCTCACGTCTTTACATGATGATCAACTGGGCGAATTACACGGAAGATTCACAGTTTACCGATGAATCCCTCCGGAGCTTCGCCCATTCATCATCATTCACCCCGTGAATATTTCGTTTGGGCAAAAATACGCTAAATGCCGTACGGCCAAAAGACAGTGTTGAAAGCACTGCAAGAAAAAAAAAAGATTGTTCCCTTTGCTTTACGCACTCTCTGAGGATAGTTCATGGCAAGAATGTTCATGATGATGATGATGATGATGATGATGATGATGTTTGGTGTTTCCAAGTGAACGTGTAGATAACGCATGTAAAAAAAACTGCTAGGCCTGTGCTAAACACGCAGCACAGTCACAGCAAAAGCTGAAAAAGTGGCCTTTCAGAGCCTTCTTAAAACTCTATTTGGGTAACTACCACAAGCACACTTGCAGGGTACCCACTACACCGCAAATCATCATAATTGTTGTGTACTAAGCAGGCATCTATTTGATTTGATTCCTTTAAAATGTGGCAGATACCCACTCCAAGGGATCGACCGAGAAAACGTAGCGTACTTGTTTATCGTAGTACATTGCCGTAATCATAACGACCTTGTAGTGTCACCATGGACTCTTCTCCCATTTTACAATTCTTCACCTTCTCTACCTCGTTAAGAACACGGTAGTCGACTGGCAATATCGTTTGGTTAAACTTACTGCATTCTCTTTGTCTCTCTCTATCTCGCCCTCTATCTGTGTGTGTATCATGAGCTATAAACACTAGCTCTTTACTTGTCCCATAGAAATGTCTCTGGCCACGTAACGCGTCCTTGTTTTATGCTTTGCCCAAGCCGAATTTGAGGCGCAGTTGTGTGAGTCGATGTGGTAACAATGAAATCGCGGAGTGGGTTTAGATGTCACGTGGAGTGAGTGGATGAGTGAGTGAGTGAGTGAGTGAGATTGAATTTATTCCAAATATCCTGAAGGAAGGAAAATAGGAGGAAAAGAATGGCAGGGAGGTTAACCAGCCTATAGGCAGCCGGTTTTCTACCCTTCGCATGGGAGGGGGACGGGGGAGATGAAAGATAGAGTGGAGAGAGGGAGAAGGCGGTTACGCGGAGGCGGTCGGCACGCGCATGCTGCACCTTCCTTCGATTGATATTTGCGAGAGCATACATGTATTATGGTTTAATGTAATGTGGTTGTGGCAATGCTTTTAAATAGACAACAATAGGGCTAGTCGGAAAGGCATTAAAATAAACGATACAGTGAAATAATCTTACAGGGCTGCATTCAAGTGTCCAAGTTTTCAGTGGTCGTTAGTAAAGTTTTACATGATCTTCTTTGTTGTATTAAGCATTACGATATGTTTCGCTCAAGCAGATTGTAATTGGAAGGTATGTTTGTCTGTTTTGTTGCATTTTACAGGCTTTCAGCTTTGCTTATTAACCGCAAAGTTGTTTAAGCTAGACGTAATTTTGGGCAGAGTGCAACAGTGCCACTGCGCAGCCTATAAAACTGTCATCATATTAAAGAAATATCTGCCGCATAATTTGGGTAAAACCCTCTCACTTCCCCCCGCCGCGGTGGTCTAGTGGTTAAGGTACCCGGCTGCTCACCCGCGGGTCGCTGGTTCGAATTCCGGCTGCGGTGGCTGCATTTCCGATGGAGGCGGAAATGGTGTAGGCCCGTGTGCTCAGATTTGGGTTAGCGTTAAAGAACCCCAGGTGGTCGAAATTTCCGGAGCCCTCCACTACGGCGTCCCTCATAATCATATGGTGGTTTTGGGACGTTGAACCCCACAGATCGATCGAACCCTCTCACTTCTGGTCTCTTATAAAAATGAAGAAGGCTACAGGCACCGCAACTTAAAATGGCTGCGAGGCGATGGCGGTGATCCGAAGACCCCTCGAATACGCGAAAGATACTAGAGAACGGGAAATGCTACGGCAACTGCGGGAGGAACCCAGAGTGATAGAATGCCAATGACGACGTGCCCGAAGGTCTAGGAGATGTGCCAATGCTTGGATTCAGCGTGAAATTCTATTTTTGGAGTTTGGACATCCATGTCGTGTCTGTGATTATGTGTGGTTTTGACTCAAACTTCTCGACGCTGTGAATTGACGCAGGAAGAATGTTTTTATTTTCATGCATAATTAGGACTGCTCTGAGTAAAACTACTATTTATTATTTCATCTCAAGAAAGCTTACTATCTACCATTTTGCCCCGAAATTTGAGGTGGTTCTCCACCATGAGAACAATAAATTATAGAGTTGTGCCCACTATATACCTCAGCACAGAACCACACATAGTGCTATGTATGTATGCTGCTTTAGGTTTAACCGGCCTGTAATGCAGCACTTTAGAACGCTGCATGCCACCGCTTGGTTGCCTACATTGCTTTTGTATTTGTTCGTGCTCCTTTAAGTATCCCTTACCATTTTATTGACCCTTCCAGCGCTGCTTTTTAATCAACCCAAACTACTTCTACATAAATTTAATTTCCTTCTTGTTATGTATTTTTTCTTAGTGCCTCACTTTTTACAAAGTTTCGGTCTCGCAAACAGTATGCGTTCAATATACATCTTTCGTGAAGCCAGCTAGCTTCCGCTCCAAATACGTGACTTCATTCCATTGCAGCGTGTATTCGAAATTCCTGCACTGAGGGGCAGACGTAGCTACGGCTCCACATATTCTTCCGAATTGCGTCGCGACGCTGGATAGCAAGCTATGAGAAATCTATAGTAAAAAAATTGCCCGCAGCTTCCCTCGGGGGAACACTGAGGAGGATGCGGACCATATAATTGGTTAACGGGGTGTTAAAGTGCGACTTACTTGGGTCGATGGCTAAATTGGTTAACGTGGTTGTGAAATGGGGTGTTAAATTGCGACTTACTTGGGTCGATGGCTAAATTTGTTAACGTGGTTGTAGGAGGAGGTGTTAAATGAGTGAACACGTACACACGTATGCGAAAGGGCGGCGCTGGTCGAAGGGACGTCGATCATTGTGTTTGTGGATTCGTTGGAATTCATTTCACCGCGACCTTGGACGTCGACGCGCCGTACAAACCAACCGACGAGCGGCAACTGAGCGAGCGAGCGCCGACCTTGAGTATATATACAGCACGACGGCGCATGCACTGTCAGCTGTTGAATGTTCTCGAGGCGCGACGCCACATGCGCGTCCACTGGAGAATCAGGAGAATTGTAGATGTCGAACGCGGTGTGTAGAGGAGGAAGGGTGCACAGATGGTGGAGGAGTGAAGCGCGCGCGGTGTGTAGAGGAGGAAGGGATGCACAGATGGTGGAAGAGTGGGCGACGGCGCGACGGCGCGACGGCGCATGCGCGCGCGTCAGCTGTCGAATGTTCGAGAAGCGGTGCGGGCGGCGCGGACGGCGCCCTACAAGGCGCGAGTATAAGATGCTTCCGCATCTAAAAGCGTGTCCATGGCAAAAGCATCGCGTCGTACCGACGCATCTCTTTTGGAAGAATGGCGCGCACTGCCCGAAAGTATACGAAGGCGAAGCAATACCGTATACGCGACGACGGGTAGTGGCTTCGGCGGTTCCAGCACCGAGTTGCCGTATCCCCCAGGATTGCGCCGCGCTTCCGCGCTGGCGGGCACGTGCGCCGAATGCCGAATTATGGCGCACCCGTACTGCAGCATACGTGCAGCAGCGCGTTGTACGGCGTCGCCGCTAAAATGATTTGCGAAATGAGTCAGACGCTGTGT
Source organism: Rhipicephalus microplus (assembly GCF_043290135.1). Lineage (NCBI taxonomy): Eukaryota > Metazoa > Arthropoda > Arachnida > Ixodida > Ixodidae > Rhipicephalus > Rhipicephalus microplus. The sequence goes on from NC_134704.1 coordinate 76,143,265, forward strand.
ACACTTCCCGATTCGATTTGTTCACTGGGGAATGCATCACTTTGCTTCTTTGATTCCCTCAGGTGGCGTAGACTATACCTCGCTTATGCGAACGGGCTCTCTCGGCACGTTTTAGATGCAGCTCTTTGACTAGCCTGTGCAACACTGTCCCTCCATATGAACGCGCCACGTGCCGCAGGTGTTGGCGCGCTGCCGTGTAGGTCACGCCACTGCTGTGCGTTGACATCACGCTCCCGTCACTCTCTGCAAGCGCGCTGACGTCACTCTCTCCCTCGCCCGCGCGCTTGCAGCTGCCGCCTCGTCCTTTCGCCCGCAACACCGGCCGCAACCACCGCTCGCTGCACTGCCGACTCGTCGTTTTCCGTGCTCTAAACATGACGCGCGCCTAACGTATGCGTTGAAACATGCATCTACGTGTAACCTACAAGACCTACGCCAGCCATCGCTTCAAACGAATCTTTCAGACTCACCACAGCACACACGTTAGCACCGTCCTGCCCGTGACGCCTCCCTTGCGCAAAGCTGTTGATTCACATCCCATCATATCTTCGGAGAGATGGTACAACTTTTCTTTCCACAAATGACGCCTTTTACCCTGAAGTGCGCCTATGGGGGCTGGATGGTACACGATGAAGACGGAACCAAGCAGCGCTGGACCCGGGACGGAGAAAGGACGACAGACGAGGACACTGAACTAGTCCAAAATTGGTTCGCTGAATTAGTTCAGCGCCCTCGTCTGTAATTTTATCCCTGTGCCGTGCGCACGCTGTTTGTTTCCATCTTCTCCGTATACCCCTATAACCGTGCCATATACCCATAAGCACGTTCATTCGATGATTTGAGTAATGCAAGCCACGTAGTTACCTCGGCCGCCACGGGAGGCCACCACATGCACACGCGCGTTTCGGCAAACACTGAAGTAACGGCGCACCGAACTTTTATAGTTTTATCTGCTCAGTCACCGCGGCGTGCATATTCCTTCGGTCACGTCTCCCGCAATCATCTGGTCATGAATTCGATTTGTTTGCGTGCAGTGCATTCATCGGTGGCGCCTTGGATACACATTTCGCCTGTCGGGAAACAAATCAAGTCCAGGAGTGTAAACAGAGCACGCACAACACTATTTGCTTGAGTCCGAAAGGAAAGGTGGTAAACGATGCAGTGTACAGCCTTGTTATTTCGTTTTTTCTGAGCGCACGCTATTATGGATTTTTTATTTCATTTAGATGATAGCGTTGCACAACTGGGTTGTGTGTAGGAGCGCTCACTTTGCATCACTGCATTTGTTCTAGTCTATTCTGTTTGAAGTTGCTTGGAACGGAGAGGCGTCAGAGATATTCGTACGGTGCGTCACGTGGAGGCCCGAAATGTACGGAAAGATTAGGGGAATTTTTCTTGGAATTCGTGGCGCACCAGTGGCTCGTAGCGCTGCCACGTGAAGAATAGTTAATCGCGACGGCACACTGGACACGATGCACGCGTTTGCTTGAAATGCTTGAAAAAATATTGGAGGTAGTTTACGGGCACTTTAGGAACACCAGATGGTTGAAATTTCCGGAGGCCTACACTACGGCGTCTTTCATAGACATATGGTTTCGGGACGTTAAACCCAAGGTAATATTAGAAAGTTTCATCAGGGGCTCAATGAGGGGCTCAATACATTGCGTTTCGTAAGTTGCAGACTGCTTTGCGCAGCTGGCTCTTGCGTTTGGACGAACCGCACAGTTTGAGAATTGGGGCAAACGCAGGCGGCGTTGTATCAAACGTAAGGAGTGCCAAAAGTGGCGAAATTTAAATTATGTGACGACGTGGACAGCGCTGCGTCTGCATCGTTTTCCTAGCGATCCAGGACGCCTTGGGGGGCCCACGCTAGATTTCAATTTTAGTAGCCGTGGGTCGTGCGTCCGCGATGTATGTAGTAGTAGTAGTAGTAGTTGTAGTAGTAGTAGTAGTTGTAGTAGTAGTACTAGTAGGAGGAGGAGGAGGAGTATAGTGCTTAGTAGTAGGTAGCCACCTCTCATTTAGTCCTTGAAATGTCCACTGGTTGGCGGTAGTTCTATATGATCAATATATGGTGAAAAGATGCGAGATGGCGGTATACCTGGAGTGTTCACTAGATGGATGGTGGATGGATGGATGCAAGGACGGACAGACAAGCAGACGAACGCATGAACGGACGCGCGGATAGATGGACAGACAGACAGATGCATGGACGGATGCATGGACGGATGGACGGACGCACAGACGTACACACGGACGGACGAATGAACGGATGAACGGGCAGACGAATGCACGGATGGATGCATGGACGTACGGACGGACGGACGTATGGACGGACGAAAGCACAGATGGATGGACGCACGAATGGACACACGGACGAATGGGCGGATGGAAATACGGACGGACGCACTGATGTACGGAAGCAAGAACGAATGGACGGACGGAAGTGCGGACAAAATGACGGACGCTTCGCCACACTCATCATTCACTCCGTGGCTATGCTGCGATTTTTTGGGAAGCTTGTGACAATGCGAGCGCATGAGCCCATGAGCGCCTTGGGTTATACGCGTGTTTCCTGGTCGCTCAGCATATCACCAGAAAAATGCGCGCTGGTGGCTTTCACTCGCAAAGCAATGACCCCTTATGTCATCTCAATCTGCGGGCGACCGATTTTTTACGCCAAAACCCACCGGTTTCTGGGCATCATTATTGATAGAGACCTCTGTTGGAGTCCGCATGTGACCTATATAAAGAAGCGCCTGACCGCTATTTCTCAACATGTTCTAGCTCCTGGCAGGAAATACGTGGGGGATGTCAGTAGACGCAATGATGGAGCTCTACAGGGCCCTGTTTCTTGGTTTCCTCAGATATAGCTTGCCCGTGCTTAGCAATACCTGCAAGACCAATGTTCGTGTTTTACAGGCAGTACAAGCCCAAGCGCTGAGAGTATGCCTCGGTCTGCCCAGCTGTACGTCAACAGAAGCAACAATTGCAATTGCTGGTGACTATCCGATACAAACTCACATTGTTGTAGAAGTCCTGAGAACGCACATCCGACACTTCGCACGTGGCCCCGGCCATCACCTTGCACTGTTGCCTTCAGAGAGGCGCCAAGCATCGTTCGCCAAAACTATCGTGAAATACAACGATAAACTTCCCTCGGGCTTCACTCATGCATCTAAACCATCCATACCACCTTGGTGTTTTATTCGGCCCACAGTGCATCTTAGTGTACCAGGGATCCGGAGGAAATCTGAGTTTTCGTCGCCCGTGCTGAAACAACTGTCTCTCCTTCTTTTGCACGAGAAATATTCAGACAGCAATCATGTATACACCGACGGTTCCACGAACCACCAGTGTTCGTCAGGGGCAGTAGTTATCCCAGCAAGAGGTGTTACCATCAGCTTTTGGACTGACCACGCAATCTACAGCAGCGGAACTAGCTGCTTTGCGCGCTGCACTTTGTGTGGTCAATCGAGAACCACCGCAACAATGGTCGATTTTCAGCGCCTCAAGGGCTGCCCTACAATCTGAGTTCTCAGCACTGCGTCGCGGCCCGTACGAACAGCTTGTTTTCGAAATTCGATGCCTTCTCCACACTTTACTCGAGAAAGGGCATCATGTGACACTTCAATGGCTGCCAAGTCACTGCGGCATCATAGGGAACGAACATGCCGATACTGCCGCGCGGGCAGCCCTTGAAGAAACACGAGAAGAAGCCATACCACTTTCGAGGATTGATGCTGCCAGTAATCTTCGACGACTTGCGCGTGAAATCACGTTTTCACTATGGTGCCGACCAAGCATCGATACGAATCGTCAACACCACCTGTCCTCTTTGATGGCTCTCCGCATGCCCACTGGACTCGACCGAAGAGAAGCCACCCTTCTTCATCACTTATGGCTAGGAGTGGCATTTACCAACTCTTACTCTTTTGTCATAAGAATGGCCGACAACGCTCTGTGCGATGCCTGTCATTGCGAAGAGACGCTACACCACATCCTGTGTGACTGTCCATTGTATGAAATCCAGAGACAGTCACTGGCGTCTGCTTTTGCGCGCATCGACAACAGCCAAATGTCTGTGGACACTATTCTGTCAAGTGCCCGAGAGAAGACCTTGCAACAGAAGGCGACGAAGGCTCTGTTGAAATTCTTACGCGACACCGACTTGAACAAGCGACTGTAACAGCAATGTCACACACCGCGAAAGGCAAGACTGGACTATGACTGAGTGTGCGCGCGTGTGCTGCCGAATGTGCTGTTTACTTCCCTCTCCGCTCTCTTTCGTCTCCCCCATCCCTCTCCCATGCGCAGGGTAGCAAACCGGCTGCCTATAGGCTGGTTAACCTCCTTGCCTTTCTTTTCCCTCTATTTTCCTTCCTTCTTTCTTCCTGGTTGCTCGCAAATTTCTCGAGTCTCCGAGCTTCTTGAGGCCCCAGTTCTGATTAGAACGAGGCGTAGAACAACTTTAGACCCTTCTCGCCACCAGCGAATTCTCTTAAACTAGTGTTGCAATACTTGGAGCCGGCACTTCCCACCAGTCGTTGTACTGCTCTTGTCTCGTGACGTGGAGATGGCTCTAGCGCTGTTATCAGTAGTGGACCTGTGAACTCGCTACGGGACAGACAGGTGTCGTTCGTCGGAGGAAGTGCGGGAATCGAAGGAATGCCAAAGGTGCACACAAGTGCGAATGGACACGAAAATGACGTGCAGCCGCCGCCGCTAGCTTCCAGCTTCGCAACAGCAGAAGAGCTTTTCATACGTTAATCTTTTTTTTTTCAACCCGGCTAGGAAAACAGTAAGGACGAGAGTGCGAAAAAACTTCTTTCAATAAATACCTTTCCTTTTTCATTTGTACGTCTATGTTTGATCAAACTATGTTTCGACGTTCCGCAGTCTATTAGCCGATCGATCCGCTTTAGTGAGTATCAGACTAGGGAACAAGCGTAAAGCCAATCAACCGTTATCGAGGCTTCCGAAGCCGGCGTACAGTCGAGAAGGGGGGGTTCTTCTTTGCTTTGAGACCTGTCACATTAAGTCTGGTTCTGACGGTGACCGCAGTGGTGTGTCTCTTCTAGAGCAGGCTGAGTGTGTTTGCTCGGCACACGTGTCAACATAGTCCCCCTTTCCGCGGCTCTTGTCAAGCGAGTGCCGCTGTGTGCTCGGTGCGGTCATCACCGGATGGGCGTCGCTCTGACGGGCGTGTCACCCACTGCGTGGTAGTTGGCTGGGCGTCACTTGCAGCTATTGAAACAGAAACCGAAGAAATGAAGATTAAATGAAGTTCTATGCATATTTAGGCACCGCTAATGCAAACAGAGCCTATCCGGCACTGACTGAGCCACTTTCACGTGTTGTAAGAGGTACCGTACATAAGCTTCGAAGCTTGAGCCGCCTCTTGTGGTATTTTAAGGATGCCGCCTTTCAGGGATATTTTTTTCTGCAAAACATAACAGCCATACAGCGTCGCTTATGCGATGGTATACAACTTCAGTATCTACTGCTAGTATAGAACTATATATTCATAACCCATTTCAAGTTGTTACTTTTTAAATGGCTTGTGTGACAAGTTTAAATTTTGTCCTTAACTTGATGTCGTTGGAAACGACAAGTGATGGGTACTCTCATCATTGCCTAAAACGGGTTAGGGATGGTGTATGTGACAAGCGATTCATTGATTAAACAGTGCTCCTAAGGAATCAGTTAGGGACAAAACATTCCTACGAAAATGGTGAAGAAAAGTGTAGTTCTTTCATCAATAGTACGAAACCGTTGCTCATAGTTTATTCAAATAGAACATCAGGTACACCGTAGTATGGCCGCGGAATACTTACCAATCTATTTGCCTGAGATTTGAAAGCGTTTGCTTTGGAAAACAGTTTTACGTGTATGCGCTTGTAATGTTGGTTTACAGTTAGCATACAAAGTAAGTTTGTACACTGTGGGTTGCAGTTACTTGAACTGACGCGGATTTCTTAGCATAAGCACGAGAGCATCTCAATAATACAACTTTGAAAAATACGAGCGCAGTCACGGCAAAGTTTACCGAACTTGAAAAGAGTAAACTGCAATTGTCCATTATTATTATCATGCTTGAGGAGCATTTCATTGTGCAAATGTAACTGTTGCAGGTAAAGTGCTTTCTTTGAATGCCTATTGTTCGGCTGTTACATCTTGGCTACCCTTTATGTGGCGTGTAGACGTTTAGTGTGTGGGAACATTTGGTGTTTTGCGAACATCAATGGTGGTCGAATGCATTTTTGTATTGAAGAACTGGAACTAAGTGCGTGAGTGTGCGCCCATGGATCTATTTTCATAGTTGTCTTCTTCACTGCTCTGTCCCGGCGACTATTATGCATGAGAAGATGAGTAGCCGCTGCCACATATTGATACCAATGTCTACTCATGTACATAGAATAAATGAATTGTTTTAAACATACCAAGCACAGGCATTTTACAAATTTTTATTGCATCTGTGCAAAGTTCAGGTCAACTTTGTGCAGGGATTCTGCTTCTTACTATTCAATCCCGTGTACCGGTATCACTCGGCCACTCTCATGTGGTTCAATTTAACACAAATTGTGTTTTGCACACACGTAAATCTAATCACAATCTAGCAGCCACATTGCGATGCTCCGGTCGCGATCGTCCTCATTCCGAAGGAGCCTCATCGCTGTTACAGCTGACCGTTTAGCAGCAGCTTATCCGTATCGAGCCTGAAAGGGATCAGCACGGATCGCTGCTCAGAGCCATCGTTGAGACGCTTGTATTGGATTTCTGTGGAAATGCATGTTCAGTGGGTATGTGCATAGGGGATGTAGGGAGGTATTGGCAGTAGCGGGGACGTAGGACGTTCTGTAATACCTCCTTCAACTTCAATGAAAAAGCAAATTGAAAACAAAGAAATTTGAAAAACATTGACAGACGCATATTATTTCATGTGGGCGGCCTGGATCAGCAAACCACTATATTTCAATAACCCGTAGCCGCGAAATAGCAGCTATGGCACATCGCTTCTAACCAAGAGGCAGATGTGTTGCTTGCCAGTCATGGCAGTTACATTTTCTCAAGTGCAATGCGCGAAAACGCCTCTGAAATTAGACTTATGTGCTCGTTAAAGTAAGTGGTTCAAAGCCATCTCGAATTCCTACACCATACGGTGTGCCTCGTGAACATATCGTAAGACCCAAGATAAATTTTTGGGAAATACTTTAAAGCAAAGTTGAAGCAAAGAACTCGATGAGGTTCGGAGAGAGTCGTCCTTGTACGCGTTAAACGATGAACAGGTAGCAGAACACTAAAATTACAACTTAAGAGCGTTTCTTCCGTCCCTCTTCTGATCGCAGGTATCTTAAGTGGAAAAGCTTGTAACGTTGAACTGACTTTTTGGATTCGCCGTGTGCTCTTAGTGGTCCAGCCAACGTTCCTTTTCTGTGCCGACTTTGTAGCTTATCGTGTCGGTAAACAGCCATTCCACCGTGTCTTCAGACGGCAACATCTCTTCGAAAAAAAAAAGTGATAGTTGAAGACCACCTACTCTGTTGTTTGGGTTGTCTCGAAGGCATTGATAACTAGATCACGCAGCTCGATACACTCTATAAGCACACGGCAATGGACCAGAGGGCGCGACGAAGCTTTTTGGGCCGCCTCGGCATTGCTGGTACCGACCGCCCGGGATACCAAGAAAATGAAACTCTCGCTGAACACATTGGCACGCTGAAGTGTCAGTGCCCTTTGTGGCACGTTTTCAAAAAACGCTTCTCCTGGGCGCTTACATAATCAACCGTGACCACCTGCTCACAGCTAAAAAAGAAAATAATATGCACGCGTAAGTCTGGTTTGCTGCGTTTACTCGCTGTAGGGTGACGCATAGGGAGACTCCGTTTTGCTGCGCCCATACTCCCTACGTTGTGTTCTCTGGTGCTACCATCAGATCTCGTAAACTGCATTGCCTGGTGCCTATTGAGGGAGCTGTCGAAGCCACCGCTCTTATGGGCTGCTTCTGAAAAAAAGTTATTTATGAAATACGCGAAATGCAAGCTTGTAGGGAAACCTATACGTTCAGAAGTGCAGCGCCTTACAACACGGATTTCCAGAATTGCACATAGCCGGTGGGAAGCCGATCGCGACGCAATTTTTAGCTAATAAAGCTCCATGGTCCTGCCGCATCTTGGTCAAAGCACATGAAAAACAATCTTTAACGAGAGTGTCCCGTGGATTTGGTTGTTGATTTCATTGTGCAACAGCGAATGTACCTCAGAGTACTTGAAGATGTGATGACACAAATACTCGGTGTAACAGTCGCTATGGTGCTCAGACCCTGACCAGAATTTAACGGGTTTCGATCCTGGCCGCGACAGTCCCATTTCAATAGAGAAGAAACGCTAATGGCCTCCGTAATCTGCTCCTTCAACACACGTTGAAGAAACACCAGATGATAGAAATTTCCGGAGCCCTCCACTATGGCGTGTCTCATAATCATGATTGTTGTTTTGGCATGTAAAGCTCCACACATTAATATGAGAAAACAAAATAACGGTGCTTGCATTCAGTGGCGCAAGGCTTGAAATAGTGGAACTGGATGACTCGAGAGATGGATTCAGTTGCTTCTAGGTTGTGGCCGGGCTTTTGCTATGTGATGCTAAGTTGTTACTAGATTGATTCTCAGCGCAAATAGGTTTACGTTAAACCACAGACAGTCAGAGACACGGCCCAAATGTCTTGAATGCAGAGACAAGAGCTCGCGCTTAAACCAAGCGTTCGCACCTCTCATAGATCTACGGGCACGTCGTCATTGGCACAGGCCTCCCCTCGATTGAGTGCGCTCTGGCTGTCGCCGCCGTTGCCTTTACCGTTCTCTAGTATTGTCTCGTTGGAGGTACTCGGGGCCTTGAACCATTTGTTAGGGCTCACTGTTCTCTTCTTCATTTTCACTGGACCAGTGTTGAGTAGTGGGAGTCACCCCATTTCTGTGGCACATACTCATTTACGATCATGATAGCTTTCTTGTGTTCGTCAAAAAATGGACCTCCAGCTTTAGCACCTTTGTTGTTAACGTGCTCGTATCTGTTCGCGCAGGCGAACACTTTTTTTGCGTCCACTTTACCCTACGTGTTCAGTTGCAGCAAGTGTCAGTTTTTTTATATGCGTATATCTTCTCGGCGAATGTTCACAGATCATATCGAAGGCCATTCCCACAACCAACTATAACACAGCAACAATGTATAAATGCAAGCTAAATCTCATTAAATAGGCAGCAACTAGCTGGCAGGAATTATGACTGGTTTTTACCATGTAAACGAAACCAAGTTTGTTAAGATACTTAGCCATAAATTGTGCCAAGAATGGATGCACCAATAGCTTGTCAGACGTTACCACGCTAAAATGTTATTGTGACAGGTGCGTCAGAGATATCTGAAGCCTTTGTTATTAGCCAAATTTGCGAACAGTGTGTAAGCACGCAATCTCCCGAATGACCAAATAGGCGAGCCCGCTCCTGTCGTCACCTGCTTGTTGAATATGTCTTAGTCTTTGATGATGCTTGATTCATTACTATTATTTTTGAATGTGTATATGTATGTTTTCTTAAAATAAATAATCAGTTGGCACTCAGCGCCCGTACTCGTGTTTTTCCTACTTGCTCCGATTCTCGCGATGTGAATTCATTTTCAAACATATACCAACAAGCGCGCCCTGTAGCTGCTTGTTCAGTGCGTGCTAATCTCATTTTGCTATGTAGGAGCTCAGTTTCAGCGCCAAAGAAAGAGGTAAAAACGAAAAAGGGAACGACGAGTGCTTAACTTTCGGCTTTTGTTCCGTGACCCTACAACACATTACACGGTTCACTCACAGCACGCGTCACGCCACATACACACACACACACACACACACGTGACTAAAGACAATAACTAAACGTGTGGCGCACCACACACACACACACACACACACACACACAAACACACACACACACACACACACACACACACACACACACACGCACGCACGCCCCGCCGTGGTGGTTTAGTGGCTAAGGCACTCGGCTGCTGACCCGCAGGTAGCGGGTTCGATTCCCGGCTGCGGCGGCTGCATTTCCGATGGAGGCGGAAATGTTGTAGGCCCGTGTGCTCAGATTTGGGTGCACGTTAAAGAACCCCAGGTGGTCAAAATTTCCGGAGTCCTCCACTACAGCGTCTCTCATAATCATATGGTGGTTTTGGGATGTTAAACCCCACAAATCAATCAATCAATCACACACACGCACACACACACACCGAGTTACTTTTATGCCAACATCAAATCTTCCAACCAACAAGCAAACATACGTCAGCACTTCAGTGCACACATTTGCTACGCCCAAGAAAATTGAGCTGTTTTTGATAAGGCTAGAAATGGCGTATTAACACACAATTTGACACGTTTCGCAACGAAATTCACTTCAATAATTCCGCGTCAGTCCGACATTATACTTCACCAACCTGCCCAATCTACAGTACCTGTCAGTACGTTTTTCGCTTCGGCGCATTCCCAACTGAATTCAAGAAGTCGCGTACGTCTTCCATTAAGTCGGTGGTGGCGAGCTCCATTTTTCATATGTCTCGCTTTTGTCCAATGCACACGCGAGGCACGTCGAAGGCGCAAAGGGGTAGCGAGAACACCGTCTTGTGCCGCCTGCAGAAACGGGATAAGCGGGCGAAGCCAGCGGCAACGTGTGCTCACGGGGAAAGAAACGTAGCTCAGCCGGATCCTTTATGAAGGCTCATGAAGCGCAGGTGGCGACCCGCTTCCGCTACAACACGTGCACGACGGATCGATGGCGGAGCGCAGGCTTGCGCGTGTTTAGATATAGCCCTACGGGGAAAGCCTCAGGCCAAGCGTGTCGGTGACGTCGTAGACCAAGGCGTTTGGCCGCAGCTTGTGAGAATATCTGGAAAAGTAAACGACGGCGGATTCCTGAAAAAAAAGACAGCTTAGTGCAAATAGTTAAGGGAGTTTTCATTAGGCATAGCAGTACACGTGTATTTCTTTACGTGGATGATACACGGCAGCCCGACAAAAACCAAAACCGAACAGCTTTATTGCTGCCACTATGCGTGTAAACACGGTACACTTCAATCAAAATATAATTTTTTAGTTTTAAAGAATGAAATGAAAGAGTGTTTTATATTTCGTCCGTCGTTATGTTTTCATATGATGGCTTGTACGACGTCTTTTGCAACGTAGGAAGGGTTTTGTTCTTTTTAATTTTATAACATAGGTATACGGCGTTTGTTTTTGCCTACCCCTCCCCCCACAAAAAAGAAACTGCGTGCGAAACCACAACGTATCTCCCCAGCCCATAGGAAAAAATGGTAATTTGGTAGGAAAAAAAGCACGTTGAACAGGTGGATTCATTAGACGCAGAGGCTACGCTATAAGGCGCGTTTTTTTCAATATCATGCTTTTTTTACAAACAGTAAACACTTAAGATAGCCACACAACCGTCTGGTTATTCCTTGAAGCCTGTGATGTCTTCCAGACGCCTAATGTCAGTTAATGGTGGACATAGTGCGTTATCCTTGCCCGCAGTTATTGATTACTAACGTTCTTAAGCGCGTCAACCAAGGGACACTCGCACGTCTTAGTGTTACAAACAGGAGCATTTACAAGTGGAAGAAAGGCACTAGAGCGAAATTTGTACGAAGAACCACAAAATATCAGAGTACATGGACACGCGAAGAAAATGACTTTAAGAAAAAGAAAGAAAACAGATGTGAAGGCAGCGCTGTGTATGTGGGCTTCTTGTAATTTTTTGTCCCGTCTAGGCCTACCGTTTCACATTCAGTATGTACTATCAAGTGGTTCGCCGACGATATGTGCTGAAAATTGCTCAAAACATGGCCACGGGAGAGGCGAAGAAGATCATGGTTGCTTCTACAACAACGAATTGTTGCCAATATTTGTCCTGGAGAAGTGCAGTGGAGGATATTTTGCTCTACTATGGGTGCCCACGAGATTTCTTTTCCCAACAAATGAGCCCTTTGCAGATGCAATGTCTATTGTTCAGGCAAAGAGGCTTTACGTGGTCACGTGTGTCTAAAAAAAGTGGGTAACGATTTAGAGTGCTCGGTACGCTACTATGGGAGGTCAGAAAGCCGCCCCTAGAGTGCGTTTCGGTCGCTTCGATGAAAAAGAACACTTCAGCGTGAGGAAACGAAGTTTATCCTGTATTGCTGCGTACGGCAACGCTTCAGCGATTCTGCTTCCTATAGTCAGAGAGGAGTTGAGTACTTCACGTTCGCTTCGCTAAGGTGTAGCTCCTTCCACAAACTTTCAAGTTAGTTTTCAACTTCACCAACCACGAACTTTTACTGGTTAACCGTCCTCCCTTTAATCTTTCTCTTTCCTTCGTTGCTTCCGGTGTTAATCAAAGACTTTTTCATGCTTCCGAATTTGTGCGGGCCCTCGATCTTCCAACTGTGCGCAAACTTGCACAACGTTTTGTTTTGTTGCGTATCGGCAACGCTAAACTTCGTGTGCGACGCATTCAGTTCGTACGACAACCCAAGGAGGTTTACAAATTTTTTTAAACCTCCTTATGAGAACCTATGGTCACGAAACATTCCGGTTAACGTAATCTCAACCCAATGAAATCTAAAGAAGCTATAAAAAGGATATATACGCCTCATCCACCAGGGACGTTTGGCGCAAGTTGGCTATAAAACTCGCTAAAACGAAACCGCTAAACAGTGATGTGTACGCATATTTCCCACGATGCGGGTCGGCGCCTACATCATAGAGAGTTTCACCGGAGTCCATGCATGCCTTCGGCGTTTCGCTCGATAGGGCAGCCAAGGGAGACAGCGATGGCTTACGCCGCGTCTCCCTTTGAACGTTTGTTAGGTCGGCGTCCCTTCAGACGGAAAGATAGAGTGTGTTAGCGTCTATTGCTCTTTTTTAAATTCTCCCCTACATCATCATGTTCGGCTGTATACGGTAAGGCAGGCCGTAAACCACGGTGCAGAGACAGTAATACCCGTTAAAGGACGCGTTGACCTTGGTGAATTTTAGATATTCTTGTCTCCGACACTCTACGTTGAGCTGGTTCAGTGGCGCTTTCTCGGCAAGTTCCTTCAGAAAGTTTAGCATCTCGCGAGCTCAAAAGTTGTCCAAACGTTTTGTTTACGGCACAACAAAGTCGTCTTCCTCTACTCTGTACGAATTTCCGCGTTCGAAATAAGCAAGGCCGTAACAACAGACTGTGTAAGCACGTGACTTTGTCTAAGCGCTCAGCGAGAAATTTTCGGGGGGTGTGTCGGCCTCCATTCATGCGTAAACTGCTGATTTCGCTTCGATAGAGCTACTTCTCGCTGAGGATCTGTTCTGCCTTTCAGAACATTTCACGACCGCAAGCCCAGTAAGCTCTGCTGCTTTTTTACCAGCTCGTCATTGTATTTACCAAATTTTTCTTAGGAATCGTGCGCACGGCCAAAAAACGTCATTTGCGTCCTGTTTTCCCCAACAAAGCTCACTCGAGCAGTGTTATACTATTTTCGCATCGCGGCGATCACACTTTCTCTTTTTCAAACGAAAAAATTTGTGGAAACGAATTTCTTTGTTGCAGAAGATCTCTATACAGAACGAAGCCGTGGAAAAGTTCTCGCGTGCTTTGCTGCTGCCTGTGAAAGCGCACCAAATGCAACGTGTGAAGCTCACATGGATGCTCTCATTGAAAGCGAGCTAACACTAAATCTGTCCTAAATATTCCCCAACACGGAGCCTTTGACCGTATAGGCGGGAGAGGCTTCTTACGGGCGATGGAGTGGGATGCATGGGGAAACGAACACGTTGTAGAAAGCGCGGCTCCGGCTTTCAGCCCCCGCCCCCTCCACCGGTTGCATTTCTTAGGGATCCGTACATACTCATGAATATTCCATATATTTCAAGCTGGCAAAAGAGGCTGTCTCGGTGTAGGTGGGAGTATTGGACGAGGATGATATACGAGTTCCTGCGTAGACAAACTCAGCTATGTGTCGGCGGCGCTCGCCTCGTTCGTATTTTCGCTCCTTCAGTGCGTTCAAAAGTGTAATACTCGTTCGACAGACTACACGCTTCTCGAAGAGTGTATGTCCGCTATGTATTCAGGGCATGATTGAGTGAGTGAAGATTGACGACGTACTTCAGCTTTATCCTTATATTCTCTTTCAAACGCTCAACGTTTTAAAGCTCCTTCTTTTCGCGCCACTTTTCAGTAAGTGCCCTGAAATTTCTCTGAATTGCACACACGAGAACACATGCAGCCCTGAGTCATCGAGATATTTTGTATCATCCGGAAGCTTGACGCATTATTTGATTTAGTAGAATTTCTGTGCCATAGAGTTAATATACTGATTCTGTATACTAACTCTATGTTCTGTGCTGACATAGGTGTTCAAACTTGGCGGCAAGTGTAAGCGCAGTTTATTGCACTATGCTCGTTTCTCTGCTGCAATTAGGCTTTCATCATCGGGAGTGCAAATGTACTGCGCCGTGTGCGCCATGTGCATTGTTACCGTGAGCGCTTCGAAGCTTTAACCACGCTGCTTTTTTATCAAAAAAAAAGCTTGCGCCTCGGGCGAGTATCTCGTATGGGAAGTGCTGTCGAATCGCAGGCTACTCTTGGTGATTGTGTGAGGATATAAATGACAGCCAATGACACCTATTGTGCACTATAGTTTCAAGTTAACGTGGGCGTTTTCGTCTGGACTGCAAAATACTATCTTATCCTGCGCATGGACAGTCATGCTGTCTCTTACCTACCATTCTGTCTAGTACAAGTTACCACTCCATCAAAATATATAATGCACGAATCGGACGATACGACAAAAAACAATGAAAAGACTATAATTTCATCACTTTTTTGATAGAATATTCTACATTGAACACTGTTAAGACTGTGAAAGTTGCTCATTTGGCGACATCATGCATAGTTGGGCAATGCAGTGAAGTAAATAAAACACGCAGAAGATTTGGCCGAGAGATGAGTAAAGAGACGATATATCGATATTTGGGCCCAGATAAGAATGGTCAGAGTACTGAAAAACATAAATGCAACATTATGAAGGAATATAAGTCAATTTACCATGTTCACGAGTGTTGCGGTCAGTAGGTCGACGAAAAAAATACTTTGTCGAAGTGAGGGATATCAATTCGAGTAGATGAAGCTGCACGGGAAAAGTAGGAACGTGGAAATACTGTCGAATCAAACAATGAACTGCCGAAAGCAACAAGAGGACACCTTAAGAATGACAGCGAGCGGAACAATGAACCCCTATACGCTCCTGAACTAGGCATAGGGGCAATGGCCATGAAAGGCTACGAACGCGCAGGAATGAGGCAGACGGTGCGTGGGAAAACCGTGCAATGGGGAAAGGAAAGGAGGAAAACGGGAGCTGGTGAGGGATGGCTGTACTTTTGGTATTGTTACTAGCTTGGCAAGGACCGATAAGGGACAGTGGCCCTGCAAGAGGAAAAGGAAAATGATGGGAGACAAGGAGAGAAGAGAAAGACAGAGCGAGAGAGAAACGGAACGAAGGGCGCGGTCTGCTTCGCGCAGAAGACGTGAGGTCGCAAAGATGTATTGCCGTAATTTTCTCGGTGGCTTGCCATGAATCATTCCGAGTGGTCCTCGCCATTGAATTTCTCGCGTCTTTCTCTCCCCAATTCCCGCGAGTTCTCGCGGGATAGAGTACGTAAAGGTCGCACCATGCTGGCTGAGAGCGTCATCCACCATCTGAATATTTTATCCCCCTCCCCCTTCTGCATTTGAGCCCCTCTCTTCTTTTTTGTTTACTTGAATTTCATATTTCTTGCACATCCTTTGAATTTCTCTATACTTTTCATTCCACACCCCCTTTCGTCAACTACTTGTATTGTTAAATGTTATCTCTTATTGTTACGCAGGAGAGAACGTGAAAGAAAGCCGCAATATAATTTAGCCAGTGGCTTCTGCATTATCAGCAGCGTTTCTAACTTTGCGTGCCCGAATAAGACTGAACAGCATGATGAAATCACTTTGAAACAGCTTGCTCAATGTCGACTGTTGCGTATTTTTTCGGCATTTTCTTGCCAATGGTTTCGCGTTCCTTATTTTTTCTTGCCCGGCATACTCGCCTTAACGCTCAGAAAGGAAACATAAATGACAAATTTGTATTTTGGGGCAAAAGACGTGTACTATGAAATGTGCCCCGTTAAGCGCATTTCGTGTACGTTGAAAGCACGTACATTTTGGTAGTGCGTATAAAAAAAAAAAGAAGGCAGATGTGCGTGCGTTATGGAGTTTGGAAATCGGCGTATACAACGTACACAGCCTGTGGCCGCCGCGCATTTCGTCAATGCTGGCGATCATTAATCTTCGCGCATCATTTATTTACACATGCGGACAAATTGCGCTTGCTCCCGCATTAACATAACTAAACGAAAACGTTTGTATGTGACACCAGCGTGCAATGACTTAATGCCACAATGTCGGCTGCATGATCGATCAACAACGGAATAGCTCATGCATGTGCCTCGTCGAAGCTTTACTGCGAAAGCCGTTAGGAGATCGCACGAAGGGTGCCGAGGTTGGCCGCTGCTACCGCCGCTGCCACCGGTGTCCGTAACAAGTATCTCTCGCAACAAGAAAAGAAAGAACAAAATAAAAAAATAAATATTTAAGATTGGGTGTGGTATGAACCTGGGTCCTCTGCCTGGAAGCCAAGTATTCTACCATAGAGACATGCCGTTGCTCTAAAGTCAGTTGCAAAGACACCCGTACAAGCGTTAGTTATGTCGGGAAGGAACCGCGTTGAAATATAACGTTGTATAAGAGTACAATAACAAGAAGGTGTGACCCAATGCGAATTCTATAACCCTGCGTCACATAATATTCTTACACCGTAGTGAATTAGTCTGGAAGACTGCACAGGGATGCTGATTACCTCTCACGCTATACCCTGCAACCGACTGGGACCCCACGAGCACTGATACCATCGACTGTGTCCTTTAAATCTCCCAGCTGCTGCATGTCGGCGACGAGCAGCGTGACGAATCCTCACCGTACGACGCTTCTGTTCGCATGTTTACCTTGAAGGACCACACCTTGTATCGGTGTAATTTGTCACCCGCCAATTACGACGCACTTCCGGTCATATCAAAGCACCTGCGCTTTACAGTCCTCCGCAAGCTCCATGACGCACCGACCACTGGTCACCTTGGCCTCTCTCGCACAAATGACCGTGTGCGCCGCCGCTTCTACTGGCCTGGCCTTTCGCGCTCTGTACGCTGTTATGTCAACGCCTGCAAAGTTAGCTAGTGCTGCAAGAAGCCGTCGGGACTCCCTGCCGCGTATCTTAAGCCCATTGACATTCCCTTCGAGCCCTTCTTCTGTGTAGGTTTCAACCTTCTCGGTCCCTTCCCAACATCAGCCTCCGAAAATAAGTGGGTCGGGATTACTGTATACAGATTATGTGAGCCGCTATGCACTTGCACGAGTACGCCAACAAGCTAAGCTACAGATGCCGCAGATTTCTACCTACGTGACCTCATTTCAGTGCACGAAGCCTCTCTTCAACTGCTGACAGATTGAGGCCGTACGCCCCAGGTGGTCGAAATTGCCGGAGCCCTCCACTATGGCGTCTGTCATAAACATATGGTGGTTTTGGGACGTTCAACCCCAACATATCAACCGAGGCCGTACGTTCCTTTGTAAAGTGGTTGACGATATCCTGTGTTCCTGATTCACCAAACACAAGCTCACAAGCTCGTACCACCACTAGACAAACGGGCTCACAAACGCTTAAACGCAGCCTGACGCACATGCTATCGAAATACGTCTCGGCCGATCATTGTGAGTGGGTTCTTGCACTACTGTACGGGGCGTTCGCACACAATTCCTGCTGGCATGAAACTGCTGGGTACTTGCAATTTCATCGTTTGTTTGGACGCTAACTAACATTGCCGTTGGATAACGTCCTGCCGGCTGCAGCACAGTCGAACTCTGAATAAGCGAGCGACTGTTTTGCCCGGGCTGACCACGCTCGTCAGCTTGCCCGTCGCAGACTAACTGCTTCGCAAGAAAAACGGAAGCATTGTTACGACGAGCGGCATTGCGACGAACGATTTTCGACGAGTTCCCTCGTTCTCCTTTGGTCCACTACACGACATGCAGACCTTTCCGAGAAGCTCCTTTCATAAACCCACACCGCGGGCTTCACTAGTGACAGACGTCACACACGAAATCGTTCGTAATGATTCTTCAAACTCTTCCGCTTTGTTGTCCCGTGACGTCGTCCGTGTATCAAGGCTCGAGCGTTACCGCACTCTTCCTGTTGTGGCCCCGTAGACGCCCCGGCTCAGCGCTTTCGCTGCCACGGGTTGTATTACGTGGTTTCAGCTGACGGTAAGAGGGCATAGTGGGACATACCCTGGAATGCGCCTCAGACTAGAAGTGAAGAGGTTGACAATGTGTGTGAGCTGCGCTCTGCTCACGGACTGACTGATCTTATTCTCACGTAACAGTATGAATTACGTAACGAGTCTCTGTGGCTGAATGCTTCCAACGCATTACAGAGGGCGCAGCCATAACTCTTCATCGTAATCAGCAACCACTTCAATTTATGTCGTAGTGGGTACCTTCCAAGGGTACTCGTAATTTAGCAGCCCCAGGATAGCCTAAGAAGGGCTTTAGAAATTTCGCTTTTTCAGCTTTCGATGTGACAGTGTTTCTCTCTCGCATAGAATATCCCCCTCAGGCATGATGAAATTCTAGCGGCACAAGGCATTTTTTTCTTTGCAATCAGTTCGCGTGGTCATCCAGCCCGTCAGGGTTGTGAAAATGAATGCTTGCTTGATAAGATCACGTGGGCATCTCAATGTACGCAGAGAGGGGGAGAGTCCATTCATGTTGCCTGTTAATCTGTTTAAAGATTAATCGTAACGCCCTTCAAAATTATTGGCGCAAGGTTAGAAACCCGCACCGGTTTGTTATCCATATATGTGAATACAGTGGTGCTGTGTGGTCTGGCTGTATTATGTGAACCTTGGCGACATTCTCCGAAAAGCGACATAGTTGGAGCATATCGCTTTGCCCCGAAATGGCTGAGAATAATATTTCGATCTTGACACAGGGTGTCGTTCGCACCACACTTCTGTTAAGAATTGATTGTGTTCGCTCAATATTGCTGGCTTACTTTTGAATAAAACAGAAGATGAATATGGAACTAGACACAGTTTCTGAATAGTTTCTTTTTTCAAACATATTGGTTTATCTCATTTTTCATAGATAAATGTTGTGACGTACGGACGTATTATTCATAGGTAGCGGCGGTTTCCTGAAGACACAGAGAAAAAAATGTACTACTTCTCCTATAGTGCGGTCTATAGGAAAGCCAGACTGATGATCTGGCCATGTGCTTTTCCGGGGAAGCGGTCATATGCTAGCCGTGCAGTGTCGTATTATTAAAATTATTATTAATATTATTATTATTAATATTAATATTATTATTGTTGTTGTTGTTGTTGTTGTTGTAGTAATACTGTGATAGTCGTAGTTGGCATTCGCAGTGAACTATATGGGCTGAGCCTCCTGGTCTCGCGATCTCATTTTGACCAGCTAGATGTGATTGCGTTCGTTTCAAATCTAGCGTTTGGTTCAGAGCATCACAGGATATAGCTAGCCAATCAAATAGAATCGCGTGCATTTGATAGCCGGTAAGGCCCTTTCTTGCGGCTAGCGCATGTTTTTTTCGGCTGTGACATGGTCACAGAGGAAGCAATCGCCTGTACCTACTTTTTCGATATTTTCCCGTACACCACGGTCTGTCCTTTTTTTTTTCAATGCCCGCATCCTTTGGAGAAAAAGCGAATAAACGCAATAAAGTCTGAATAGCACGGAGAAGAAAGCATGAAGGCGAAAAGTTGAGAAAAGAAGTCGTTATGGAAGAGAGGTAGAGATGCTGTGAGGAAAGCACGGTTTTAGACTTTTGTTTGTCTATTTCGAATAAATAAATAAATAAATACATACATACATAAATAAGAGACTACGTGACGCAGCTCCACGTTTTTTGACGGACACAAATTCTTTCCAGCAAACTGTTTCCTTGCTTCTTCCAATTCCACCTCCCGGCCGCTTCACGCTCCTTTTACGATTTAAAATCACGCACCGCTTTTAATCTTCTGGCATATAGCGACGCCATGTCGTGGAACCTTATAATCATCCGTTAGTTTTCTTTTTAAGTTCATTCGTGCGTACGTACGGCATGTCTTGTGAGCTTATTATTACAATTTATAATTATTAATTTTTTGTTTGTGTGTATACGTACAGCTTTGTGAACCAAGCTCAGACGCTTCCATATATAGAAGTGTACGCGGATGATGCATGTCCCTGCAGTCACGAAGGAGTTATTTCTCGATCTGTTTCTTGCTCTTATCTCTGTTGCGACCCATTGAACATGTTTGGTATATATTTTTTTATTTTTAGCAGAAAACGCAGCAAACGTCATTTATATTGAAACGGCGAAGTCTCCCAATTCCTTTCTTAGTAAATAATCGGGATATCTGTTTCATTTTGTTTACCGGCAGCCCCGTCGCATGTTCAACCCGTTCCAAGTGCATTTCTTTGCCATTGTCGAAAAAAAAAAACAGGGGGGGAGGGGGGTTGTATCGCGGACTCCTGGTTCATGCACTCTCATCTTAGTAGTAAAAAAAAACGCTGCATTTGACGTCCGAAGTAGTTCATCGTCGCTGAAGTGGAACGGCTTAAAGAAACACAACCTTCGCCTTCACCAATCGCTTGACCTTTTGAGCAATGGTCGGAGCGCACTCTCGTCATTTCAATAAAAGCACTATAAAAATACAACTGAGACCCAGCATTTAGCATAAAAATATGGTTTAAGATACACTCTTGGGCAATTAAATTTAGGAGGTCATTAGTGTAATGGACGCTGTGTCTGACGCAGTTGGACAAACTTCGTTCATGAATGAATTATATTGCTGCAAGATTTTGGAGGAACGGCCGCTCTATGTTGTTCACGCATAGCTATCTTCCTGCTAGTGTCTTTTACTTCAAGGACAGAAATGAGGGAAGTTTTTAATTTACTACCCTGCACAAATATATAGAGCTTGAAGTGTCTGAAGGACGAGGACGCCAGGTGCCCGTATGTTGGCGCAAATAGGAAAAGTGCTTCGCTATGTTAAAGCATGTAGTGGCCAATTTTCTGACAAATACATATAAGTTATTTTTGCTAAAATTATAGGCATAGCTCTGTGTTCATGCATATGAGACACCTTTTATGCGTGACTTCCGAACCTCGGAGTGATAATGAACATTGCTTGCACGATGAAAGGGGACAGCAGAAAAAAAATTGAGAAAGCGGAAGGAACTTGGAGTGAAGGATGACTACTGAACTTTTAGGTGATAAAAAAACTGAACTGCACAATTGAAGTTGTTGTACTGTACTGAGCTTCTAAGAGATCGGAAATGTGTATTTCCGATCTCTTAAATTTGTGTGGGGAGGCTTTCCAATCACCAAAGTGAACAAGTTGCTGCTTCAGCATGCACACTTGGTATTCAGAAAGAATAGGTCTCGATTGCTCCAGACACTTTCATATTACATTACATCATATCACCTATATATCTTGAAAATACTCATAACGGGCATTTCATAAGAGGCGGGTTGACAGCATGGCCGCGTGACGTTGCTGGGAAGGAATATCAGCTATAGTGTTCAAAAATGTTGATGGATAAGGGATCTCTACAGCTTGGTAAGAAAGACCGTTCGAATCCAATTCTACGCGGAGGCAAAAAAAATGAAGATATAAATGTAACGGCGTGCGCACGTGCTTCGAAACACTTGAAAATCGACGCACGTAACACGTGAAGCGTGCTACACGTAACACGATCGCAACACTTCGCGATGGGGTCTTACGTGCAAGGGGCGATAATGAACCGCGTGAAGGAACGTTATCAATCAATCAATCTACCAATCAATCAATCAATCAATCAATCAATCAATGCTTATTTTTTACCAACACTTATACAACAGTAAGAAGTGGGGAAATGACAAGAAGCTGCAGTTTCTTCATCTTGACTAGGCACGATCTACCCTGGCCGTCAATGAAACAGCCTTGCTGCTATGATGTTTGACACTAATCTCATGACATTGTGTAGTATTGTGGGGATGGAGGGAGGGAGTGCGGGCCGGAACAAGGGCCGCCAGGGTGTCAAGCTGTCCGCTGTTGTGTTCACCTGCACGCATAGGGCTTTTGAAGAATGCCAATGTTTCCTGAATTTTCTGAATACAAACAAACAAACAAACAATCGGAATGTTACTAAGCTTGAGCACGTTACTACAAATCTCTTCAACCAGGCTCTCAAGTTTTTCCCATGTTTCTTTGCGCTCATTGTCTGGCACACCAAAGAAAATTAAGTTTAACCAGCGGCTCCTGTTTTCGAGATCGTCAAGCTTAGCCTCTATCTTTCTTTCGGATATTTCAACAATATTAATGCGCTCCTCGATCACATTTGATTTTGCTATCACGCTGTCTATTTTCTGTTCCAGGTCGGCGTGCTTCGCCACTATTTCTGCAAGTTTAGTAAGCGTGGTTTTCTGACTACTTTGTACATCCAAAAGGATCTTCTCTATGTTCGCCATCTGCTCTTTTTCGGTTGAGTTCATAGGGCCTGGGTTTAGCTCTACATCCCCTTAGAGTAGCAATAGAGCCTCCCCCAACAAAGAACAATCATTGCAGATTAGCACCCAAACAGAGTCAATCAAGTATTTGCAAACAGTGTCAATGAACAAGCACAACTTCTGTCTATCAATGGGGCACGACACTCTTACAAGCATCACATTACTCGTGCGATAATATTTTGCGTATTTCAAATTACAAACCTGATACATGAAGCAACGTAAGTTCGTGCCCAGAAGAAGATCATGCTGAAATTATGCAGCATGATCTGTACCGAATATCAACGTGGCGTCAAAAATGGAAAATGAGTCTAAACGTCCGTAAATGTTGCTGTGTATCATTCACCAACCGGATTAGTAAACTAGACACAGAATACGAATAAATACTTGAATAATTAGCAATGAATCCGATTATAAGTATCTGGGCGTCTATTTTTCCGATAATTTCAAGTGGATAAACACATTGACATAACTGTGACCAAGTGCATACTTTACGCTGACGACACAACCATCTTTCAGTCATCTAAATCAGTTTCTTCACTCCAGTCTGACCTCAACACAGATTTACATAACATAACTTTATGGTGCCAGGCCAATTATCTTCAGATCAATGCTACTAAAACCGTGTTTATGTTGTTCCATTCCCCGCGCATTTCACTTGACATACAACCTTCCCTTCACATTGGTAATACCGTCATAAACATTTCCAGTGAAGCGCGGTTTCTTGGCGTCATCTTAGATAGCGAACTAAAATTTCATAAACATGCAGCATCACTCGCTAAAAAGATTGCATTTGGTATTCACGTTATCATCAAGACACGAACTTATTTTCCGCCTCACATCATACGTACTTTGTATTTTGCTTATATTCATAGCCATATTTCGTATTGCGTATCATCTTGGGCCAACACATATTTCACGCACATTGAACGTTTGCAGCGACTTCAGAATCAAGCAGTTAGATTAATGACTTTCAGCCCATTTTACTTCTCCTGCAGCTCGTTGTTTTCTCAGTTTAACATACTCCCATTGAGACAATTATTTTGTCATAGAATGTCCGTTGTCGCCTTTAAACTCATCACGCATGACATTTTTATTGCATGCATTGATCATCGTCACTTAACTAATGGTAACATCACCAGGTTTTCTCAGTGCTATAATCTTCTTTTGCCGGCCGTAAGGACAAACTACGGCAGGTTCTCAACCTTATTTACTAGCATAGCCATTTGGAATTCATTGCCTTTCAAATTGAAATCATCGCATAACATCCATATTTTCACTTCGCGTAGTAAGAAATATTACGTTCAGGAATTAATCAACTCATCCGATTTGTGTAATTAACTGTTAATAGCTTTCCACAGTTCTGTGCTTTTTTACTACTTCAATTTGCCATTGTATAATTGATAACACTGATAATGAAACGTGTTACATTTGTCACGTAGAGTTCATTAATATTGTTTTTTGTCTTAACTTGCTTTTGATTGTTTCCTTGTTATTTTTCAATAGTGAGTATTACCATTATGTTGTGTATTGATCGTGTTTTTATTGTTAATCAAGATTATTCATTATTACTCACAAGACCGTATACTATTGCTGTATTTTTTTTGTAATTACCCCATCCATGTAGCCATAGGAGGTCCCCCTGTCAGTTTCTCTGAAACTTTGGGACCTCCTGCTGTAATAACGCTAACCATGTAACTCAACTGAACTATTTAATAAACTTGACTTGACTTGACTTGACTTGAAGGCAGGCCGGATGCTATGCTTCATACGCAGAAATTTTAGGCAAGCTTCACAAACCGTGAAACCAACCCTTTATCTCATGTATGTAAGACCTATTCTAGAGTATGCTTGCGTAATCTGGGATCACCATCAGCAATACTTGATTGACGCATTGGAAAAAGTTCAAAACCAAGCAGCCAGATTCGTTAGCAACAACTCTAATTCCTTTGCAAGCATCGCAGAAATGAAACGAGCATTTAAATGGGAGACACTGATGGTAAGGAGGTAGAAACTGAGGCTTAAATTTCTTCATTGTATATATTATAATAGAAATGCCATTAACCCTCTTCATTATCTGTTCACACCAACGTACGTCTCTAATCGTCAAGACCATCCACAAAAGATATTAGAATACCGTTACAAAACCCACTCTTTCGGTAGTTCTTTTTCGTAAGAACAATACAGGAATGGAACCGTCTACCGGATGATCTCGTCAATGAAACTGATAATGAATCCTTTTTTTCTTCCTTGTAACAACCCCCACAATATCACTGCCACTAAGAATGGTTTGCTGTCTCGAAGCGTGTGGGTGTTTACAAATGCATGACTGTGACGTTGTTTTTGCTCACCAATATTCGAGTGTTTTTTTTTTCTTCTCTCAAAATATTTTGAGTGCTGTTTCATTTGTTGAATCTATTGTTTCGATTGAAAACTATGTAGTCAAATTATTATGTGTACCTCCCCTACGTAATGCCTCACGGCGATGTAGGTGAAATGTAAATAAATAAATAAAATAAAAATTTGGCGGGTGGATTCAATCAATCAATCAATCAATCAATGTTTCTTTATTAGCATCCGAAGTGTACATTGTGAGTAAGTATGCAGGAGGAGGTCCCAAGGTAGTAAACTGCAGGCGGGACCTCCTATGTTATTACAATGAAAAATGTGAAAGAGCATTTGAATAACGAAAGAGCAAGTCACGGAACATTTCGAACTTTTTTTTCTACAAACAAAGCAAGATATCAAAACTTAACAAAATCTAGCAGTTATACGTTTAATAGAGACTTTTTCAATTTCCTCTTAAAAACATGAATGTGCATTAAGTCTTTCAAATCATGTGAAAACGAATTCCATAATGAAATTGATGAAAAAACAATGCTCATTTTTCCATAATTAGTGCGAACTGTAGGTAATAACAGGTTATGGGCGACCGCGAATCTAGTATTATTGAAATTATCCAACAAGGTAATAGGAAAGAGGTCGATAGTGAGGGTACGGTGGAAAATTTTGAAAAACAAAACACACACATTGTAAACGTACATTTGGGAGATCGGTAATACGTAAAGCTGGCGAAAAATCTCATGTGATGGCGCTTGACGTGAAGCGAAAGTTATGAGTCGAATTGCTTGTTTTTGCAATACCTTTAACGGCCAAATGTGCACCGAATATGAATTACCCCATGATGTAATGCAATAACTGAGATGACTGTGTATGAATGCATAATACAATGCCTTCAGAGTTTTGATGTTAAAACACATTCGTGACTTGACCAATGCCCTGATACCGTACAAAATCTTTTTACAAACAGAATTGATATGTTGCTGAAATTTGAGATGTGTGTCCATTATAACTCCTAAAAATGATGTATGATCTTTTAAAGGAATAACTACTGAGTTCACGTAAAGGTAAGGAATAAATGCTAGTTTTTTGTTTGGTGAATAAAAAGCATAAAACAGGTTTTGCAAGGATTAATCAACAATCTATTACAGTTCCACCAGTCAACAAGGAAATTAAGGTCAGCTTGAAGTCTTGACACGAGAGTCGCTAAATCCAAGTGATGAGAAAAGAGAGTCGTGTCATCAGCGTAAAGTAAACCAGAAGAATAATTAAGGCAACGTGGTAAATCATTTATGAATCATAAAAATAATAATGGACCCAAAATTGAACCTTGCGGAACACCTCTTGTAATGGGGTTGGGACTGGATGTAAAATTATCGACCGAGACCACCTGCAACCTATTAAGAAGAAAGCTCTGTAATAGCGTTAATGCGGGACCAGTTATGCCATAGTACTGGAGTTTGCGAAATAGAATGAAATGATCAATACTGTCAAATGCTTTAGTAAAGTCGACGAAGACAGATCCTGCGATGTTACCATTATGAATGAATGATCTGATTTTGTCAGTGAAACAAGCAATTGCAGTATCAGTGGAAAGACCAGCCCTAAAACCAAACTGACAAGGAGAAAGTATGTTAAATTTGGTTAAATATTTAGATATTCTTATTTCAATTAGTTTTTCCAAAATTTTTTCCAGGAAGGAAGGACAGATATGGGCCTGTAATTGCACATGCTGAGGGTATCACCTTTTTTAAATACTGGCACTACCTTCGCAACTTTTAATTTATCCGGGAAAACACCGTTCTTCAAACAGCGGTTAAAAACGTGGCTTTATATAGGAGCTACAAGAGATCTTACAAGTTTAATGTGCTTTGAATGGATGTTGTCTAACCCAGCTCCGGTAGCTTTTAATCCAGAAATAATTGAGGAAATTTCAGAAGCACTGTAGGAAAAAGAAACATCGACTGAGGGCTGTGAGAAAACGGAGGTACATAGTCTGAGGAGAAGGGGACTGTAAGGCTAGTGGAAAAGTGTACATTAAAGGCGTTGGCCACGTCACTGGCTGCAGTGAGGGTGACGTTATCGACACGAATAGAGGCCACTTTTCTGCTCGACTGAGTGAAATTTAAAAATTCTTTTAAAAGCTGCCATTTTTTTTCTGAGTTATGTCCACAATTCTGTAGTTCCCGCTCATAATAACTTTGTTTAGCCTTTCTCAAAATTGTGGCTAATGTGCTGGAGTAAGTTTATAGCGTGATTTCAAGCGTGAATTAAAAGGCTGACGTTTCGTCTTTTTATATAGGTTCCCTTTTTTGCGAAGAGATCGTATCAGTGATTGTGATAACCAAGGGCACCGTGGGGCGAAGTAGCGTCTGTTAGATGATTGCAATGTAGTTAAACGCTCAACTGCTGAATAAATAGCGTCGTAGAACCTGGTCAAGGCCTCTTCAGGATCATTCGCGGCATATACACTGGACCAATTTTCATCGGCAATGAGCATGCAGTACTTGTCTGAATCAAAGCGATCCTTTTGACGTATTATATTGCTACAAGTGATGACCTGTCAAAAATATAGGAATACAGGAAAGTGATCTGTGATGTCACTCTCAATGACACCAGCGTGACTGACGTCATCAATGTTTGTGAGGATGTGATCGAGTGATGACCGTGAGCCGTTATCAGAAAAGCGTGTTGGTACAGATATTAGCGATTTAAACCCAAAACTATGAAAACAAGTCTTATACTCGAGAGCAGAATGGTTAGAGGAATCTAGTAAATCAAAGTTCATATCACCCATAATTATTCTATTCTTGCGCTCAGCGGTAAGTTTATCAAGAAAGTGATGAAGCGCATTACAAAAAGCAGAGGGGTCACTGGAAGGGGATTGATAGACAGCAGCAAGAATAGTTTTTCGTTGATTCTGACAAAGACCCGGCAGATCGATTTCCAACCAAAGAGATTCACATTTCGCCACATTTAGGTTTAAATCATTGCGCCTTTTATACAGAATGCTGTTTGATATAAAAATGGCGGAGCCACCATGACGATCATCAGCACGGTGAGCATATTCGCTTACATACCCCGGAAAGCCATTCAAGTCCCCATGACCAGGCAATAACCAAGTTTCGGAGCAACAGATAGCCGAGAACTGATGATTAAAGGAAGCTAGTAGAGCGGTAATACTGTCATGATTTTTAGGGAGGCTGCGAGCATTGAAATGAATCGAAGAAAAACCCTAGTTCTGCTAAGAAATGTTATTAAAGTCACCCGGAAGAAAATAAGCCATTATGTTTTTTTTTTCAAGCTTACGTTATTTCACACCTATGAGTTGAACACATGTAGATCTACATCACTGACAATTCTGTGCACTGCACTATCGAGAGTTTGTCTTGCCTTAATAAAAAAATTGTCAGTCCACAGAAAAGCCCACTTCATTTGTTTTTTGAGTGCAAGTGCTTTCGAAAACAGCCACTTATTATCAGACGTCAGGTGCTCATTAACGTATATTGGCTTTTCCTGCGCTGCCGAAAAACCGAGCAAGTCTGTTTTTAGGCGGAACTTCCGAGCCTTCTTCAGAAACTCTGTGCGCATGTCACGCGAGCAGAAGCGCACAATGATGTTTTTGTTATTTATGTCGCGCGTTGGTACTCTGTGTACAGTATCGATGTCATCAGGTTCGATAGGACAACCGACCTTTTTGCCGAGAAGCTCGACAATGTTTCTGCAGTTTTCGCCTTGTGTTGTTGGAACACCTCTTATTTCCAAATTATTGACGTGAGAGTACTGTTCCAAATGTCTAATCTTTTGCAGCAGCATCTGATTATTTTCATTTAGGAGCTTATTGTCAGATATGAGACCGCTGTTTTCTGACTTTGCAGCCTCAAACTTACTGCTCATGAAATCCATGGCTTTTTTGATGTCATCGATCTCAGATTGCAGTTTGTTCACAAAGTTCGCCACACCTAAGATTTGCGATGTTGAGCTGCACTTGTCAGGTGATATAGAGTTAACGGGCCGACATGAACTTATTTCGAATAAACTCGTCATATTTTGCAAGTGAAAGATCAATATACAGGGGTCTTTCAAGCATTTATTTAGTACGCCTCGAAGGCCAAATCACAGTCTAACATATATATTACACATCTTTCGTCTTTCGCCCATTAAGGTATCTTTCGCATTATTAAACAACCATGACCACTTTTCGTGCCTAAATTTTCACACATCGGTGATTTTGTGACGACACTGCGCTCTACAGCTCGCAAGTGATTGAAAAAAATAGCTAACGCATGCGAGATTTTGGTCATATCAACGCACCAGTCTCCGCAGCTCTTCTTGCTGTATTGAGTTCGCAGCATGGGCGAATTTAAACAAGAGAATCAGGAACACAGAAGAAAGTTTGCCTACGAAGAAGAAGATACGGCGAACTAAGAAAGAAGTTTTTAGATTGAACCGGTCCAGAAATTTTCGACCAGGGTCATTTCACGCCCGACTAAAGGGAACCAAGCATGCAGAGACAGAAATAAATAAAAAGAAAAATAAAATAAATCAAAACGACAATGAGAAACAAAGAGACGGGGATTCCGTCGTAATCGTTCGTTGTAACACTCGGTGTAATCTCAACCTGCGATCTACTCGTTCGTTTCGCTCCATTCCACAATAGTATTGCTCGCCTTCGAAGCCGAAGTGGAACAGTTGCGCCTGCCAAGTCGAGACGAGCGCGAGCCGTTTGTATACCGTACACACGGCGCACGTTCTCTCGAACACGGGGCCGCTTTAATCTCCCAAAAGTTCGAGGCACGTCGCCCAGAACTGTACGCTGCTTCTGCTCCTGTAATCTCTAAAAGCGCCTTGGTCGAGGCGACTTCGCACGAAGCCTCGCGTGAGAATTTAATGGCGACTTCTCTTTCACGGGTGAGCTCATTTCTTTTTATGGTTTGCTCGCGTTTAGTTTTCCTGCGAAAAGAGCTCGCGCCTCGTCTTGCGTAAACACGTTTTCCGAGCTGTATGACGTTAGCATTCGGCTGAGAAATTCGTTGGCTCCGTACATATTGCAAACTCTGCCTCTCCTCTCTCTCTCAAGTGATCTAGTCGTCTTGTGTCGCACCTACTTCGTCGACCTAATTCATCGCACTGCATTTGCTCCACTCGGAGCAGAGGATAATCAAAACCTTGCCGGTGCGTACAGCTAGACGCGTCGTATATGAAAGACGAGACCGCCTCTGAATTCCGAGCCCCGCGTAATTACGATGCGCCCGCAATTTATTCATCATTTTTTATTGCGTGGAATACACATATACAGCCACGCTCAATTAAAAAAAAGCAAAAGGCCACAGTTTTACGTCGTTTCACTGTTGGCACAGCGAGCGACTTTTGTCATTGCTTTCGCGCCATTTCGGAGTCTTCGCCGCCGTTTTGTTTCTTTTGTCTTTTGTTTGAGACCACCGTAGCGAGGGTTCAGTATTTTCAGTTTGTCGGGATATCCGGCGAATAAATGAAAGCGCGGTGTAAAAATATCAGAAATATTTTAAAAGGCTGGCACGCCTCGTTTCGCTTCTCTCTACAGATATTGAAATTTCGAAGCCGTGAAGCTTTGGGGCGACCGATAATAATCATGTTCGGAGAGAGCGATTTCCCGAAGTTATACAGATTGGCGTTGAGTTGGTTTATTTGCAAAAAAGAAGAGCAAGAAAAAGTGACCTGGTCTCTTATGAATTTGCCTAACTCTACTCAAACCAGAAACCCATTTTTTTTTGTTCCCGGTATAGAGGGCTTTCAGCCCGCGACGTGTTATTGCTGTGCCTCTGCGATTGGCTCACGTTTGACGAAGTTAAGATTTCATGCAACGACGTCATGCTAAAGTCATGATGAAGTCATCAATGTGGCCACCTCTGTCGTCATGATGACCTCATACGTTCACCAAGTGATGACTTTTTCTTGCATCTTCCACGTTGACGCGTACGCAGCCGGTGGTCCATTTTCGTGTTTGATGTGGCATCTAACGCTTTTGCTATCAAAAATCACAGCATATCCACGGAGTTCAAATGATGAGTGGGGCGAAGCATCCGTAAGTCCGTCCGTGCTTCCGTCCGTTTGTCCGTGCGTCCATTGGCCCATACATTCGCTCGTTCATGCGTCCGTCCGTGCGTCAAACAGACAGACAGACAGACAGATGGTGGATGGACGCGGTCAACGGATGATTCGTGCTTTGCCGATAAAACCCCCCGAAGCTTCATCCCACTTCATCATCATTCACTCCGTGGATATGCTGTGAGGTGGTTACTACATAGCATGCATACATATAGGGGACGACCGACCCAGGCCTTAAGGAGCGTTGCCCCTAAAATTTCTACAATGCAGATGCACCAGCACTTACGTAATATCGTGCCGTGCGCTACGTGACCAAATCCCTAGAATATGCACAAAAAAATAGAGACTGATGCTTACATATAACAAGGTCGCAAGACTATAATACATGAACAGAAGGAAACTTCCAGGGGTAGGAGGAGGCAGCAACAAAAAGGGATAAGGCAGGGAGGTTAACCAGAAAGACATCCGGTTGGCTACCTTACACTGGGGGATTAGGGAAAGACGAGAAAGATAGAAGAGAGGGAAAAGAAAAAAAAGGGTGTGGGAGAGACTGACAGTAATTTCACTGCAGCGTGTAGAACTCTACCGCATGTCAGAGGCGTTCGCACAAGCCTGTCTTTCTCAGGAAATACAGCAGGGCTTTCAGTGCCTTGTGGGCTGTCGAGGCATGTGGACGTTGCTGTAGTAGCACCTGCACAGAAAGAGGCCGATCATCCAGTCGCCGCATTGCGTCGGCAAATACTTGTCTATCTGAGGCAAATTGAGGACAATGGCACAGCAGGTGTTCGATATTTTCGTTGGTGCCGCAAACATCGCACGCCGCACTGTCAGTAATTCCAATTAACGTGGTATAAGCTTTCGTGAAAGCAACTCCCAGCCAAAGGCGATAGAGAAGCGAAGCTGCACGTTGATGTAGGCCGGGTGGAGGCCGGAGTTGTAGTGAAGGGTCGAGCTCGTGCAGTCTTGTACGTCGTATGCTTGCTGAGTTCCACTCAGTCAGTGTGAGACTGCGGGCCAGTTGACGAATCTGCCTCGCCGCATCTGCTCTTGAAAGCGGAATCAGAACGCTGTTCGCTTCTTTATGTGACGTGCGAGCAGCATGATCTACAGAATCATTGCCGTCTATACCACTATGCCCAGGTAATCACTGAAAGACGATGTCATGGCCTTTTTGTATTAAAAGGTGGTGAAGTTTCACGGTTTGGTAGGTCAACTGGTCGTGGCATCCGCGACGGAGAACTGATATCAGGCACTGTAACGCTGGTTTTGAGTAAGAAAACACAGCCCATTTACCTGGTCTTTCTTCTGAATTGATGTGTTCCAGTGCATTGCGCAGAGCCTCAAGTTCTGCCATCGTTGAAGTTGTCACATGTGAAGTCTTAAAACACCGAGTTACCCCTTGTGATGGTATAACCACTGCTCCACCTGAACTAGACGACGTAGTAGAGCCATCCGTGTAAATGTGCACGTGGTTACTGTAGTTTTGTTCCAGTAAAAATAGACTCAGTTGTTCCAAGGCATGTGTCGGTAAGTTCGATTTTCTCCTCATTCCTGGAATCATTAAATGAACTAGCGGCCGGCTCAAGCTCCAAGGAGGAAGCAGTAGCTTTGATGCAGGTGCGTATGTCTCAGCAAACGATGAACGATGCTTGTAGACAATAGTGCCGTATGTCGTGCAGGGCCTTTCAGCATCTAGGCTCGCCAGGTGGTGAGAAGGGGTCCTGGCATAATGTCTGAGGTGCATGCGCATTGTCTCGGTAATAATATGCGTCTTTATCGAGTGATCTTGAGCGATGGCAATGGTTTCAGCCGTTGAAGCACTGCGGGGTTAATTCAAAGCATATCTTAGGTGCTTGGGCTTGAATGCTCTGAATTGCGCGCAGGTTGGTCTTGCCGGAGTTAGATATTGCAGGTAAGCTGTACCGTAAGAATCCGATAAGCAGCACTCTGTACAGTTGTATCATGGATGGTATGGGCACTCACCAATTTTTTCCTGCAAGGAATTTGAACATGTGGCATATTGTGATCAGCCGCTTCTTCACATAGTTCACGTGTGGAGTCCACGACAGGTTTCTATCTATTATGACTCCCAAGAACCTGTGGCTTCTGCTGAACAATATGTATTCTTCATTAATCGATATGCTGTAAGCAGACATTGGCTTCCGCGTGAACGCTACCACTGCACATTTTCCGCAGCACACCTCGAGGCCTTGTTTACGAAGGTAGCATGACGTCGTTGTAGCAGCCTCTGAAGGCGGGCGCGAAGCTGAGGCCTTGTCACACCTTATGCCCACATGCAGATGTCATCAGCATAAACAGAAAGTTCTACAGTGCTAGGTAGCTGCTCGACTAGACCAATGAGAGTTAGGTTGAAAATTGTAGGGCTTAGAACTCCTCCCTGTGGAACTCCCCGGCTGCTGTAATAATCAGGTGTTGGGTCATTCGCTGTCATCTCGTAAAGTGATCTCAGCTGTAAGTAGCTGTACACCCACATATATATCTTGCCACCAAGACCTACTGTTTCCAAAGCACTAAGGATGGCTTCATGGGTGACATTGTCGTAAGCCCCCTTAACGTCTAGAAACAGCGCGGCGCAGTCTCTTACAGGCTTTCTGGTGTTGAACATATGTCACCAGATCAACAACGTGGTCGATTCACGAATGACCGCGCCTGAATCCGGTCATGGATACTGGATAGATTTCATAGTGCTCTAAATACCACTCCATTCGTGTTAGAATCATTCGTTCCATCGTTTTTTCCACACAACTGGCAAGTGCGATAGGACGGTATGAGGCAATATCAAAAGAAGATTTACCAGCCTTTAGAAGTGGAATGAGGCGACTTGACTTCCATGCCCGGGGAACCGTACCAGTCTGCCAGGAGTCGTTGTATAGGCGTAAGAGTGCCTTCCGAGCTTGGTCTCCAAGATTACAAAGGACACGATAGGTAATGCCGTCAGGTCCGGGTGCTGAAGAACGTCTGCACAGTGCCAGTGCCGCCTCTAGCTCATCCATAGAAAACTGGCATTCCATACGGGGATCACGTGAGGGCGGTGGATTGTCAAATGTGCCCGTTCTTGATACTGTGAAATTGGAATCACCGGAAATTCTTCTACAGAAAGATTTTGCGACTTCAATCTCTCTGTATCGACGGTGAAGTGCCAGAGATGTAAACGGGTGTCACTGACCCAATGTTGTGCTAAGACCCCGGACAGTTCGCCATATCAGCGATAGGGGCTTTTGTGGATCCAACGACTCGCAAAAGGATGTCCAACGTCGCCTAGCCAGTTTATCCATGTGCCGTTGCATTTTCTTTTGAATGCTTCTAGCCTGCCTCAAATCATCCATGCACTTTGTCCGTCGGTACTTTCATGCTGCACGACGGCGTATTGCGCGAAGTTTTTCAAGCTCGATGTCGAAATCGGTGCGCTTGTGGCTAGTCAAATGTGTATGAGTGGTATTCTGCAGGACATCGTTTATGGAGTCCTCTAGGTTATATGATGATCCGTCAGTACAGCAGTCTTCCATTAACATTTTGAATTTCGGCCAATCAGTGTATTTGAGGCCTCTTGAGGACTTGGAGCTGGTGAAACCTTCTATACACAGGTAAGGTGGTATATGGTCGCTGCCCCGCGTTTCCAGATCCGAAAACCAGTGCACTTTCTTGGTAAGTGAGCGCAAAATCAATGTAAGGTCCAGGCAGCTGCTATAGGCTGATCCGCGTGAATATGTAGGGCTTTCATCGTTACAAATGCAGAGTTCGTACTCCGAGGCTAAGGATACCAATTTTATTCCTCTAGAGTTGTCCCTGGAGCTTCCCCATAAGAAATGGTGGTCATCGAAGTCACCAGGGATCACCCATGGCCTTGGAGTCGATGTCAGAATACCGAGTAAGCGCTCGCAGTCAAGGCGGCTTGACGGAGATAAGTAAGCTCCGATAATCGTGAAAGCAACCTTATCCTTCTTCACAGTAAGGCACACATACTGATTCCCTTCATCAGGCGAGACTCTGTGGTGAACGTAAGTGAGGTCATGGCGCAAGAATACAATAACTTTGCTGCAGTCTCTGTGAGTGGAGGGCATAAAGCACTCATATCCTGACAGCTCGATTGAAGCACGCAGGTTGGGTTCACAAATCACGCTAATGGGGAAGCGGTTCACAAATACAAACTGTCTAAAGTCAGACATGCGCGACTTCAGTCCTCTGGTGTTCCACTAAAAGACAGATGCATTCTTGACTTCCGCTTGAAACGACGGTGCCTCGCTGGCCATGGTTTTACCTTAGAGCTGCAAGCACCGGACTCAGGGTGTCCAGCACATGCAGTGCGGTCTGCGCAGCCGAAGTCTTCATGTTTCTCAATAGGACACGCATGGTACTCATCA
This sequence comes from Rhipicephalus microplus, assembly GCF_043290135.1. NCBI lineage: Eukaryota > Metazoa > Arthropoda > Arachnida > Ixodida > Ixodidae > Rhipicephalus > Rhipicephalus microplus. The sequence continues at coordinate 76,178,762 of NC_134704.1, forward strand.
GCGACTGCAGCAAGCTTATCACTTGATCTTCATTCATCGCATCACTGGTTTGAGGGGTCGTAGAGGGCGGCGGGATTTGATGCAGCTCCGAAGTAGGTTGACTTCGTGGAAGTGAGGGCCACTGTTCGGAAGGTGCGACTGCTGTCGCTTTCTTCTGCTTGGCAGTATCCGTCTTCAGTGAGCTTGGTGTTTGTGGGTCAGCCTCTTTGATAGAGTATGACATCTCTCTATCGGTAGAGCCGTTTTTCCGCCCACGACGCAGTCGTCGGCGTAGTTTAGCGGCAGCTTCCCTGTGTGTTGAATTGTCCCGCACCATACGCCTGAGTACCGCGTGCTCATTTCGCACCCGCGGGCAATCTTCGGATGAGGCCTCATGAGTGCCGTGGCAGTTTGGACATCGTAACACGGTGGCACCGCAGGCGTCTTTTGAGTGAGACTCAGCGCACCGTGGACACACAACTTCGTTCGCACAGACACCTTTTACGTGTCCCATCTTGAAGCACTTGTAGCATTGCAGTGGCGTCGGTATGTACGGAGGCACTGAGTGGCGAACATGGCGAACTTTGACATACGAGGGAAGGCTGTCTCCCTCGAACACAAGCCTCAAGCAGCGTGAGTTGCCGAGTCTGGTAATGTGCGTGATGTGGGTGCCTTCAGTCACTGGCTTTATTAGTATTGGCAGGTCATTAGCTGAGATGGAAAGATCCACATCATAAATGACGCCTATTAGCCATTACAACCTGTAGCGACCATTGGCAGAACTTTCACGTTGCCAATTTCTGTTATGTGCCGAAGGTTTTGCAGTGCGCTACGGTGCATAACGTCTGCAGCAAGGACATTTTTTCGTGCATTGATCCTCACGTCTTTGATCTTATTCGGCGCGATTTCCTCGAGAAGCACAAAAAGAACTTGCCTGTTGAGGAGTCGCAAGTTAAATGCAGGGTCTTTGGGCGTAAACAGCATGGTGTGCGGCCACCGCTGTGGTGCAGTCTTAACGGTGGAAACACTTGCCGACGATGCCGTCCACAGCAGTCTTCGTTTTGTAGATCGATTCATGACGATAGCGAAGTCATCATCCGATGACTCAAAGCCGTCCGAGTACAAATCGGTTGCCTCGCTGTCCGTGTCGCTCGACGCGTTGCTACGCTTCCTAGACGACGAAGCCCGGCGCGACGGTTGCACGCCTGGAACATTCTCAGGTGTGTCCTGAAGCATCACCGCAAAGGAGGGAGCGGCAGCTCCCAGGATTTCCAGGGGACAACGACGAAGTGATTCTCTCACAGAACGCTTGTGCCCGTGTCTCGGTATTTTCAATTAGCACACGGAGGTTCGAGTTAAACCAATCACAGTCACAGACAGGACACGGATGTACAAACTACACAGACAGAAACCCGCCTTGAAGCATGGCATTCGAACTTCTCGTAGATCCATGAGCACGTCGTCCTCGACGCAGGTCTTCCATCGCTTCGGTGTCTTGTCGCAGCCTTCTCCACCCCCCAGTATTCTCTCGTTGTACATACTCGGGGTCTTCGGTTCGCTGCCGTCGTTTCGCACCTAATTGTCCAGCTAGCTCTGGCCTTCTTCATTTTTAGTGAACGTGTGGCGAATGGAGGGATTGGCCCAATTTCGGTGATAGTTCTCTGAGAAGTTGCACACACAACTTATTACCAGTCTAAAAGTTTCGCTGTTTAAAAAGAGGGGCCGAAATGCAAGTTAGGGAGAAAAAAGAGACGCAGCGTTAGATCACTCTTTCTTAAGGCAGCCTACGCAATAACGAAGACGGCCTAGTTGTGTTTTGTACGTTTTGCGTATTCTTCAGTCTTCAAAAAGAAAAAGAAAGAACGCTGACCTAGATGAGCCCGGATTTATTAAATTTGCTTTTTTGCGCTAGTTCACACTCCCTTCAACGTTCTTTTAATTGTTAGTGAGAAGTCTAGTCCACTTGATAGAACTACGTACATAAAATTGAGTTTGCTGAAAGCAGACCGGCAAAAAAAAACAAAATGAAGTGTATCGGTGAGACATCGAATCTGGGTGTATGACTGCGCTGCAATCTTAACGAGGTATGCTTGAGACCGGTGCTGACATTTTTTATTTTTTTAAACTTTCACCCGAAAAAAAACGGAATTCCGACTGTACAGTTCAAAATTCCAATCTACCTGCTTCCGCGTTCAGTCAATTTTAGTGAATCTAACCAATGCGAATGAACATCAAATGGGAAGGACTAGCTCGTAGGACAAAAGAGAACCGTGCTTCTTTTTTTTTTCAGAAATTCAAGATTCTTTGAATCTGTAATGCTGCTTATGCATACACGGTGAAACATGCTGCATGCTGCTTCTTGACAACGCGGCAGCATATCTGACATGGTTACGAGGTTCCACAGAATTTCCGTACGTTTTCAAAGATTCCTTCGTTGTGATCCTCCCCGCTGTGCATCTTCCAGACCCATAGAAAACAACAACAACAACAACAACAACAACAACAACAACAACAACAACAACAACAACAACAACAACAACAACAACAACAACGACAACAAAGGATAATGAATACGTGTTACGTTTTTGGCTGAGTGCTGCCGTGTCACGTATGCGATCGAGTCTCTTTAAAAGAGACACGATTACTTTCTATTGTTTGTCCCTCGGCTTTCCAACGGGAAGTATAACCATCCCCCTCCAAAAGAGGTCACGCCCCTTTTTTTAAAAAGAATAACATACGTGGTGAAGAGTCGAAAAAGAGAGTCAACGTACGTACTCTTTTTCTTAAAGAACATTTCACGTCAATAATTTTTAGGCAGGTTCGGACAAACATTCAAGAATGCGCTCAACACTTCGCCGTGTTCGTCGTTCGTTAAAAAAAAGAAAAAAAATGAATATCCATATTTCACGCCCTGTGGGAATCGTCTTTATGCGAAGCAGTCGGTGAGTAATTGTTTATTCTCCATTTTTCGTCTTCAAGCCGCGCATTACGAAGTGGGCCGATGTGTTTTGTAAGCGTAATATTCGCACGTACATCGTGGGCTTACCAAGAAAGTCCACGACACTGGCGTGTAAAGGTTATAGCTTATGGTCCGACGTAACGTCAGTACTAATCTTAGCACCGAGACGTCAGGGTTATTGCAACGAAATGCACTTTACAGTGTGAATATACGGAATATTATACGTAGCGTTTGTTAGCGTATTCCACAAGAGTCGAGCAATGTGTCAATGTAGCTTGCTGAATCACGCATATACAAATGTTAGCTGCACTACTATAAATGTGCAGCCTACACTCAAACCGCAACTGATGTTAACTCGACGGTACGCAAATACATATGTGTTGTTTACTTGTACACATACATTACAGGTATAAATGCATTGATATTGCGCACTGTAGTCATGTGTAAGCATATATGTAATTTTTATTACACGCGTAATGTCAGACACGTTCAAAGCAGTTTCAAAAAGTGGCGTGGTTCTGCGGTAGAATACCTGACTGTCACGCAGAATGCTTGGGTTCAATGCCTGCTGCCATCCTGATTTTCATTCTTCGCATTCGTTGGATCAACGCTGCCAATGTCGGTCATTATTAACGCTCTCACACCTAAATCATTAATGCCTTTTCTCGCCGTTCATGGGTAGATAAGAAGTGCCCCTCACCCGTGGCGCTTGCCGGCATACCGCCGTTTGTGGTATACAGCTATGGTTCGCATGTGTTTAGAGGAACGATTCTGAAGAGGTACGGGATAGAATTTTCACTTCATTCATGTCACGACCATACAGTCGTATTCGCTGAACCTTCTTACCTACCCATATTACCTTACGTCCACATTAAATTAAGTAGACGATCAGCAGAGCACCCAGACATAATTGTCTACGTAGATAGATGGACAGATCGAAAGGCTCAAAGGGCCTTTCGTTCAGTAAGAAATCATTCGCATTTAAAAAGCGCGACTTGTTAGAAATAACATCTTGTGCTTGTTGGTACATGACCTAAGGGGTATAGCGCATACTTGTTCTACGCAGGGACGGAGTAAGCAAGACGACATACAGCGTTAGTGTGTACATACAGTCTTGCTTTTGTGTAAGCAAGACCATAACCTTGCTACGTGGCCGTGCTACACATAAGCAACTAAGTTTGTGCCTAATTTTGTGATATCGCAGATGCGTTGTGGGTTTACGTCAGCGCCTCGCTATACCCATATTTAAGACGCATATAGTCGTAACACCATTTGCCAGTATCTCAGACATTTGTGGCGTTGGCTTATGTACGTGAACAGAAACACGACGGTTCAAGATCTTTGAAATTAAGTGCGCGAGAAGAGAGCGTCGTGAACGCGTAAGACAGGTGTTTTTACAAGTCCATAAAACCTTGGAAATGAGTACCAAAGCGGCTCCGTTAAGGCCTAAACATTCCAGCACGTCCGCGCAGCAACTGCTTTCCCAAAGTGTCTCTTGTGTCAGCAGTGATGCGAGGATTGAACCTCCGATTCCTGTAACATATTTGTTTTTCACACAAAAAAGCAAGCAAAAAAAAACGGGCGGTTGAACGACATTCGAAGTTCCAACTGGTGAGTTTACTGCCCTTCGAAGAGACTTGTCACCCGAAGAACGTGTTGGCAGCTTCGGCAGAGCACCCTTGCGACGTAAATATTGAACACCTGTGTACGCCTCGAACTGCAAAGGAAAGGCGCACTGCTTTAGATCTAAAACCATAAACGGCGCACGCGGGTCATTCGCCTCGAAACATGAACAAGCAAACAAGCAAACGCAAGCTCCTGTCTGACGTGCCGCATGGCTTGTGGGAATAGCACGCGAGCGATTCTCTGTCTATCGTCTCCAGAAGCGCGCCCACGGCTGAAACGACCCCGGACAAAAAACACGGGCAGCTCTCCTCTTTCTCTTCGCGTCTCTATTTTTTTTTCTTCCACTTTTCCTTTCCTTGGAAGCCTTGGCAGCTACCATCGCCACTGTCCTATAACTGCGAGGCTCATTCCGTTTCTCTTTATTTATGATCCTCCTGTTCTGCCGCGCACGCTTTGGCCATCACTGCCACTCTCTATATTTTGTCAGCGCTGCCGCTACTTCCGCTACTGCTGCTATTACTGATTCAGCGCTGTGCCCTCCAGGGTTTCCCTCGCCCCCCCCCCCCCCCCCCGCTCATTCACTCTCCTGTTGTTTAAGACTGTTCAGGAGCGCGAAGACTGTACGGTGTACGCCAGGCAGAAAGAATACCGTTTGTGTTGCGTTTTGTTTTCTTTATTTCTTGCCCTACGTGCTTGCAGCTATCCCTTTGTTCTCGCCTCTTGGTGTTCTAGCGCCGTGATTTCCGCCGCTTCGCCTGCCTTTGCCGAGTTTCTTTTCGACGCTGTAGCTCGAGGCAGGCCGAGCGTGCTGGAACACTGAGGCCGCAACTCCGGAACAAAAACGGAGTTTTTCTCTCGCTCTTTTGTTTCATGTATAGCGGCCTACGAACGAGGTGAGCGGGAGGTGGCGAAGCGATCGTGGTCACGCCATCGTGCCTGTCTGCTTCGGCGCTGCGGCCCCGACTTTTCTCACGCTTTGAGATATCACCTGTATCAGTCTCAACCAAGAGGTTCCCGCGATGAGTGTGGATTGCTGCATAAGAGGGTGAGGTATATATATATATATATATATATATATATATATATATATATATATATATATATTTCTTGACCACGGAAATATTTTTTCGACGTGATATTCTTTTGATATATTGAAATGCTTTTTTTCACTGGGCGCTGAAACACTGTGTCTCTTTGTTTGTATAGCTGCTGCATCATGGGATGGCAGCTATCTCACGCCAGCACCAAGTGTACTCATGGTAACACTTGAATGTTCGACGACTCCCTTTCTTAATAGTGTTCTTTAGTATCTATTTTTTCTTGCGAGCTCCAAAGCGTGTAAAAAAAGAAAACCTTGACCAAAAAGAAAGAAAGAACCTCTCAGTTCGCTTGTAACCTCACGAAACAGACTGCACCGATTGCGTTCTCGTGTCATACCGAGCATGTAAATCTGTCGTTCTTGTCTTCTAAGTGTTCCAGAATCACATCACGACCCCCATCTTAAGAGCTCACGGAGTTTGTTTCTTGGCTCAGTCCATTTATGGCTCTCTGAGGGTGGACGCAATCAGGGTAATCAGTGCAGGATAATTCTTATCGCTCACTCGCGTCAGTGTGTACGAAAAGACAAGTTTCTGGCGCGAGATGATACAGTTGTCTTTTCTTGGATGGGTGTATAAGTTGGAGTTCATGGAAGCCCTCCGCCTATAAAATTCGTGGAATAGTCTGCGCTTGGGCCTGAATGTACGTAAGGATCGTTAGTGAACGTACCTCTGTTGCTGATGGGGTGTGTTCGCGTTGTGTTCACGAAAGATGCTTCTCTAGTGGGGCAGAGTTCGAAAATACCGGAGAAAACTGTGACGTTTCTCGTTTTTTTTTAAATTCATTGATTGATTTGATTGATATGTGGGGTTTAACGTACCAAAACCACCATTTATGTTTATGAGAGACGCCGTAGTGGTAGGCTCTGGAAGTTCTGAGTACTTGGGTTTTTTTAACGTGATTTTTTTACTTCAAGCTTCGTTTAGACTTGGTTTTTACTTCAAACGTCGTCTATTTTGGGTTAGTATGCGCCTTAATGCTCTCGCCATAATAATACTCGCACATTTTCAGAAGTGCCTTGTAGTGCTCTCTTTCTTTCTTTCTTTCTTTCTTTCTTTCTTTCTTTCTTTCTTTCTTTCTTTCTTTCTTTCTTTCTTTCTTTCTTTATTCAATTCATTCATTCGTTAATTTTTTCGTTAGTACTCGTGAACAAAGCCTACAAAAAATAAAGATTCTAAACATTCTACAATACAGTTAGAAAACACGCCCTCTGAGCATTTCTTGAGCATTTGAGCATTTCACAACCAATGCTCCTCAAGTAGCCTCTACGTACCTTGCCACCTCTTCTTCCTCTCTCTTAGCTGAGAGCAGATCACTAAAGAGTAATTAATCATAATGCAAGAAATTCAATAAGCCACATCATTCACTTCCTTGGCCTGGACATGCACGCGTGAGCTTTCAGTGCTCTACATACGTCTGCTCTAGTGTACTTTACGAGAAATGTCGGATCATACCCTGTCACTGGCGTCTGAGTGTACCTGAGCTGGCACTTCATTGTTTCGCTTGCAGGAAGTAAATATTTAGACTGTCTTCCCCTGGTGGAAGTGAAACAGGGCAACGTTTATTGAATGAAATCACATTAGCACATCGCATCACAAACTGTCAGTGTCGTCGTCGTAATCATCAAAAAAATAAATGTAGGGCGAAAAGAAATAAATTAGGGTGACAGTAAGAAATGTAGTTCATCCTAGTTTGCTCTAAACTCTACAGCACACAATGCAATTATCTGGCTACACCAAGGCAAGAGCTAAAGAGAAAAGCAAACAAAGGTGTTTGGTTTATTTCACTGTCACGGCTTACAGCGACACGGACAAAAAAGTGAGAAGTTTCTGCAGGTGTGAATGGTTGCTCATAGGAGTGGAAATTCTTGCCCACAAGTGAAGCCGTGCCAACCGCAAGACGGCGGCTGCGGTAGCTATCTTATTAGGGGCATGATGAGCTGTCGGCAGTCGGCGATTAAGAAGGAACGTTTTCCTCGCACGCCCAACGAGTTTAACGTGGCAACTTTTTAGGGTCACATAGTGTTCAAATTGCGTCCTTGAGTAACTAGTTGTCTTTACTAAGCCTCGAAATCAAGGCAAATTTTATTGGAGGTGATGTCACCGATAATAATGATGATGATAATGACGATGATGATGATGATGATGATGTCACCAATACTATAGCCTCTTTGGAGTATTTCTTCGAAAACAACGATTTTTTTATTTAGAATTAACGTAGCCAAATCAAAGGCACTTGATGTCTAAGCGGGCACCATCAGAAAATAGCATGTTTCTGAGATCTTTGGAGGGCAAAAGCTGGCTTCACTTCTGCTGGAAAATCATTGCGGGAGCTTCAACTTTAGCAACTTTCGTTAAATCTCCTTGTTTCTGACAGTTATACCCATGTTACACAGGCAAGCTAAGCGAGGTTACGACCGAACACGGTTAACCGCGTGGAACCGCGGTTAGCGCCAACCACGGTTTGCCGATGTTGCACAGCTACTATGGAACCGGAAACGCATACAGCGTTTCTCGCGACCGAAAAACGCCACGTACGCTCGCGGCATGCACTCATAGGTGGTGGGCGCTTCCATTTCCTTTGCGAGTGCCAGCAAAGCTGCAGGTTCGTCATCATCATCATCGTCATCATCATCATCGTCATCATCATCATCATCATCATCATCATCATTTCCTCGGTAATCTGCAGGTAGCCAAGCTCGGTTTCTTAAAACCGCCGTTAGCGGCATAACCGCGGTTTCGTGTGGCATGTAACATCAGCGAACCACGGTTAACGTAACCGCGGTTAGCGCAACCACGGTTGAGACTGCATGTGTAACAAGGGCATTAGGTACTTAGGTCTAATCGGTTGCCCCGTGTTGTTTTTTTTTTAAGAAACAAGGAGGAACGGACATCACACGAATCATCATAACTTCCCCCGTAGACCGACTGAACTGAAATTAAAAGAATTTCACCAAGTTTCGCATTTCTGCACAACTTTTCCAAAATCAGATGCTGCTGCAGCTGCTTTTCCGAAAATACGCCAGTTTAATCTGTTTCTCGCACAGAAAAAAAAGACTTTCATTAGTTTTTTTTATTCGCTTACAAAGTGGAATATTTTAATAAGCCCCAGATCAACAGTTGAGTTCACGAGCTTGAAGCCGTTAAAGACGATGCTACAGCCGTTATGAAGCGACCGCAAATTGCGGTTCAGTTCGCTCCGCTGGATAAGGAGCTATGGTGCACAGCTGCTGACCCGAAAGGTCATGGGTTCAATTCCTGTGGCTGCGGTCGCATTTCGATGGAGGTAAAATAGTAGAGGCCTGTGTAATGTGCGATGTTAGTGCGCGTTAAGGAACAAACAACAGATTCTCAAAATTTCCGGATCCCTTCAATATATGGCTTCTCTGATAATCATATCATGGTTTTGGGATCATGGTTTTGGGATGTAAAAGACCAGATAACACTAAATTGCGGTTTACAGATTTTTCGAAGCGTGTGTTATTAAAAAAGATTATCTTAGAAGAGCCTCTTCTTGGACGAGTTTTTGCATGATTTGCGCTGAAGTTGATTTATGCAACAGTGTCCTCGCTAGCTACAGTGCTTTATATCAACTTATCGCTTCTGGTGTTGCCGATATTCATCGTCCCATTGGCATCGTTGCGAATGTGCAAACAATTGGTCTATAAACATTTACAACAGGTCAACATCTGTCTGTGCCTGCGAAATTTGTACCTATATTTAGCGTCATTTCATAAAGTATCACTCAATAAACAAATTACAACGCGATCACCTTCCCTCTGAATGCTTCGCATGACGTCGATTCCCAAGGTATGTGGGTTCCGCCAAGTTTTTATGGACGACGACGGAGTGCCGGTGTGACAGAACGCTGAGTGTTTCAGTTTTATGGTTTTCTGTGAATAATTTTCATATCGCTTGTCAAGCACGGTCTCCTGCAGGTGTGCGATGGAGGTAGAGCCCTACGGAAGACTACCGGACACCTGAATGACCGCGGGTGTTGCTTCCAGGAAGCGCTACAGGTCCAAGAGTGGCACTTACGGTGACGACACCGAACCCTACAACGTCAGCAGTGATGAATCAGGGGACGAACACTTCGAGCCTGTCAGAAATCACAAGGGAAAGGGACTATTTCTGAGCACGTCACCCACTTTGAGTGAGCCCACCATGCGATCTTCGCGGAATACCGAACGCTAGTGACAACGTGAGACGCCTTAACCGGCAAGCCGTGTCTGTACAGCTAGAGGCGCTGGTACCAAATGAACTAAAGGAAGTAAGAGTGAATAGCTGCAAGGACATCCTAGCGATTGACGTCAATCATGTGACTGCGCTTGACAGATTGCGTGAAGTAACGGAACGTAATGGGATGAAAGTCCACTCTCATATACTGCTGGGCAATGAAGTGAGCACTGGGGTGATATATGATGTTGGCGAAGCCATTGCCAACTCGGACCTACCAGTCTTGAATAGGCCGGCTTCGGAACATGCCATTATTACAACTATATGTCGTATCGGGACATCAAGATGAGTAAGTATTACATTTAAGGGGGAATTACATTAAGGGGAATTACATTTAATTTCCATCACACGCAAAATTGGGCCACTTCCGACACGCAGTTCGCCCTTTTATACCGAAACCACTTCAGTGCTGGAAGTGCATGAAGTTAGGTCACGTAAGTGGTGTGTTGTTATGCCAGCGAGTCCTCGTCAAACGACCGTGCCTCTGAAAAAGGCAATCTGGGTCAAGGCCAGCTCGCAGTCCGCCTGGCGTGATCAACTCGACGGCGTGAACACGCGCGGCGCTTCTCTGGCCCACGTGCATTGAGTCAGCTGCGCACGTGACAGCGAGCCGGCGTCCTCGTGTCTGGTGGTCTGACGCATGGCGCGGCGACCCCATTGGAGGAATCTGCCCTGACGACCAGCGGCGCTTCTGATTGGACATTTTGGTTGGACCCGGTGCAAATAAAAGAAGCCCTGCGGTGTCTCGCGATCGGCGGTCCTACGAGAGAGGAGTCCCCATGTCGGAGAGCCGACATGTGTGTGAGTCGGCGGTCTTAGGCGAAAAGTTGACCTATGTATTAGAGAGGAGAGCTCGGCTCTTCGAGTCTCTGTCGGCCCCAGTGCCGAAATTGTAACGCCTCTGTATATATGCTGTACATAAACCTTGTTTAACTCACCGTCGTCTCGTCCGCTCGTCTTATCAGCTCCGCGCAGAAGCAGTCGCGGGCTGAGAAACATACGCTACCAAACGGCTGGTGACCTTCCCGGCGGAGTTGAAAGCAGTGGCGCCTTCGGGGCCTTGTTGGCGTCGCCGTCTTTCGCAACAGTGGTGGCTTCGGCGGGATCGGTCCGTCTTTCGCAACAGTGGTTGGCAGCTGCGGGATCGGCCGGCGTCAGCGACATCGATGCGGTGAGTGCCTGATGTTTTCCCCTCAGTTCACCAGACTACTCTAGCTCAGGTTGTAGTAGTTTAGAGAAGGGCTGTGTGAAGCATTAGAGTGAGCTTTGATCGTTTCAAGCAAAGTCGAAGTGCTTTGAAACCAAAGTTAATGCGGAGGGGGTAAACACGGGAGAGTGAAAAATTGCTTGCGCGTCTTGCTAGTTGACTTATAGTGGGTACGGCAAGTAAATTGTTAACAGGGGCAAACAGCAAGAGGCTAGTGTGAACGATGGAGAACCTTAAAGTGAAGGAACTCATCGAAATTTGTGAGGAACTCGGCATTACTTTGGGCCGTGCGAAACGAAAGCAAGCGATCCTTGAGATCATGAAGGATGAGGGAGTGTCGGCTGAGGAAGTCGATGAGGCCTGGGTGGATATCAAAGCACGCCGCGAGGAGGCTGAAAAGCGAGAAGCTCGCGAACGTGAAGAAGCTGAAAGGCGAGAAGCTCACGAACGTGAAGAAGCTGAAAGGCGAGAAGCTCGCGAACGTGAAGAAGCTGAAAGGCGAGAAGCTCGCGAACGTGAAGAAAGGCGAGATGCTCGCGAACGTGAAGAGGCTGAAAGGCGCGAAGCTCGCGAAGAAGCTGAAAGGCGCGAAGCTCGCGAAGAAGCTGAAAGGCGCGGACGTCGCGAGGAGGCCGAGAGACAGGAACGCCTCGAGATGAAACGAATAGAATATGCAATCCTACAGTGTTCGCAGGCGCCTAGCGCAGCTTCTCCGACGATTCAGGTCAGCGGTATTAGAATTCGGGATCAACTGCCACCGTTCGTAGTAGGCGAGGACATGGCGAAGTATCTCGTCAAGTTTGAACACGTCTGTGAGCGAAATGCTTTGGAGCAGTCTCTTTGGGCGCGGAACCTGCTAGCTCTTCTTCCCGGCGAAGTGTCCGACGCGATAACTTGCTTGTCGAGGGAAGCGTTTGAGAGCTATGACGAGGTTAAAGAAGTGCTCTTGCGACGTTATAAGTTGTCACCCGAGGCTTTCAGGCAAAGGTTCAGGTATGCTAGAAAAGGGAATGAGTCACACGTTGACTTCGCGTTTCGTCTTAAAGCCGATTTGATTGAATGGCTCAAGGGCGAAGGTGTTTATGACGACCGCGATAAAGTGGTGGAATGCGTTGCATTGGAGCAATTCTACCGCTGCATCGAGGATAATGTCAGGCTTTGGCTGCAGGACAGACTTGGTGAAGTAAAGCTAAACAAGGCAGCAGAGTTAGCTGAGGAGTATTATACTCGCCGAAAGTTGCACAGCAGGGCAGTGCGCGTTGAAAAGGATGAGAGAAAAGAGGGCTTTTCAAAGAAACCTGATCAACGGAGACCCGATCCGCACCGTAATTTCAAGAAGGACCCGTCTCTAACGAAGGACAGTGTAGGGGAAGGGCAAACAGAAGCGGAGAAATCGAGTGAGGTTTCTACCACACAGGCATTTGAATCGGAAAACAAACGGAAGCCGCTAATCTGCTACAACTACAAAAAGGAAGGGCACATCGCGAGAAACTGTCAGGAAAAGTTTGCTTTCGCAGCGATCCGAGAATCAGAAAAAAACATTCGGTTGTTGGAGCCGTATTTCCAAGAAATTAGGGTGAATGAGAAAACGTGCCGAGCAGTTAGAGACTCAGTGGCAACCATGGACGTTGTCCATCCTTCATTGGTGTCTCCGGATGACTTTACAGGAGAATGCGCGTGGATCAGCCAGGTCGCCGAGAAGCAGAGTGTTCGCTTACCAATCGCCACGGTTGTCATTAAAGGCCCGTTCGGTGAGCTTCGCACCGAAGCGGCTGTGTCTGCCGCGCTAAATGATCGTTTTCCTTATCTTTTCTCCAACAACTCAGAGCAGCTTCTCAAAGAGCAGGGCAAATCGTTCTTCCCCAACTTAGCGTGCATGGCTCTCACGCGATCGCAAGCGCGGAAGCTATCGCGGCAGCTTGATCTGGTTCCATGCGGTGAACTCTCAAGTGACCTTGTCGGCGGGTCGACGGAACCCCAGAAAGGAAAGTTTCCGCATGAGTCATGTGAGCAGTCACGCGAGCGGCCCGTCGCCGAACCGGCCGGCGCGGTTTCCGTAGAAAGGGGAGACGACATGGCGCCATTGAGTCAGAGCGAGGGGGTTGCAACGCTCTCGCCTGTAGCGGAAAGTTGGAGCGAGCTGCTGAGAGTTGATCGAGAGACGCTCATTCGAGAGCAGCGTGAGGATCTCTCGATTGAAGCGCTAGTGGAAAGCCAAATTGAAGCGCTAGTGGAAAGCCAGAAAAACACGGCAAAAGTGCTGTCGAAGGAGCACTACGAGGAATCGGTGAAAAAGCGTGCTTTTGAAGTAGGGAATCAGGTAATGCTGCTGCAGCCGTTCAAAAAGAACAAGCTTGAGGTTGATTGGGAAGGGCCCGCCAAAGTATTATCGAAGCCTTGCGATACAAATTATGAGGTGCAAGTAGGAAGGCGGCAGAACAAAATTTACAACTTGATGAAACCCAACGCTCAACATCAAGCGGTCGTAAATCTGTTGTTGAATGCTTCAAAAGAAGAGGAAGCAGAATTTTTTAGTTCTAGTGAGGTGATTGAAGGGGGATCGAAAGTAATCCGGGAGCAGATAAACCTAGAGCCTAGCTTAAGTGAAGGAGGACCTGAGAAAAAGGACCTGAGAAAGATTGGTTCCGAGTTTGAAGACGTGTTTTTGGACTGCCCCGGAAACATGAGGGTGATCGAACACGATATCGAGCTAAGCGGTGAGGAGTCAATCCGTAGCAAGCCGTATCGTTGTTCCCCTGTGCAACGTCGAAAGTGTGAGCCGCTCTTGGTGCCGCATAGGTATCGTCGCCTAAAAGTGGCCGGTTACTGAGGTGGAGCATGTTGCTCCACAGCGCAACTTTGACGTTCGCTATCAAAAAAAAGGGAAAGCTAAACGCTAATGAAGGTGCAGTGAGCAGTGCGTTCTAGCTAGTACCTTCTCAACCTTTCGGTTTCTCGCTGGCAATTCGGAGCAAAAGTTTGACCTCATCACGACCTGGGCTGAGCGCTCTCGTTCAGAGTGATCTCAAGGGGCCAACTTTGTGGTATTCTAATTCGTTACGTTGTTGTACGTGGAAAAAAAAATCTTGAGTTGTCATTTTAAGAGTCTTGTGTCCCACATGTGCCTCTTGATGTAGAGGGAACAAAATTCCGATAGACACGAATATAGGTATATGTTGTACTATACTTTGTCTGGTGTTCTGTCGGGTGACCGAGGGCACTTGCGTGTGTCGTGTGTTGTCTGTTGTCGAACCGTTCTTAGCAAGTTGCAGAACCATCGACAAGTGCTGAAACCGAAGATGGTCAGAAGAGACGAGTGAAGCTGGTCGACAAGTTGTGGCGACAAGCCAGTGGAGCTGGGATCCGTCGTCAAAAATGGGACGTGTTCCCGGAACTGTCTGGAGCTGTATTCTCCCCATGGCCCTGGAGGCGAACCTGGAGGGACCTGGCGAACGAGCGCACCTGACATCCGAGCCCCGTGGAAGCAGCTCGTCTTTCCGGTGCATTGTCTGGCGGCGGGGGTGCTGTTATGCCAGCGAGTCCTCGTCAAACGACCGTGCCTCTGAAAAAGGCAATCTGGGTCAAGGCCAGCCCGCAGTCTGCCTGGTGCAATCAACTCGACGGCGTGAACACGCGCGGCGCTTCTCTGGCCCACGTGCATTGAGTCAGCTGCGCACGTGACAGCGAGCCGGCGTCCTCGTGTCTGGTGGTCTGACGCATGGCGCGGCGACCCCATTGGAGGAATCTGCCCTGACAACCAGCGGCGCTTCTGATTGGACATTTTGGTTGGACCCGGTGCAAATAAAAGAAGCCCTGCGGTGTGTCGCGATCGGCGGTCCTACGAGAGAAGAGTCCCCATGTCGGAGAGCCGACATGTGTGTGAGTCGGCGGTCTTAGGCGAAAAGTTGACCTATGTATTAGAGAGGAGAGCTCGGCTCTTCGAGTCTCTGTCGGCCCCAGTGCCGAAATTGTAACGCCTCTGTATATATGCTGTACATAAACCTTGTTTAACTCACCGTCGTCTCGTCCGCTCGTCTTATCAGCTCCGCGCAGAAGCAGTCGCGGGCTGAGAAACATACGCTACCAAATGGCTGGTGACCTTCCCGGCGGAGTTGAAAGCAGTGGCGCCTTCGGGGCCGTGTTGGCGTCGCCGTCTTTCGCAACAGTGGTGGCTTCGGCGGGATCGGTCCGTCTTTCGCAACAGTGTGCAAGAACTCCACTATCTGTTCCCGATGCGCTGGGCACCACAACAAGGACACGTGCCAGGCCACGACTCTGAAGTGCTCAAACTGCAATGGGCCACATGATGCCTCTTCGAAGGACTGTCTTTTTATTCGAAAGGAGCTAACAATACTGAAGAAAAGGGCCAGAGATGGCATCTCACACCGAGAAGCAGCTGCATCCATTACGCGACGACGGTCCCGTCGCTGGCGCTGCACCAACGCCGTCATAACCTTGTCGCCTCGCGAAGCACGCCCAAAGCCACCTCCACCTCTCCCACTCTGGCCAAGCGCTGTTGGTTCTAATAACAAAGGCGCTTCTGCTAGCAGTGGAGCTGACGCTTCATCCTTATTGCCCAGTCAGAACCCAGCCGTTTGAAAGGAAAACGATGCCTCTACCAGCAGTGCAGGTGACGCTTGGCCCGAACTCCCAAAGATACATGTGCCTGAAGAGAAGAATCAGACTTCGGCAATGAGAGACGCTTAATCGGTACCTTATAACTTGACGGACGAAGGACAACTTATCGCCATGGTCAGCACCCTGGTCAGCGCTACGCGCGTGCTGCTGAGCAAGATGCAGACACCGACAGCTCAAAGGGTGGTGCAACTGTTTGACACCATGACTCCAGTTCTCGCAAGCCTTCAGAAGTCTGCTGCTTGAGAACGCAAGTGGCACCATCATGGCTTCACCATCGGCAAGATTTTGGGTGCATGTAACCACGCATACAAACTAATGCAACGAATGCCCTCAATTGATTAAGACGCGGGTGTGACTCACCGTATGTGATGTTAAGCACGTAACTGTCGTTTTTTCGATGACATGAGGGACATTTCTCTTTCTCTCTCTCTCTAACTTTTATTCCCCTTACCCTCTTCCCAGTGCAAGGTAGTCTACCAGACTCAGCTATGGTTAACCTTCATTGCCTTTCTTTCATCTTCTCTCATGAATTTTTTTTCATTCTCTCTCATGAATTCGCTATAAATTCAAAAGCTTGATTGTAAGATGTGCCAGCGAACGTTGCATTTATTTCTTGCATACTGCTGAAAGTAAACGCCAAAGTGGGCATTTGCGTCGTTTAATCTGATTTGTAGATGGGAATACATTATAACCATGCGCGACGGTTTCTTTTTCATGCTTGTTTGATATGTGTGTTTGATGAGCGTTTTTCGGGTAAAATAAGTTGCTTATTTCGCGTCCTTTCATTTTGACAGGGATGTCAGCGTTGGTAACGTCAGTGCAAAAGGTTTTGTTTGACCACACTGCAGGATGTATTATGCTTTAAAGATTGACAACGTAGATGTTTCACCTGCAACAACTGATGTTCATAGATAGATAGATAGATAGATAGATAGATAGATAGATAGATAGATAGATAGATAGATAGATAGATAGATAGATAGATAGATAGATAGATAGATACTTAGAGAGATAGATAGATAGATAGACAGACAGACAGACAGACAGACAGACAGACAGACAGACAGATAGATAGATAGATAGATAGATAGATAGATAGACAGACAGACAGACAGACAGACAGACAGACAGACAGACAGACAGACAGAGAGACAGATAGATAGATAGATAGATAGATAGATAGATAGATAGATAGATAGATAGATAGATAGATAGATAGATAGATAGATTCAGGCAGGCAAGACAAGGAATGGAGCGTCACCTAAAAACGCAGAAGGCCGCTGGACAAAAGAGCTGAACAAAGTTAAGGCAGCAAGCAGGCAGGCAGGCTAACAGGGAAAAGATTCAACTGGTAGGTAGGTCGGTTAACATAACTAGGTATGTAGGTAGGTAGGTAAAGAGGGAAAATGTAGAGGTGGTCAAATGAAAAGGGAATTTGCGAAGAAAAAAACTGAAGGAACAGCGGAATAGTTTGGAAACAGTTCCTAGCTCCTCTGACTTGTGGGCAGCCCAGAAAGTTGAGATATTTACAATAGAAGGAAGCCTTGGAATTCCTAGTGTTTTGTTTTATCAAGGTGCGGACACTGGATTAAGCTGCTTGCTTCTCCTTATTCCGGCGTTGAACAGCGGCGAGGCCTGTCGCCAGGCTACTGTGTACTTGTAATGTAAGTCGAGCGCGCAATGTTCGAGACACGTGTCTTTACGAACGCCTTCGATCGCTTGCAGCGACCTTGCTTCAGGAGCAAGTGCGAGATTTCCTTGGTGGCCGCGACTTCCGATTCGAGCGAACAAAATACGACCCGTGCTTTCTGTTCGGCGTCCCCTCACTTTCGCAGGCTTTTATTTCTTCCTTTTCCATACTTCTACTTTCGGCTCTTCTAAAGGAGACACCGCTACTCTCAAGAATATTGAAGGAGAATATTGAAGAATATTGAAGGAGCTTGCAGAATTTACCGACTTCCTTTTTTTTCTGATCTTGTTCCGTATCGGCTGTGGTAAAAGAACAAGGAGAAAACAGGCCATCGCATTGTGAAGTTTACGAGTATACATACGCGTCAGAAAATAGTTCTGCATGTCCGGATAAGACGAAGTCTTTTGTTCCTGCCTTCCACTGCCCATTTACCGAGCATACGTGTCCTTACTTTCTTTCGCGTGTTTATCGTTCTGTCGCAACCGCACGGCCAAATCACAGCTGCCTCTCAACGCTGCTCGTTTTTCCTGCCAGTTTTGTCTTTTGTTCCTTTCCTTGCATCACGCCATTTCATCACGTATAGCGTATACCTTCGCAAGATGTGAGGTCATCTTCAACCCCTACGTGGCACAGCGTCACGTCTTCCGTGCTCCACGACCTCCAAAGCAGATGACGATGCGCGCCCAGTGTTTGTTGCCTGATTCGGTTTGGTGTCGCCATTTTCGTTGGCTTGTTGGCTGCGTAGCAGGCAGCGCCGTCTTCTGGATGTATTCGGTGTTCCCGCAAAACTTTGCACTCATCTCACCCCCGATACCCTTCTACCCGAACAGATTCACCAAAATCCTCCCATTCTCAGAAAATGTTGCCACTTCGTCTTCGTCTTCTTCTTCCTCTTTTTTTATCGCCTTCCTACTCCGACTGCAATGAAAACCGTTCGCGTATGAAACCTATGTTTGCAAGGAAAGAAAGTGAGGGCAGGCGCGATGCTTCTATTCTGTCCGACATCACTATGTTCATTTCTCTCCTGGTAAGACATCTTGGCGATGTGTGCTTGGTACTCCACACATGTCTGGTCTAGCATGGTCTATTTTACGCACACTTTTTTTGCATGTTTTCCAAGATGAACGTTGGCAAACACGTTATTTGGTACGCACCGTTACTTTTATCCTCCCTTTCTTCTCTATACACTAATTTTACTCGCTTTGCGTTTCCGTGAATATGGTAGAAGAAGTCATTATTTTCTTTTGAGTGGCTCTCACGAAACCGCGCAGTGCGAATACGTGATGCCAGACGTAGTAAACGAACAGTTGAATGTATTTCTTTTTTAAATGCGAAGCATTTCTTAGCGAACTTCAGCGACATTGAGCGTATCTATCTATCTATCTATCTATCTATCTATCTATCTATCTATCTATCTATCTATCTATCTATCTATCTATCTATCTATCTATCTATCTATCTATCTATCTATCTATCTATCTATCTATCTATCTATCCACTTACGTTTGGATGCTCTTGTAGTCACCCCCTTGACTTGGCGTGAACCAAAGTTGGTATGGGAGGGTATGATGGTATGTTGAATATGAAGCGCTGGTCAAGACATGAATATTGTCACAATGACGTCGCGTACGTCGTGAAACACTTCCCTCCAGAGAGTGGCACATACCCACGGGCGAGTATGTGCCGCTGGTATGTGACACAATTGATAGACACTTAGTATCTACTCAGGATTGATGAGAGCACACATGAGCAATTTTAACGTGCGAGCGTTAAGAAATACCCGACGTCGGTAGCGTTAACCCAACGATTGCAAAGAACAAATGTCAGGGTCTCAGCTGGAATTGAACCCAAGCATTCAGCATGGCAATGAAGCATTTTACCACAGAGATATACGCCCGGTCTCGAAACTACTTTTCAAAAAGACGTTAATCTTCGTGAAATGTGAATAATGGTTGCAGCGGTGCGTACCCAATTTGACAAACATTACAAATGTACTCCTTTCATACAGCCGTCATGTCGGGTTAACGTTAATTGTGGTTAGGTGCCGTGCGCTGAAGTTAATTTATGTAGTACTGTCCAGGGTTAGCATTGCGCAAGCATCAGCACTTGGTATCAGCTTCTGGTGTTGCTAATACGCATGTTCCAGCTGTCATTGTTGTGCAAGTGCAAACTACTAGTTATATAAACATCTGAAACTCTTCAACATGTGTCTGTGCGTGAAACATTTGTAAACACAATCAGCGTCATTTCTTGACGTGTTGCTCAATAAGAAAAATTGCAACAAGGTCTATTTCCCTCCACGTGCTTTGCATAACGTCAATTCCCAGGTACGGAGGATCTGTCAAACTTTTTTTCATTTGCAGTCCTCCGACCAGAACGGAACAACAGGTCTTAGAGTTGGGCTTGAAGCAACCATTTCTTTCCAATTCGAGCTTTCTCCAGTTAAGCTTAACAAGCGCTAATTTCCCGTGTATAAGCTTGTTTTGATTGGCGCTTGCCTTAATGTGGCTGAAGTCAAAATGAAACAACGGAAAAGCTTTTATGAACGCGTGCAATGGCTACGCTGGCGCAAACACACCAATTTGTAAACTAGAGTATTGCATCGAACTTTATTCTGAGATAAGGGAGACCCCAAAAATGAAGTCTACCAAAAGTTGATTCATCAAGCGTATATTTCCTGGCATGCATCTAACGTTGACGGCTGTTGTTTCGTTGACGCTGCAGTTTGATTCAGCGTTAGTGCTTCGACACTAACAAATTAAAACACGCTGTTAGAGAGTTTTGGTATATCGGAAGACACTTATGCTAGCGTTAGCGTGCGTCTCAGCGCTAACGCTAAAACAGAACACGCTTCCTGTCAACTGGTGGCCTTTTAGTACAGCGGAAGGTACTCCCACTAACGCAAATGCAAGCAGCTGCGGCGCGATGAAGTTATAAAAAATTGGCAGATCCCACGTACAGGGGGAATGCATCATATGCGAAGCACGAATGAGGAAGGCTGATATGTCACTTTAAAATCATTACAACGTTACGAGGTGAAGGTGAAATATGCGGTACATAAGTTCCCTATCATGGTTATCGTCTTTGGACGTGTCATTTACCTTCGTCATCTATTCACATCACCTGATGCTAAATTGGTATATCGGGAGCTAGCGAAACGGCCGCAAGCGTGCTATGAGCGTAGCGTGTAGTCAAGTTTTACATGACACGCATCTCATAATTATCATGCTTGCACCAGTCACATACCTTCGTTATCCATTCACGCCCCGTAATACCATATTTGGTATAAGTGAAGTTAGCGTAACCGCCGCGAAGTCATCATAACCGTGGCATGTAATCATCTTGTTACATGACACGCCTCTCATGATTATCATGTTTGCACCAGTCACCTTCGTCAACCATTCACGTCCTGTAATTCCAAATTTGTTATATATGAAGCTAGCGAAACGGCCGCGAGTGGATCATGAGCATGGCATGTAGTGATATTGTTACATGACACGCATCCAATGAATTTCATGTTAGGGTATGTCGCTTGTGTTTGCCATGCAGTCATGTCACACCATACCAGTTTTGCAACATGTCACGTGAAGGAAACCACCACAAGAGAAGCAAGACAATAAATATAAATCATGACATTCGTCATATACATGTCATGATTTTGATGTTATGACTAGTCAGTTATGCTGGTAATACAGTCATGTTATGCCATACCAAGTTTCGTATTGATACCGTTATTGAAACAGCCAGGAGAGCTAAAAGTAGTAGGTGGCTAGATAGATACGCTCAAAGTCGCCGATGCTCGCTAACAAATGTTTTGTATTTAAAACACCATATGCATTACAAAAACCTCAAGTGTGCCACTAAATCGAACTGACCCGAAGTCACCATTCAAGCGTCACCGTGCCGCGTTTGGTTCAGTATTACGTCTGACGGCCTCAAACACATCGTTTTCTCTCGACGTATGCCGTAATCGGGTATTCCTTGAGACCCCTATTATCTGCCTCAGCTTGGTTTGCAGCCGAATTTGCCTAAACATGGAAACAAGCGAATGAATGCAGTGGCCATTTTTGCGCGGCTACCAAAAACGAGGGCGAACTTTCTAAATAAGTTTGACTAAGCCTTCTGTACCCGAAATTCGCTGCGTATCTAAAAAACATAGCTCTTTTATCGGTAATTTACAACTGGCGAAACCTTTTTACTCCAACTAAATGAAGCACGACAAGCGTCTGGAAATGGAGAAATTTAACAGTGCAGGTTGACGACTATAAAGATTCGAAGTGAATGAATCTCAGTTCAACAGGCACCGCCACCATGCCTTACGTACGGGATCTGTTGCGTGCGTTAGTGCCGAATGCCGTATATCAGAAATAGCGTTAATACGTATATGGGTGCAGGCTACGTAACGTTCTGCACATGCTTGGTGTAGAGCACGTAACGCTAACGCTAAAGCTAAGTTCTTCTGAGAGGACGACGACGAAGTGATTCTGGCGTAGAACACTGCTGTCACTATCTGTAATTTTTCAAAGTTTTTCTGCGACTCTGTGGAAGACACCGTTCCAGTGACTGCGGCGATGGACGTGGATTCGCCTGGGCTTCCACCGCAACCATCGACGTCGTCCGCAGCTACCACGAGAAAGCGTACGGGCCACCCGAGTGATGCCGACAGCGAAGACACGCTGATTTACTCTACGGCCAGCGACGAGAGCTCCGATGAAGGCGACTTCGTGCCTGTGACAAGGCGGCAGCGAAAAAGAAGACTAGTGATGCCGTCTCCAACAACAAGTAAGAATGTGACGACGACGCGAGAGCCCTCGATACACACAATTCTGTTTGTGCCGGTCGATGTGGCTCATAGTCTCAACCGGCTCAATCGTCAAGTCACGTTTAGGTTTCTTGAGGAACTCACCCAGGGAGAGATCGCGGACGTGCGGATCAATGGCCGTAAGAATATCCTCGCCGTAGACGTCACTCAACGAAGCACATTGGAAGTGCTGAGCAACGTCAAGATGTTGGATAATATCAATGTTCGCTCATATATACCTGATGGCCGCAACTCTACGGCAGGCGTCATTTACGACGTCGACATTTCCATCAGCGAAAGTGACTTTGCTGCTCTCATCAAACCGGTGTCTGCAGAACTTACTATACTGCAAGCTCGTCGCCTTGGAAAATCACGCTGCGTGAAGCTGTGAAGCTCGTGTTCAAGGGTGACAGCCTTCCATCGCAAGTCAAGGTCGGCCATTTTCGACACACAGTGCGACCCTTTCTACCGAAGCCCCTTCAATGCCGGAAATTTTATAGATTGGGACATGTCAGTGCTGCTTGTACAAACCTGGCTGTGTGCTCGCTATGCTTAGAATCAAATAGCGTAGACGCTTGCCCGGCAGAACTTCGAAAGTGTCGAAACTGTCATAGCCCTCACGAAGCATCGTCAAAAGATTGCCCAATTATGAAAAAGGAAATGCAAGTGTTGAGGCAATTGGTCCGGGATGGCTCAACTCACAGGGAGGCCGCTGCCGAAGTACGACGCCGTCGGCCTCGTCACCGGAGGTCCCTGAGGAGACCCAGTGCTGAAGCAAGGATTGAACCTCACCAAACGACCGCCGGCGTACCACCTCAAGCGTCCAGACACGCCGACAACAAATCCTCCAAGCAAGACAAGAGCATCACCGGCTCTCCTGAAGCATGGCCAGCGCTGGCAGCGATAGACCCACCGTTCGAGCCACCGCATCGCTCGTCTACAATGACTTCGGAACTAGAATGCGGTGATAGTCGCGACAAAGAAATCGTAGCCATGGTAAAGGCCCTTATGAATACCATTCGTATGCTTCTCACTAGCATTGACAGTCCGGCTGCAAAGAGTGCACTTAAGTTAGTTGATGCGCTGAAGCCGGTGCTATCAAGTCTGGAAAGGCACCATGGCTCTGCCTCTGCAAGCCTTTCGTAAAGAGGTCAAAGGAGCTCCGATATTTCAGTGGAATGCCTGAGGCCTCAAGCCCCGCATTTCTGATATCCAACAATTTGTGTTTAAAAAGCAGTTTCCAATTATTGTTATCTGTGAGCCAAGGCTACACAATGCAATACGACTATCCAGGTACGAAGCCTTCAAGTCCGCTACCTGCAACGAACAGAGTAAAGTCATTGTATATATCAGATGCAACCTTACCTATATCGAGCACCGTGTAGCACCTCACGACGACAACCAGTACGTCTGCTTGACAGTTAAACGTAGAGACCTCAATTTCACGCTTGTAGGCGCATATATATCACCTTCAAACCGTTTTGAACCTGAAAGACTACGTGAACTGTTAACAGCCACACCTGGACCATGGATCATCACCGGAGATTTCAACGCTCACCACTCACTATGGGGAAGTCAGAAGACAGACAGTCGCGGAAGGCAAGTATTCTCCTTTGCTCTGGAGCAGCAGCTGCTTTGTGTAAAAGACAGAAGCCCAACGTTTCTACGGGGAACGACATACAGCAGCTGCCTTGACTTGACATTTGTGTCACGAAGCCTAATTGGAAAGGTAAAGTGGTTCGCAGACTATGAAAGTCATGGAAGCGACCACATACCAACTTATTTGAAGATCAAGGGCCTAGAAAAATCGCCAAACTACGACACTTCGACTCGCATCGAATGGACAAAGTTCAGGTCACTGACGGAAAAAAGGCGTCAAGAAAATAAAGCGCGTCCTCTTGATACTCTCGAGGATATGATCAGAGGTGCTACTCAAGAAGCGACCTGTCATATTCAATATACTTCAGAATATTGTCAACATCAAGCGGAATTGGAACGACTCAGAGCGATCCGTCGTCGCGCAGAAAGAAGATATAGGCGCACTAAGTCCATTCACGACTTGAAGGAGGCAAGGCGCCTACAGAAAAAAATCAGCGGTGAATCATTTCACTTCAACCCTTTCGCTGGAAATATCTGTGCGAATCTTTGGATCCAGACAAGCCTTTGACGCAGACATGGAGGATTTTTCGTGGCCTACGAACATCGCCACATCAACATCGCCCCTTCAAGTGTCTTTCTCTCCACCAAGGCGCACCGAAATTGAAGTAGCGGAAGATGTTTGCATGAAAGTTGCCGGTCATGCGTCCGCGTGCACCACGCGCCACCTAGAAAACGCTCCAGTTTCCAGAGATTCAAGAATGGACACCTTTTTCTCTCTAGAGGAACTACAAGCGTCCTTTACGGCATGCAAACGATCTTTATCGCCTGGTCCGGATGGGATCACGTACATGGCTCTTTGCAACCTAGGAGAAGCAGCTCGGCGGGCCCTTCTATCCGTGTACAACGACTCGTGGAGCAGCGGATTTATCCCTCATTCATGGAAATCCAGCCACCTCGTCCCTGTGCTTAAACCAGGTAAATCTCATCTGCACTTGACCTCTTATCGCCCCATCGCGCTTACCAGCTGTTTCGGGAAAGTGATGGAGAGGATGATTTTGACTCGCCTAGAGTGGTACCTGGAGCGCCACAATGTATACCCTCATGCTATCACGGGCTTTCGGCGTGGGTGGTCCGCAATTGATAACGTTATAGACCTGGTCTCATCTGTTCTGCATCAAAAAAAGACTGAAACGTTTATCTGCGGCGTTGTTCTTGGACGTGAAAGGTGCATACGATAACGTATCACATGAAGCCATTCTGGATGTCATGGAAAATATTGAATTAGGGGGTCGGGTTTACCAATGGATCCACAGCTATCTGAAAGGCAAAACTTTCTTTGTACATATAGAGAACGGCACAACAACGCACCATTGCAACCGTCGAGGTGTGCCTCAAGGGGGTGCTCTTAGCCCCACACTTTTCAATCTAGCCCTACTCGGCCTGGTTGACGCACTTCCAGAATCTGTCCAAATATCAATATATATGCAGATGACATCTGCATCTGGGCGTCAGGCATAACACGCCTTCATTTGCGTGCCCGGCTTCAGAGAGTGGCTACAATAGCGACAAAGTACCTGGAAGAACGATTGATTGATATATATGGTTTAACGTCCCAAAACCACTATATGATTATGAAAGACGCCGTAGTGGAGGGCTCCGGAAATTTAGACCACCTGGGGTTCTTTGACGTGCACCCAAATCTGAGCACTCGGGCCTACAACATTTCCGCCTCCATCGGAAATGCAGCCGCCTACCTGGAAGAACGGGGGCTAGAGCTGTCATCAGAGAATTGCTCGCTTATAGCATTCATGCATAAGGCTAGGAGCCCATATGTTATTAAAATCAACGGACACACGATCAACTACGTGAAGACCCACCGATTCCTCGGAGTCATAGTTGATCGCGACCTCTCCGGGAGCCCTCACATTGCCCACATGAAAACTAAACTCACCATGATCACCCACGTACTGAGGTTTCTTGCTGGAAAAACGTGGGGTGCATCGGTACGAGCAATGCTCCAACTCTACACTGTTCTGTTCCTCGGTTATATGCGATACAGCTTACCCGTACTTTGCGGGATCCGAAGAACAAACTTGCGCGTCCTCCAGTCGATCCAAGCCCAAGCCCTGAGAATATGCCTTGGTCTCCCGAGATGCGCATCTGCAGCAGCGACAGTCATCATTGCGCGTGATTATCCAGTCAACGCATGCATCCGCGTAGACGCTTTGAGAATGCACATAGGACATTTCGCTCGGCTTCCATCTCATCACCTCGCCTCACTTCGAACTTCCAGGCCCCACTCAGCGTTCTGCGCAACTGTAGCTCAGCATTGCGCAGTGCTTCCATTGCACTTCACGCATGCAGCACAGCCGCCAATACCATTATGGTGCCTACACCCTCTCAAAGCCCTTCTTACAATTCCTGGCATCCAAAATAAGAAAATTTGTCGCATCTAGCCCTGAAACAGGCCACATTACTTTTCCTGCAAGAGAAGCACAATGGACGCCTTCACATTTACACGGATGGCTCGGTGTCTTAAGTAAGCTCCGCAGGGGCGGTGGTTATTCCCGCGAGGCACATCACAATTAAATTCATGACATCCCATTCGACGTCGTCGACAGCTGCAGAACTTGCAGCCATACGTGCAGCTCTGGAGTTTATAGTGAAAGAACCTTCGGAAATTTGGTCTATCTTCTCGGACTCGAAGGCATCTCTTCAATGTCTTATGTCACCCTTTCGCCATGGACCTAATGAACAGTTAGTAGCTGAAATAAGGCTTCTTCATCACCAAGCAATCGAAAAACAGCCCAGCATAGTGTATCAGTGTATACCAGGACATTGCGGTATATATGGCAATGACCGCGCAGATGAGGCCGCTAGATCTGCACACGATGGTACTCAATACATAGACATCCCGTTCTCAAGAACCGACGCAGCTACAAGACTTCGTTCGCTTGCACGTGACCTCACACTGGTACAGTGGAACTCAACAGACTTCACAAACGCGTGCCTGCATAACTTGGATCCCGATCTGCAGCTTCGTCTTCCCCCAAAGATATCTCGAGCTGAGGAGACTCTTCTATGCCGCCTGTGGCTTGGAGTGGCCTTCACGAACGCATACTTTTATCTCATTGGGATGGCCAGCTCTCCCACATGCACTTACTGCAGTTGCGAAGAAACCATCGCGCACCTTCTGTGTGAGTGCACCCATTTCAACGCGCAGAGACAAGAACTCACTGCAGCTCTGGATAGAGTAGACGATCGGCCTTTGTCGGAACAAAGGATTCTGGGTCATTGGCCGAGCCCATCCTCAGCCCAGAAGGCTTTGAAAGCTTTGCTGCGCTTTTTGCGGACAACTGGCCTGAGAGACAGACTTTAGTGTCTTATACTCTTTGATGTTGCCTTTCCTCTGTCGCAATTTTTTTTTGTAATTTCTCCCTCTCTTCGCAACATTTTTTTAACATCTTTCATTCCCCTCACCCCTTTCCCCAGCACAGGGTAGCCAGCCGGTCTAAGAACTGGCTAACCTCCCTGTCTTTCCGCTTAAACTTTCTTCCTTCCTTCCTTCCTTTCTTCCTAAATTCTTCCCTTTGCTGTTTTCCGCTATACTATATAAAGCTTTCTAATAACTTGCGGTTGAGGATTTGACGCAGCTTAACCACCTTTAACGTGAGATCGAGGAAGAGAGAGCGGGGAACGAATATGCGGATAATTTCGGTCATTAGTCAGTTACAGACCCCCGCCTGCCTTTGTTCTGAGCCTTTCATGACATCTTGTTAAGGTTAAGGCTTCCGCAATTCCCAACCATGCAAACTCTTCTGTGAGTACGGAAACGCATCTCTTGCTTCCCTACTTCACTGTGGCTTTACTTGAGAAGTCGCGGAAGTTACGAATAGTACGTCGGTGCAAGAGCACGCTGGAGGACGCCGTCTTATTCAATTAGGCAAGACTTACGCGAGCGAATCTGTGAAAAATGTAAACCGTGGACAATAACTTCTCCTACACTGCAATGCCTTTCACTGAACTCGGACCCTTTCTCTCTTACCCGATCTCTTGAACGTTCGTGAAAATACGAGAAATGCAACCACATTGACCTTGCCTCCCGAATAGACAGTATGCATTCTTAGCCCTCAAGGAAAAACTAACACGCTCTGATAATGCCAAAGCCGGCGGACCGATCGCAAAGCTCAGAGCAGCGTGAGCCCTCGCCTCAATCCAGCACGCTAGCTCGGCGCATGTCATTTACTTGCACGTCGTAGCATGCTCGGGCTCTGTAACGCACGTTAAACGGCTGATTGTTTATGCAAAGCGCCATCTGTTGTGTCCGACCACTTCATCTATACGATAGAAAACGAAGCAGTCAATCTTTGTATATAACACTTTTTTTCCTGCCAAGAAGATAGCGGGATATCACACTACTATCCGAAGAGCCCCTATAGCTTTATATGAGGGCTGACGGGGTTCTTTCTTTTAGGAGGAAGCCTGTCGTCGATTTGGTCACCCGTAGTAAGAACCGTTATTGGGCGCGTAGTTATAGGACTGGGGCGGTGTTTTCGCAGGGCGGTTGTGTTGCTACGGGCAGCGTCTTCCTCGGCGCATACTATACCGCAGGAAGATGAGGAGATCTCAGCGAAGGTGGTTTCCCGGAAGCGCGTACGAAGAGAGGGTCGTATTCTTGCGCGCTCCCCTCGTTTTATGAGAGATATCGCCATGCAGATACCAGCGTGCATAACGAACCGTACTAGGCGACACCATCATGTGAGGACGCCAATTTCCCGCACTCTACATTTTCGCCGTGTCAACAAAGCAGCCCCCACCCCCTCTCTATACCTACTTCTCCCCTATCTTTTCATCCGGCATTTATTTCTATTCGCGCGGAAAGCACGATGTTCTCGGAGCTCATTTGTATCTCGGTGAGAGATAAAGATGATGAAAGTAGGGGGATGGGGGTGAATTCGCAGTGTGCTCGTTTCCGCTAACACCACCACTCAAGGGTTTTATTACTATATTACTATTTTTTGAGCTCTGCACATTATGAATGTATATAGCGAGGCTTTCTATCTAGCGGAGTGGGAAATTGAACCATCCTTCATGGAAATTCGTGTGTTCATATGGTATGTGTAATTGATGGGGGTTAACGTCTATGAAAGGCGCCGTTTTTAAGGGCTCCGGAAATGTCGACCATCTGGTGATCTTTAGCGTGCACCTAAAGCTAAGTACGCGGTCCTTAAAAATTCTCGGCTCCACCACAAATGCGGCCACCGTCACCGGGATTCGATCCCACGACCTCTGGATCGACAGTCGAACACCATAAGCATTAGACTACCATGGCGGGTAATTTGAATGTGTTCGAGTCTACGCATGCGCATTGAAAATCGATTAGATTTCAAAGGAAGGGGGAGATGTTGAACTTCCCTGGCTTCGCCAATGATGCACTTGAAGATAAGCCAGACAGAAAACAACTCAAACTTGTTTTACTTCCGTATCGTTGATTGTTCTTTGATAGTTATTTTTTTATTCGTAGAATGAAAGTACAACGTAAAAAAACTATAACAACCGTTCTACTATCTCCTCCCTTGATGGAAGATCATCATTCGGGATTAAAGAAAAAGAAGTATAGACTGGAGTGGAGAGACCACTGTGGTGCGACGAGCGTTTGTCTTAACGCTTCCGAAATTCCCTGCATAAGTGTTACTTCGTTTTTGCTTTTTCTGTTTTTCGTTCCGTTTCTCATTCTTGATCTCTTTGCTTGGCGAGTGTCGCACGCAGGCGTCATCGTAGCGTACTTCCGAGTATTCTGTCCAGTCTTTGTTCAGCTCTTTTGTCCAGCGGCCTTCTGCGTTTTTAGGTGACGCTCGATTCCGCCGCCACTTTTTCACGGCATGTCTTTCTGGACATTGTTCACGACCGAACTCCATTATCCCCTCGAGTTGGAGGCGCCTGTAGAAGAAGGACTTTAGCGACACTCGCCGTCGCCACCGCCTGTCGACTCGGGCCGCCACTTCGCGGGTTTCTTTTTGTCGCTGCAGGGACGGCTGGGGCCGTCTCGTACGGGAAACTGCACCTCTTTCCCACAATTTTTCACGACTTTCTGTCTGCCTATCTTTCACTTATCCAGGCTTCATTTCTTCGCCTTTTCCGGAACCTCATTTTGTCGATAACGTATAATTCTGTACTTGGATGTGTGAGTTCTCTGCATCCTTCGTGCAATTGTTAACGAAGTTGATCAAGTGAACCTTTTTCATCGGAATGACTGCTGAAATTCTGCTCTGAGAATGTAAGTTAGCCGCACACTTTCGATCCCAATCAGCTAAGCCAAGCAGAGCATTGAAAAAACCACGGTTTAAGTCATGTTCCTGAAATTCCAGGGATATAGCTAACATTTCAAGATAGCATTATAAAAGGTGGCGCTGCTGTTACATGAGACCTACTCGAACCGATGGCGGATCTGTGCTGATGGGTTGGTCTCGCCAATCAACTCACCAGGCAGGTGATAATATAATACCGACTGCAGTGATGAGAATAAAGTTTAAATTATCGCACGTAACGACATATACTGCTACAGAGCTTGTTTCTGTAAGGGCTGTATATGCATCAAATAAAAAAGAAACAGTTACCATCAAGTTTGAGAGAAAAGATGGAATAATGGCTACCAGGACATAAACATATTTCTAGTAATCAATTAGGCGACGAAGCAGCCCAATTAGCACTTAAAGGAACCCGAGTTGTTTTGATACCTCCGTCAACGACGTACGTGCCAAGAAAACTACACTTCCGGGCTCAAACATCTGTGCACGCTTTTTGGCGGTCTCATAACTTGATAAGGTGTTATCTACACCAGTTTGATCTTTTGTTAATGCTGCAACTGCCATAGCAAATTTCTCGTTCTGATGTGAAGCTCTTGTGTGATTCCTGCGCAATGAAACACACAATTGGACACGTCATGTGCAGCGGCGCTTTCTATGACCCTCACTCATTCTCACTTCATATGATTCTCGGATAACTGAACTCGAAACCGTTTTCTTCAACCAAAGTTCTAAAATCTTGGACATATATGCCTGGCAGCCACAGGAGGCAATGAAAGTGCTCCGAAAATAATCAGTCAACAGGCCTCTGCCACCGCCTGTAGACCCGATATGCTCCTCCAAGTGTGCGCGTGATTCTGCCAATCCTTCTGTTTTCTTTCATTTCTCTATTCGCCCCTTCATTTGTTCCCTCTGTGAAAGGTAGCAAGCTGGGCATGCGTATAGTTAACCCCCCTTCCTCTCCTTGCTACATCTCAACCTCTTCTAATTCTTGGAGTAACTAGGTGGTCACCGATACACTGAACGTAATTGTGATTCAGTCATGTGATTCACTGATTGTGTGACTAAAAAGAATTTAGTTTTCACCATTGTGACTTATTTTGATGATACACATTAATGTCATCTTTTCGTTTTCACCGGAAGTTTCAAGATGCGAACGAGTTGAAATGCATTATCTATAAACATCGCGACCGACGAGGCGCAAATAAACATAAATTCAGACAGTCAATGGCAGAGTGTGTATTTGAGAATCAGAACTTGGCGTTGTCCCTGACATTTCCAAAACGCGTGAGATAACGAGAACACGTGTGATTCGTGGAAAGTAAGAGAAAAGATACATTCACGACGAAACTTTATAGTGTGACAGAGGGGGGGGGGGCGACAAATATCTAAATTGAGCATGAATATCAAACAAGTCTACTTCACTCTACAGAGTTGAAATGAAAAAAAAAACGGAAGGCAGCAGCCAGGGCACACAGATCATTATAAGCGCCATGTTCTAGAGTTTTAATATACATGACTGTTTCGTTTTGGTTTTATATTCGCCAACATCTCAGACGCCGTGTACTCTGGTTCTAATTCAGAAAACTGCCGAGTTTTTTTTCTTTGTTTAATGAAAAAGGGGATTCTGCTGTCGAATCATGCCATAATGACACGCTATCCAAAAAGACACGGCGATGGTAGGGACAACATAAAACGTCAGCAGGCCGCTAGTCTAACACAGCAAACATACACCTCCTGCCAAAGCGCTGCAGCGCAGTCATAGAAAAGAAAAACAAGGAAAAGCGGGGAATCGTTTAATGGAGCGACGGTGGCGGTATTTTCTGGCCCGGAGCCAACCGGCGATACGTGCTCAGAAAAGCCGAGGAAGGTGGGATGGGGATGGCACATAAAGCTGCGAAAAAACAAGCGTCAGCATAGCTCCTATCAACGTCAAAACTCGATAAAAAAAGAAGAAGAAAAGAGAAGTGAGGTGGAGACGGGAAGTAGGGCGAGGAAATATACGGTGGCCGAACGCTTTCGCCTCCATTCCGCTTTGGTGACAACGTCTGCAGCATCTTCCTCCTCACCAGTCAGCCCACAAATCAAAGCGGTGCGTTTCATCGGGTGCTTCTGAGTTGTAGATGCAACCAGAGAGGTATATAGGAAAAGCGTGCGTGCGCTACACGCACTGCACAATGTGACATCGAGCGATTGCTGTACTCTATTGCGCGCACTGATGCGCTCTTCTATCGGAGTTTGTTATTTCGCCGGTGGCTGCACTGTTTGTGTGCCGGTGATATGTGCGCTCGTTTTCACTTTCAGAGGTAATGCAGGCGCCGCTTTAGGAAGAGTGTCGTAGGGTGTTTCTGTGCGTGACACCGAAACGACAAGGCAACGTCGTCAGAAAAAGGGTCTGTTTTCAGTGCAGTATTCAGATACGGCGAGTCAGTTTATGCGTATGCAGATAATAAAAATTTGTGAGACTTTCACACGCCAGAAAAACAGTATCATTACGTAACATACCGTAGTGGAAGGCTCCGGCAATTCAAATCGCGTGGTGTTCCCTAAGGTGCAAAGACACCGCGCATTGCAAGGGTGTTGAGCATTTCGGTTCCATCGAAATACAAACGCGTAATTGACCCCCAAACCATCGCGTCAACAGCCGAGCAACGTAGCTGCCGTATCACTGCGATGGACATGTTCATGCGGTGCACATAGGTAAAGTTCTGGGATAGTTAGAAATGCGTAAAGAAATTCTCAATAACGCAACACTATAAAACATGCATTCTTCCACAACCTGTTTTTTATTTTTTAAGTAGCTGTGAAACATAATAATTTGTGAACATCCTTGCTCTGCGGACGTTTTTGTTTCATAGAGTTTCATAAGTCTAACAGTTACCACTCAGAATTTTCATTGGAACGTTTTCTCACGTGTTCATTGTTCTATTGTGTTAGGAACATCACGAGCAAAAATATATATTACAGAGAAAACGAGTAAGCGGCATTACACGTAGTATTAACTTATTTCTAAATGTTATAATTAGAATAGCGCATAATAATTGCGGATGAAGTGACATATCTTACATGACTCACTCAAGCAGGCTTCATTATTACGACAAAAAAGAGAAAAAAACTTACAAGCAAGTTTTATTATACGCCTTTCCTCGTTTCAAAAATTACTAGGACCATTGGTTGAAAAGCATGCAGGGAAAAGCATTGCAGAAAAAAAAAACATAAGACAGGGCAGGAAATGACGCTACAGGAGCGGAATGGACAGAACAGGACAGACGTTTCTGTACATGACGCTTTTCATTTGCAAAGTTCACTACGATGACATTATGCCTTGCACCTTGTTCTATCGCAGGCAACTACGGCTACAACGGCATCGACGAGTTCACCAGTCGTGCCAAAGACGCCGGCATCTGTGTGGCCAACTCGCACGCCATTCCAACGGACGCGGACGACGAGGACTACAATGCGGTGGTGCGCAGCATCGACAAGTTTGGCACAGCCAAAGTGGTGGTCTGCTTCTGCGAAGGTTTCACCGTGCAAGCGCTTATCAACGCCACCGCCAGGCTCAAGGTCGCCGGGAAATACATCTTCTTCGGCAGGTGAGCACTATAATGATAGCAGTAACTCCTGCAGCGGACAATAACTCCTCGAATCATGCTTCGACCGTGGACTCATGTCGGCAGTAACCATGTTAGAATTTCGTCCAAGACGTCATTGCGGACGAAGGCGACCAATGGGTGTTTTGTTGCGCTGTTACAATTTTTCAAGAGAGTCACTTGTTCGGCGGGGGACGGGGAACGGTAGGAACGTTCAAACGACCCCCCCCCCTCCCCCAGAATTTTTTTTTACTTTACATGTGTATATATGCACGTACGCACAAAAACGTGTAAGGCATGCTTAGATTAACCAAGCGTATGCAATATATTCGTGACTAAGACAGAAAGAAAGAGTATAAAAAAATTCGGCGGATCCCACGTACTTGGGAATCGACATTATGCGAAGCATGCAGATAGAAAGCGACTATGTTAAAAGTTTTTATTGAGCGACATG
The DNA here is from genome assembly GCF_043290135.1 of Rhipicephalus microplus. Lineage (NCBI taxonomy): Eukaryota > Metazoa > Arthropoda > Arachnida > Ixodida > Ixodidae > Rhipicephalus > Rhipicephalus microplus. The sequence continues at coordinate 76,212,943 of NC_134704.1, forward strand.
CCATGAAATGACGTTAAATATATGTACAATTGTTGTGCGCACAGACATATGCTGAAGAGTTGCAGATGTTTATATAACCAGTTGTTTGCATATGTCCGACGATGCCAACTGGGACATGCGTATTAGCAACACCAGAAGCTGATATGAGGCGCTGATGCTCACGAGTATGCTGGCTCTCGACACTGCTACATAAATCAACTTCCGCGCATGGCACCTAATCACTATTGACGTTAACCAGACGTCAAATCAATCAAATCAAAATCTTTTATTTTCATCATTTCATACAAAGGTGAAAAAGGGAGAACTGGAAAAAAAAACCGATAGTTCTTCGGCTTGACAAAGCTCCGGTCCCCCAGGCAGACAGTGGTGAAGTTTGTTTCAAAGCAGTAGAAGAAAGCATGATACAAAGTATAAAGCATTAAAGCAATTATAACATTTCAACTGAATATAAAATAAACATTGCGATGAAGGAAGAGAAATGTATAAATTAAAAACTATACAGCAACTACAAAGTACAACCGAAAACACTTTTTTTATAACGTAGAAAATAACTATAACAGCAGCATGCTATCAACAACCGGTGGGATTTTTTTTTCTAATCCTATGTTAAAGAGCCGTTACAGGAACAGGTCCAACATTTTAGTTTTGTTTAGCGGTAACACATCAACACTTTGTCTGTTTAAATGGTTAAGTAGGGAAGGCAGTGTATGACAAAGGCGCTGTTGTCCATAATTTGTACGAGAAAAAGGAATTTGCCATGGGGCCTGACGGCAAAATGAATATGTACTTTTGTTTTCTATTAGATCAGCGAGGGTTAAAATGAATCTAGCTTTCCTAGCATAGCACTCTTGTAGCATTATAGAGTTTTCAGTTTCCAAATATCACCAGCTTTTATTATTTTAATTTGCCGAAAATCTCTTCCGTATGTTCGGAGAAAGAAACATTCGCAATAGCTCGAACTGCCTTCTTTTAAAGTGTTTCCGTCATCTGAATATTTTGTGCGGTGGTGTTTCTTCATATGAGTGAGCAATAAGTGAGGTGTGAGTGAAAGAGAGCATGATGAATGAGGCGCTTAATTTTATAGGGCAATATATTTCGATAGCGATTTAAAATACCAATAACTTTTCGCACTTTCGTACACACATTGTCAACATGAGCATTCCAGGACATATGCTCGGCGAATATAACTCCGAGTGTTTTCGTAGAGGACGTAAAGGTAATCTTATATGGACCCAGAACAATGTTATCTGGTAATGAAGTAGAACTTCCTTGGGCACGAAAAATGACACATTTTGTTTTGGCTTCATTAAGAATCAAGTAGTTTGCCTTTGACCAGCGTTGAATTTTGTTACAGACAGTGCTAGCTATAGGCAATATTTCTTCTAAGTCTTTTCCTGTAAAGAAAATTGAGCAGTCATCTGCACAAGCGACAACCTTACACATATCACTAATTTCTACGATATCATTACTGTAATAAAGAAAAAAATATTGGGCCAAGGATGCTACCTTAAGGCACACCCGCTGTTAGAGGTTTCGTTTGTGACCTATTTTCATTATTTCAACAAATTGATGTCGACTTTTTAAATAAGATCGGATAAGTTTAAGTGTTATTCCTCGGAAGCCATACCTTTCTAGTTTCGTAAGCAACAGTTGGTGGTTGACTCTATCAAATGCTTTGCTAAAGTCTAAGTATAACCCTAACGTTAGAAGCTTTTTTTCAATGTTTTTGAAGAATAAGATCCTTTTGTATATTTAATGCACTTTCCGTAGACCGTCTTTTTCGAAAACCGTGCTGACACTCGGTTAGCAAGTTATGTTTCTGCGAAAAATTATCAATACGGACGTTTATAGATTTTTCGAGGCCCTTCGATAATATAGGAAGAATAGAAACTGATCTACAGTTGCCAATATTGATTTTATCACCCCCTTTATGTAAAACTATTACTCGGGCTACTTGCATATTGCGAGGGAAAACTCCAGTCGACAAAGATGCGTTAAAAATGTGCGTTATAATAGGAGCGAGAAGGTCTATGGCATAATTAATTGGTCTGATTTCTAAATCGTCCATATCCTTACCGCGGCTATTTTTCAGACACGGAAATGTTGCAATCACCTCAGAAGTGTTAGAAGGCTTTAGAAATATAGACTCCCTTAACGAGGTTTGATGCAGTGTGGGCTGAATGCCGTGATCTACACATCCCACTTTCACAAAGAAATCATTGAATAAATCCGCAAGTTCTGTGCCGCCTATAGAAATACCATCGATATTCAGTGTATCTATTCGTGCAGTGGATAGCCTGCGATTTAGTGTATCGTTTATTTTTTCCCTTACATTGTTATTTCGGCGCATACAATCATTATTAAATATGCGCGTGTAGTAGTCATTTTTGCCTTTTCTTTTTTTGTTCAATTTATGTCGAAATTGTTTATATTCTTTCCACATTTACAAGTCCTTTGACTCCGGGAAACACTGGTAAAGTTTATTTTCTTTTGTTGATTTGTCTTATGAATTCTTTCGCAATCCAGGGCTTGCGCGATGGCTTTTAATTTCGGTAGCATTGAATTGGAAATGATTTAAAGTAAAGCATTTTCAGTTTGTTCATGAACTTGTTACATGGCTCATTGGTATCCCTAATGGAAAATATGCCAGTCCAGTCTGTTTCGCGCACAGCTTCTCGGAATTTATCAAGTGACTGAGCCGATACCTTGCGGTACGTTGCATTACTAGTAAACGTGCTTTTAGTTGACGTCTTTCGTTCGGGGAAAAGATATATGGGCATGTGATCACTGATGTCATGGCTTATGATTCCAGATTTTGAATTATCGATAGTCGAGTTTATTATGAAAGTGTCTAGTAACGATGACGTCGTAGCGGTTACACGTGTTGGTGCTTTGATTACACTGTAGAAGTCATTGCACTCCGGAATTGACAAAAACTGTGTAGTAGCTGCCGTACTGGTCGTCATGTCGATATTAAAGTCCCGACCAAGTGTAAGTAGGTAGCCATATTCATTTACAAATAACAGCAGATTGTCTAAAAACTGAAAGAAGGCAGAGGGGCGGCATTAGGGTGTCGATATAAGACCGCAAACACTGTTTTTTTTCTTTTTTAATGTATATAACTTCGTAATCTTCGGTAGCGACGCTATATTCTCGAAGAATATCGTAACCATTTAAAGAAATTAAAATCGCAACGCCACCACGAACACAGGAGACTCAGCAGGTGGCATTTGTTAGCCTTTTCTTGCGCGAGTTCTGAAGCAGTTGATCACGTTTGTCCCTCCGCTGAAATTGAACAATTATATTGGTTTGACCAACCTGCTTTGTTCGAACCTTGTGGCAAACGTCAATGTCCTCAGGGGTTATAGTCTCGCCAACTACCTCTCCAATTTCTTGGAGTACTTCAACAAGGTTCTCATTCGGTTTTTCGGTTATTACTTTAATTTCCCAATTTCGATTTCGCGAGTACTGCTCAGACTGCAAGAGGCCTCATTGGCAGTGCGCCAGTTTCTTTTCCAAAGAAGAAACTTTGTAAGAAAAAACTGGTATTGGAATCCATTGCTACCGAAGCGCCAAAACAAATCGAAAGCAAAGACTAGCGTGAGTCTGAAAGTTACGGGCCGCAGAGCGCACGACAATGACGTGATAAACCCGACGCGGGAGGACACCTGCATGGAGGGAACATGCCTCAGTGGGCACCAGCGACCCCAGAAAACTACCGGTCACCTCATTTACCAGCTCCTAAGTCGAAACTGAAAGCACGTTTTCAGATTCTGTTTAGGGCTAGAAATATCTCTTATTAGTTTTTCAGATAAAAGGAACGTGCGTACAGTTCAAGAAAATCTCTCACATTTTTCTAAGTAGCGCAAAAGAACATTTATTTGAATGTATTTTGCCAAGTAAGTGAAAGAAAGTGTAGAAAATCAGTGGGCTATTTTCTAAAGCTCTTTTTAACCGCCGATGTAATTATGGTACATCGGTGAACAAAACCGGATGTCATCAAGGGGCATATCGGATTTGCTGATCAGGCGAGTTGGTATCCCATAACTGCAGCAAGTATTAGAGTGGGAGATATATAAAGAGAACCAGGATACACACGTAGAAACAGGTAAGCGCTATTCTGTCGCCTACGGCGCCTGCTCGACTTTTCGTCTGCGTGTGCACATCAGTGTCGTATTATGGCGGGCGGGCAGGCATTGTAGGAGGCATGTTGTGATTCATTTTTATACGCATTGTCCAAGTACATGCTGCAGTTATATAAACCGGTAGCCTCTCTAAAGCATCATGTCTAGTCTGAACGCCCCGCAACTTCCATAAAACAGCCCTGTAACTGTTTTTAGTGTTGTGAGGCCATGTGCGGGGCCAAGAATATAGCTAGCACCACAATGCCCACCTTGATGCGTTGCCAAAGCTGATGTCAGAGTCTGCTACTTCCGCAACTAAGGCAAGGCCAGTCATAGAGGATGTGTTGCGACCCGTAATGCTCTTTAGAGTTTTCCCAGTTTGAGCTGTTCGTGATGAAAGCTTTGATAATGTCTGACATTCCAGTAATGAATATTTCGGACGAATATGGATGGGTGGCCAAACTGGAGTTTTGAAAGTCGTTGTGCTTTAATGTGCGCCACCATCTGTCTCATCGTAAACAAATGGCAAAATAGAAACGTTTTTCGTAGAGCCTTTTAGGGCTTCCACAGCTATGGTTTTCTACCGTTGCGCAAAAGCAGTTACCGGTAAGCTGGTACCAACTGTCGCGTTAATGATCCCCACTTCCCCAGTCCCCGAGTCAGAAAACGCAACCCATTGGATAGCAAGTTACAAAGCAGATAAGAAGACGCTGTGATCTACCGCTTGTGGAAAGCAGCTGGGCTTATCTTCGGAAAAAAAAAGTTAACAAGAATTGCACGTCATTACTACGCGTTCTCACTAGTCGTAAAGCGTGTGTCGTGTTTTGAAGCGATCTTTTTTGAAACTGAAGAAACTCTCGGCTCCTCAACGAACAATGCATGCCTCCGAAGCAAGGCATCAGGCAACATGAAAGGAGAAACAAAGAATATATATATATATATATATATATATATATATATATATATATATATATATATATATATATATATATATATATATTCCACTCAGGAAATTTATCGAAACATGCCGACTTTCTAGAGCCTGGGATGGTGGAGGAGATAGAGACAGGGAATCGACTTGACGTTTGCATCTCTTTTTGCCAAGAAACTTGGCTATAAATTATAGAGTATAGGTTCTATTTACCTAAACCTACTGCTGCAGAAAAGATCTCGTCTATTTTCTGATATATTTTTGCTTCCATTTCTTTTTCATTACATCCTCCCTGACACATGCTTTGTGCGTCTGCGATGTGTGATCTTCGATTCTTTCTTTAAATTGAAAAGCCTTGATCTCTCGCATTCCTATCGACAGACTTCGCGACTGAATTCTTCTTCGGCGCTGAGACGTCAGCGTCAGTACACACAAACCAACGAAACGCAAATAAATCGCTAGCCAGCCTTACTGTGTAGCCTCGTCGCTTTCCGCGAGTGCAGCCGTCCACGAGTCCTCCTGACCAAGCTTCGCATGTGCCCTCGGAGCATGTTTGTTTGGTCGAAAAGCTGAGATAAGGGTGAGAGAGCGAGTTTGTGCGTGTGTGTGTGTGTGTGCGTGCGTGCATGCACTGTAGTAGAATATTTTCAATATGTGCCATATAGGACGATATTTCCGGGAACTCCTCCTCGTCTGAGCTCACTGAGTCTCACGTGCTTCCCTTGCTTACACGATATTACTTACACCCTTTCTTCGATGCCCACCTACAACCCCCTCCCAATACTTTCCTAGCTGCCAACACCGACAACAACGAACTCTACCCTACGTTACATTCGTTCTTTCGTTTGTTTTCTTGAGGTCTCTGTTAGTTTCTTCTTCCACATTGCGATCATCTTTGCGTTTGTCATTCAATTATTTTGCAAGCGCATGTAAAACGAAGTCACAAGGTATCAAATTACTATAATATATATGACTATATAGCAGTACAGCGGAGTAATGGTGGTAATATTCTTGGTCCCTCACAACCTCAAATCTCATGGAGGCGGAAATGTTGTAGGCCCGTGTGCTCAGATTTGGGTGCACGTTAAAGAACCCCAGGTGGTCTAAATTTCCGGAGCCCTCCACTACGGCGTCTCTCATAATCATACAGTGGTTTTGGGACGTTAAACCCCACATATCAATCAAAACCTCAAATCTCATTCATCCATCATCATCTGTGTTGTGCAGCGAAGATCTGCGTCATGTCAGGTTACGTGCTCATCGTTTCTCACATCTCTCTGCTCCGTAACCGCGCCACGCTACAGGTGTTTCCTGTTGCGTGCTTCGAATCTTCATGCACGGTCGCTGTAGGGATGAACAGTAAAGTTGCAATTTAGATACCCTGCGTGCTGTCGCCGCTGGCCACAGCTGTGCACAGGAAATGTGCCTCGAGCGTGCGTGATCGTCACATTACTGGACAGCTGGGAACGTTCGCGGAAGCGATGGTCAACAAAGAAAAAAGCGAATCAACGCACAAGGTTGGAAGGGCAGCCTTTCTCTCTAAAGAATTCACGACAGCGGAACAACTACTGCGCACGTGTCGGCTGCTCATAAGTTATGACCGGAGCAGACGGCCATTCTCACGTCTTTTTTATTTACGCAATACCCGAGCGTTCATCCATTCCAGTCAGGTAGTTATCTAGTTACCTTAATGCGTCTACGCGCTTGATTTAGTATGTACTGTCTCGCGAATCATGTGTGACGATGCTTTGCTTTTGGAGATTTCGAGACCTTGCAGATGCATCAATGGCTAGATGCTTTCCTTCTTTTACGTTTCGCTAACGGATCAACCAGATGACATCTTTAGATATGTAGGAATAAAATGAGGTAAGGCTTTTTTATATCATGGCGTCATATTAAGCGAGCCAGTGACGGAAAGAGTGATAAATAACGTGCGAAAGGCAGAACATGATGGCGTAGTTGATATCATTGCACTTCAAAAAAGATAAAGAGAGCCGTAAAGAAAGTTGCTATATTTTGACTTTGACGGCCTTCTACAACGCGCCTATAGCAAGAAGTTTTTCGGTTGTGTGTGATACGCGAACAATACACATTGGTTTTGTGTGTTGATTATTTGTTTGTATTACCGTAAAGCTGAATATGAATGCCTTCGAGACCCTTTATGCTAGATAAAGAGATCCACGGTTGCTAAATTATCACATGTTCTGTCATGTATTTTCCCAAGTCAACTCGTCGGCAAAAGACAAAATTCTTATTCGTCGTCGTTGATTGTATTGAAACACCTGTACTCCCCTCCCACGTTCGGAAAGTTTTCTTTACCCAAAGGTAGCTCAATTCGCACTGTGTGTTGATATCGGACGCATTGGAACCTTTTTTCGCCTCATCTAGTTTTGTAGTGCCCCAGGAATCGCTTCTCGTTTACACAAGTGACTATGTCGTCTATTCATGTGATACGATGTTCACTCTTCAGGTGACGGCATCATTACGTCACAAAATTTGACGACTTATGACGTGGTAATAACGTTATAGGGTGACGTTAACACATGGTTGTTTCTTGCATCACTCGTGTTGGCGCCGATGCCACCGACGTTCACTTTTCGCTTTTGATGAGGCGTATATGCCTCTATGAGTTCGCCTTACCTTGACGCTGCTACCCTTTTGATGGTCCGTTGAACGTCATTTGACTCGTGTTGATTTCTTATGACAGTCAGCGCACGAAAAAAAAAAAGAAACAGTCCCAGGCACACGCTTGTGTACATGCTTGTGGCGTGTAGAGAAGTGCACAAGTACACGCTTGTGGCGTGTACTTCATAGTTTTCTGTGTCCTTTTGTTGCGTTGATCATCATGAGTATGTTCCAGAACTAGAACTATTTGCCACATTACCTGCTTATTTGCTCTCTCTGCTCCATTATTGTCCTTCTGCAGTGACGGCTGGTCCGACCGCCAGGACGTGGTCAAGAACCAGGAGAAGGCGTCCGTCGGGAGCCTCTCGATCCGCTTTCACGCCAACTACGACCACGCCTTCGATCACTACTACTTCGGCCTGAACCCTTTTACCAACACGCGGAACCCTTGGTTCAAGGAGTTCTGGGAAGTGCGATTCAACTGCTCACTGGGTGTCGGTCCGGGCTCGGCACGCTACAACCGAACGTGCACGGGTGAGCTATAGAGCGACACACACACATATATATATATATATATATATATATATAATGGGGAGAGCGAACGCAAGCAGGGGGTAGGAGAGAGGTGGAGAGAGCGACACGCAAATGTTGGAGGGAGTTAAGGAGGAGAGTTGCGCATGCGTAGAGTGAGCACGGACAAAGCCGACGCCGTGGTACATAGGCCCGAGCAAGAGATGCTTCGCATCTAAATACAGAGGTAGGAGGACGGAGAAAAGCGGAGACTCGGAAACAAAGAAGGCTGCCCAGCTCTGCCCTTCATTCAGACTTGGCGCCACTAGAGGGAAGTTGCCTAACTATTTGTTACAAAGCTATGGCCTACTATGCATACACCCACACATACCAATCGCAGTAAGCTCACCTGACCTTTAGAATTAAATATCTTCCGATCAGGATAGAAAGCTCATGCAATATACCGCAGTCGAAGTGGCTTCTTTAGAGTAATGTAAGAACTGTTTACTCTGTTGAATGTTTGACATGAAATTGCTCACCATCCTTGACCATTCCCCGCCTCACCACCAAAAGCGGCTAATAAAGATCACACTCATTCTAACTGGAAGAGGTACGGGAAATTCTATAGGATTTTCCGGACGACACTGTTCACCTGCCATATGACATTCATTTTGAAGACAAGATGCATCTCAGATGTATATTCTTGAAACAATATTCACGCAGCTCGGAATATCTTTCTGCTTCTGAATGTCCGCTGCAACCACAATCCTCACTTTGTTTTTTTTTTACACGATAGAAGCTTATGTAGGTGAATGAAGAAAACGTCGGTTGCTCTCTTTAAATGGTGGTACATACTACACAACATTTTGTTATTTCTTAACAGTAAAAAAGACAGCGCTGATTTAATGGTGAACGCGTTTGGAATGCTTCAGAGCTATTTCAAAATATCACTAGTTATCTTCACTTGCTTTTATAGCCAAAGCAAATCAACATTAGCCAACTTGGTTGGTGTTGTTTCAGCAAATACAGCAGCCAACAGCATTACGTGAATAAACATGGTTGACTTGCCATACGTAAAATGTAGGCATCGCATGAACTTGTAACGTTATTTTCTACTTTACAACATTTAGCTCGGTACGGAAACAACACCGTGACAACAGAGGTAGCATACGTGGAGGATACAATTTCGTTATCGCTTACAAGTTAATGAAATCCTATGTTACTGCTCAACTCTCATCGTAATCCTCTGTTCGTGTCTAGGCAAGGAAGACCTAAGAGAGGGCCACAAGCAGGACACCAAAGTGGAGTTTGTGAAAAAGTCCATATACACCATGGCGTATGGCCTGCACAACATGCAACGCGACCTCTGTCCCAATACGTCCGGCGTGTGCCCCGCCATGGTGCCCGTCAACGGCTCCGTCTTCTTGCAGTACCTGATGAACGCCACATTCGCGTGGAACAACGAGACGGTTTTTTTCCACGAGAACGGAGACCCCCAGGACGGTGAGCGAATCCTCTAAGTGTCATATCAATCGCTTCTTAGAAATATCCCATGCAGGCTGTAAAAGACAAAAAAAGCTTTGTTTGGCCGCTACGGCAAAGCAATGAATGTCATAGGCACTAATTGAAATGTTAAAAGAGGTAATGATAGCAGCCAATACCACTCTGGCGTGACTCCACTCTGGAATGTGTAAGGGATCCGTTCGGTCATAACTCGGCGAAAAGGGGGCATGGCTGCTCGAGAAAGCGAAACAGTTTTCGTGCTGTTGAGCTCTTGCTGCCAAGACGATGGTGGCGTCACTATCAGGTTTTCCGTGATATTCTGCCACATTTAGCTGATGTTCGTGGAAGCAGTGCAATATACAGCCAACTGATACGCCGCACGTTATCTCAGTTTATGTTACATACAGTTCGCTTGCCGAATAAGGTCATGAATGAACGAAATGTAACATGCCGCGGCCTGACGTCCCTGCATGGTCAGTGGTTCAGGGCGTGGAAGTAAAGAAAAAACATATAACCCCAGATTTGACGTCGTGCGTACGCACATATCTATATATACGTGTTTATAGCCAGAGAGCGAGGGAGAGAGAGAGAGAGAGATAGAGAGAGACGGAAAGAGAGATAAAGAAAAGGATATGAGGGGCAGAGAGGTAAACTTAGCTCTCATTTGCTACCCTACCAGTGCAGAGAGAAAAAGGGGGGCGGCAAGCGTAAGGGTTTGCATGCCGAATCTACGATACGAATATAAATGAGGCATACTGCAGTCAAGTGTTCCTGAAATATTGGCCAACCGGTGTGAAATCACGTAACACGCGGGTCTCTATCATTTCGCCCCTGTCAAAATGCGACCACCAGAGCTGAGATTTGCCTCCACACACTAAGGTCGCCCTTCTGGTGCAGAGACCTCGCCGCGGTGGTCTAGCGGCCGAGGTACTCTGCTGCTGACCCGCGGGTCGCGGGATAGAATCGCGGCTTCGGCGGCTGCATTTTTGATGGAGGCGAATATGCTGTAGGCCCGTGTGCTCAAATTTGGGTGAACGTTAAAGAACCCCAGGTGGTCGAAATTTCCGGAGCCGTGCACTACGGCGTTTCTCATGATCACATGATTGTTTTGGGACTTTAAACCTCACATACCAATCAGATCTTGTGGCTCAAAGAGCAGTGGGGAGGAGAGACAGAATGAGAGAGAGAGAGAGATGGCGCAGGTGCAGGTTATCCTATTATCGGAGCAGCGCCTGCCAGATTCCGGGAGAGCCCATAATAGGTCTAGAACTGACGTGTGCCTTTAGTTCCTGTAGGCAAGACGGTGCAGCCTTTACGCCGAGGCCGAGAGTGGTGTAACGAGACGCATCTCACTGGCACAGAAGTGTTCAAGCAGACCGAGCAAAGCAGTAAGCTAATCTGAAGCTACGGCTTCCTGGAAAGACGAAAAGAAAGATGTTCTCGAAGAGTTAGCTGGAATGGCGGCCCGCCTTGCCGAGTGTCAAGCGCATTCTTCACTTGTCCGTTACCCGTGACTAATAACGTCACCGGGTCGTTACTTCCAGACGCGCCATTTCCCGAACCAAGACGACGCCCAAAAACACAGGCAGCCGAGCTTCCCTCCACCCACTAATTATTTCTTTTCCCGGCGTGGCTCATCGGTGCCGCCCATTCACGCTTTTCGCACATGTCACTGTGGTGCTTGTGTGCGCTCACTTTGCCGTGCCTGGTCCCTTCCCCCCCCCCCCCTAGCATCGCTTGTCTTTAGGTTCAGGTAAATGATGACACACTTAATGCGTTAGAGAGAGCGAACGTGAAGTGACGTACATACCTCACCTTTTTTTGTGAGAGACATCATCTTAACCTAAGCGTGAGAATGCATCTGCTTCTTTACGCCAGCAGGCTAATTGTGGCCGTCTAAATTTTCTTCACAAAACTGCCAAGGCATCCCGTTTCTATACACAACATTGTTATCGTTTTCATGCGCTGCTTTTGGCTGTGTTTATTTGTCACATTAGTTCGGCACAATGAAAACAACTGGCAATTATGTCAAGCAAAGCATACGGGATGTGTTTGTCGTGTTCAACTGTACTGTAATGACTATGACCTAAATTTAAAGCAATTGAAGTGGACAAAAAAGTACCCTTTTTACCTTTGTGATCTAAACCCGCAACTTCTTTCAATTTAGCTCGTAATCATGACGACGTGGCCGAACGCAGCAAACAACGCCTGTTGCTTTCATTGCTTGCGCGTAGCAGAAAAACAAGCTACTTGAACCCCTCCCCTCCTGTCTCACTGAAATATTCACTTCTTTTATTCCACTTTGATTGTTATTGCTATATAGCCATTATATGAACACTCTCGGCTGGATTTTGCATTTCACCGCCGGTGCAGGCGTGGGCGTCCTGCACTGTATATGTATACGTATCTATATATAGGAAAACTCAAGAAAGAAAAAAACTGAAAAAAAAAAGACCCCGGCGCGCGGAATCGAACGTGGGACCTTCACGTCGAGGATGCGAGGCGGTAACCACCTAGCCACCAAAGTGTACCTCCTTCAACGTTCAAACGGCAAGCTGTTTATATTTACCATTTACCGCTGTTGGCGGGCATCTCGGGGGGAACTATCGTGTTTTCAGCATTATCAGCAAGATGGCGCAATGAGCGCGTGGTGGCTGTCATCTCTCGCGCGTACTTTCGCCCGTGGAAAGGAGGGGAGTGGACAATCTTTCTCTCGCCCTTATCTCCCGGTGGGGAGGATCATACGTCTTGGCTGGCGATGGGCTTGCACTAGAACAATTCCGTTGTAATTACGGGGTGCTCAAATGTCACTGCAGACGTTGCAGAGCCTCCGTTTGCGGAAAGGGCACGCTTTTTAGACACGGCGAAGTAACAACTGAGACGCTTGTTCGCGTTCATCTGTACTGCGAGTACGTTTCGTGCATCATTTTGTGCGTAAAAAGCGTGGGGCATGTTTAGATCTGCTTGTCATTCTGCGCGTTAGCTTCAAATTTATTGCTATCGCGTTCATTGCATTGCCTTTGTGGCAAATCTGTGACTTTTAAAGACAATAGTCTTTCCTGGGGTACTGCGACGCAAAAATTTTGGCCTGCCTGCCTGCCTGCCTGCCTGTCTGTCTGTCTGTCTGTCTGTCTGTCTGTCTGTCTGTCTGCCTGCCTGCCTGCCTGTCTGCCTGCCTGCCTGCCTGTCTGTCTGTCTGTCTGTCTGTCTGTCTGTCTGTCTGTCTGTCTGTCTCTCTCTCTGTCTGTCTGTCTGTCTGTCTGTCTGTCTGTCTGTCTGTCTGTCTGTCTGTCTGTCTGTCCATTTGTTTGCTTGTCCACCGTACCAATACCCCAAACGGCACCAAGCAATACCTCAAACGGGTATCCCTATCCACAGCGCCCACCAATATTGCTCAAGTTTCAGCGTTCATACATGTGTGATTTTAAATAAAAAGCAATTATTGCGCATATCTGAGGCACCATGACAACACGTCAATATCTAATATGTGCGTCTTCATACAAGAGAAGGAATACATAAGTAATTCTAAGGTCCGTCGCGTTAATCACGCTGCGCTGACAGTGCAACTAGACGCTCAAAAAGTCAAGTGTTTCCAGCGCTTTGCTAATACGGCACTGTGGTGGCACCTGCCCGTCCCTTTGCGTTCTAGGCCATAGCGCCCCCGAGACAGGCGCGCATCTTTCTCCGTGGGCGCGCAGGCCTTCCTTCGTTTTCGAAGATAACTGCCAGATAGCGCTCGTGTCTAACGTGCCTCGATGCGTTCGTTCGCCTTCCCTGCACGGATCGAGACTCTCTAACGCAGTGTTTCTAGAATAAAATTCACCAATTTTTCTCGCGCAGAACATCAAATAAACGTTTTGTTCACTCTCTCCACACGCCAGACTATCATTTTCCGATGACATTTGCAGAGAAACATCCAGATACGGGGCCAATGTTTTTCGTCTTCCTATGTTGCATCTATAGCTGTTTTCCAGAAGGCGTCAGCAAATGTACCTCTTTGCAGCTATTGCAATTATGGTTCCCCTCATTACCTCCTTTATTCTTTGTATGGGCCAGGGATAGATTGGTTATCTAACTGGTATTGCAATATTTGAGTGAAAAGAGGGCTCGCGATCGCACAGACAAAAAGAAAAATAAGATAAAAAACAAGGTTTAATATCGTTGTGACCAATTCCCAGTTTGGTTTAGCGTCACAGACCTCCAGTTTAAGGCTTCCTGCCGCCTCGTCCTTGACCCATCCTCCTTTGTGAGTGAGTGCCATCAATACAACGTCATCATCATCATCATCATCATCATCATCATCATCATCATTATCATCATCATCATCATCATATGTTTTGAAGGAGGATTGCCATGGCTTAGACTAAGCGAGTGTTTACTTTGATCTCATTTTGTTCAAGCTTCGTTGACGAGTTTAGCGCGTTTGCTGCAGGTATAGAGAAATTATGAGGAGTGCTATTGTAAGTCTAACTGTCGGCATGTTTACTTCTTTTGCGATAAGGAAACGCGAAACGATAAGTTGATGTTATTCAAACACAAGAAAACTGCATATGGCAACAACACCTCTACACCTCACAATTAGCTAAAAAGAAAAGTTTCTCGATGGCATCTTGATAACGATTTCCGCTTCTCTGTTTTTCGGCAGCTTCGAGTGCTTGCGGCGAAAATGAGTGTGACTCGAAAGCGGGGATCAAAGAAAATGTTTCGCATCCGCACTCTTACAAAACTCCCGTGAATGTATCCGCTCCCTTTCTGCTCTGTCTTCATTTTTAATTTTGCTCAGAAGGCGTCCCTTTGAAGGCACATGATCACTGTGCAATACAAGCCTCGCCCCTTGCCGAGCGCCGTGGGTACTGGTGCTGAAGCGCGCCAAGAGGACATCGACTATACCACTGTGCTTACCCGCGGGAAATGCGAGCGCAAACATTTAGCCGCATCAGGTTTAATGCGTTCGCCAACACTCGCCATTCATCAATCATTGCGGAATAGTTCTGGGCCCCTCTGGGTAGTTGTTCAGTATGATTACATAACTTTCCTAGTCAACGAATTCATTTTTATTTCAACGTTTATTTTTTGTAGTACTTCCTTCTTGTGGCACGATTTGTGTACTTTGATCAACACTTTGTATTAGCGGTGTATATGTCGCTATAGCACGTATGTAACAACAGTAATATGCCATTGCGTCAGGAGCACTAACCGACCGATCGACCAACCGACCGACCGATGATCTATTACTGTTCTTACATACTGTCGTTACAAATCGTGCAACATGAATCGTGCAACATACAGAAAAATTAACGTTGAATTAAAATGAATTTGATAACTAGGAAAGTTATAGAATCACACTGAACAACTAACCAGAGTGGCCCAGAACTATTTCGGAATGAATGATCATTGGTGAGTGTTGGTAAAAACGCAGTAAACGTAATGTGGCTAAACGTTTGCGCTCGCATCTCCCGCGGGCAAGCGCAATGGTATAGTCGATGTCTTGTTGGCGGGTTTCAGCAAGTTTGCCGCACTTCTTCATTTTTCCCTTTTCAAAGCCACAATGCCCACGCATATAGCAGTTCCTCAGCCTCACGAAACATTTCTACCGCTTTGCTATAGATCGCTATGCGGTGCATGGATTTTCCTGCGTGACACCAAGCGACGTAACTGTATACAGCTCTTCGGTATTTCCGTTCGCGTGCAGGGTTCGATTTGGCAATTTATGAAACTGAGCTGTCATGTCGTATGCTACTGTCGTATACACTATCGTCGTCGTCGTCTCTAATGGCCTCGGTTAAAATAAAGGATTTACCGCGCGTAGACACCTAATCAAAGGTGATGACTCAGTCAAAGAATGTTGGGGTGGCCTAACGACTTAAATATCAGCGCTGTCGAATACGCCGGGATGAATGGATTCAGATCGATTTTGACCACCTGAGATATTCTTTATATTACATTAAAACTTGAGAGCGACGACGTTTTTGACAACTTTCTCGTCGTAAGGACGCTGCCACTATCGGAAATCACTTGCGCGGGGACCATATGTACCTGGTCACTGAAACAGGTGGGTTGCTGAATCAACGCCATACTCGATTAAGCGGCATACAGGAGTTATGAGTGTATACCGGCTTCAACAGGAACACGTGTAGTGTGCTAGATGATGCTTCCGTCATCCCGCTTGTTCGTGCAGCACCTGCGTTTTCGTTCATTGTCATAAGTGACGACGACGCTGCGACTCCTGGAAGTTCTTCGAGGTATATGAGAACCACTATTCAGAAAGCAGTACGGAACACAGGGAAACTTTGCGAGCTGTTCGCGACACGAAATTCGACGCACTCAGTTTCAACGTCTGAGCTGTTTTTCAAATCGTTCGTTAGGAGTTGATCGCAGTAAACTATCATTGTCTTAACATGTATGTCCTCCTGAGTGGCCTACAAGAAAACTATGATCATCACGATAGGTGTATGTGTCTAAAAAATAAGGTAAATCCAGTGACAGGTTGCTAACCACAGGTCCACTATAAATAACGTAGACAACTTTTGGCCCGACAAATGACTGCGAAGCTGCGATGAGCCGAAAACCACCAGTAAGTCAAATTATAGAGTCTTCTAAAAATAACTAAAGGGGGCTCTGGCGCTGCGATTTTTCAGCGACCATGCAGCTTCAAGCCACGCAAAGCCAAGCGAAGCCGAAAGTACGGCAATCAGGCAAATCCGTGAACTACCCATCATTCCCATGCTTGCTAAAGTGCCATGCCTTGCAGCTCCCATAGACACTAGCGCCAGAGTTCCCTCTAGTGTATTTATAGGAAACGCTATGCATCAAACGAGAGAATGGCAGGGAGCGGTAAAGGTAACGGCGGCTTCGAAGACACCGATGCGATGGAAAGGCTACCATAACGATGACGTGTCCGTAGATGTGTGACAGGTGCGAACGCTCGGTTTCAACGCGAGTTTGCGTCTCTGAAGTTTGGACATCTATGTCGTGCCTGTGACTGTGTGTGGCGTACCTCGAACCTCTCTGCGCTGAGAATCATCTTAGAAACAACTATACATCACCTAGATAAAACCTAGCAATAACTTAGAATAAACCTAGAACCTGCATCACCTAACTAAGGCACACACACAAAAAACCTAAACATTTGTCCAGTGTCACTGTTTCAAGCCTTGCGTGGCTTAGTGCTAATTCCTCCTTTCTTTTTCCCCCTTTCTGTCGTAACGGTGAAGTTCTGGGTACCGTTGGGCGTGTTTGCGATAACAATTTCGCCGTTTTCTGCACAGCTTCCTACGTCCAGACGTAACATGCCACACCCCCTCGTAAAATCACCCGCTTATCGGTTGGCTTATGAGACGGTCGTGGACCGATTCGAGAGAAGTTATAACGTCACAGGACATCACTTGGGTTATACAAGGCACTAGGCTGCTGACCCGCAAGTCGCGGGATCGAATCGAGGCAATGGCGGCTGTACTCGATGGAGGCGACAATGCAGTGAGTTCATGTGCTCAGATTTGGCTGCACGTTAAAGAATCCCAGATGGTCAAAATTTCCGCAGCCCTCCACTATACGGCGTCACTCATAATAATATGGTTGTTTTGGGACGGTAAACCCTACATATCAAGCCAATTGCCCATTCTCTCATCGGAGGGCCTTCAACCAGGCTCTATTAGGTTGAACTTCCAGCCTCCAACCTATCCGTTGCCTCGCCTCGCCTATCCGAATTAACAAATTGCGCCAGGGAGCATTATCGTTTATCAGGAAGCATTTAAACAGCACGCGTTATCTTGCTGTTTAAATTAAGAAGTACGTCATGCCATTGGCGGCAACCGTCACGAAAGGGTTGTGTTACCTAAGCCTTCTAGGAATGTCACTGCAAACCTATAGGTAATACCCCGAAGCGGCGGGGTTATTAAAATGGCGTAAGGAAGCTCTCTTCATGCGAGTGTTATCGTGTGGCTCATTAGCTTGTGCAATTAACTGCAGAATTCCCTGACAAGCTTTACCTTCGGCTGATACAGCGCATGAATTTCTAATGGATGCGGAAGTCGACATTGTGCTTTGTTTTTTTTTCTAGGCGCTTGAGATGTTTGCGTGTACAAGGATATTTCACGCTTCATAAACTGCACCAACCTTACCTAACGCTATCGAAAGGTACCCCTGCCTCTTACTAACTTCATTGTTTGCCGCTAGCGAACGCGCTGTTACTCGTGCAAGCTGGAAGCGATGTTTTCCCACTAACTCGCAGTTATCGTTAGCCGGAAAGCATCCTCGGACGAGCCACGTGTGATTCATTTTTTTTCTTTAAGCGAAAGTGAAGGTGACAGCACGGATGAACCGAATGTCGCGAATTTCTTTTCGCGGAGGCGCGTTCGGAGAATCGGTTGCGAGTCAATTATACTTAAGCGAAATATTTTGCATGGCTTCTTTACTGCGGTGCACCGTCGAAACAGATGGTTCGCGGAAAAGAACTCCGCACTACCAATGATTTCTGCTAGGCTGGGAAAACAAAACAGCCACCTTCTCTGCCTCCGTCGTCGACGCCTCTCCTGGAGCCAGAGCCACAGCTGGTGGTGGGTTTCGCGTGCGTGCTTTGAGAGGTATTGCAGTTATTTTTGTGCTTTTTCATTGCAAAATGACGCCAGCTGTATACGTTAGTGCTGATTTCAAATCGCCGAGCGTTTTACCGTCCTGTGCTATTCGCTTCGCATAGTAAACGCCTGCCGCGTGGCACAGCGACTACCCAACGCAGCAGCTGCTCAGCAGAGCATTTCAAGCATTTCACACGGCAGACTTTGTCTTCACGACGTGGTTAACTTAATATATTTCGTTTTCTTCTTCCGTGTCATGTTTGAAATGAGTACTACTTTTCACAGAAGGCACCTTTTTTCTTGGCTATCTCAATTACATCAGATTCTGTCGTCAGAAAATTAGTAAACTAATTGTCCTAAAATTTTTGCGTTTTGAGGCAGTCACCTAGGCCGGCGTGCTTGTGGGCCCACCCGGCGCAAAACTGCCGGACATATTCAATGAAGTTTCTCCTCACTCACTCACTCACTCACTCACTCGCTCACTCACTTGCTAACTCACTCACCCACTCACTCGCTCGATCGAAGTGTGTTCTTACGAGACATAAAATACACGCAGTCCTATAGGCCAATGCAAACAAACTTGATCTAGAACCTCTCCTTGTGTCTACGTCGCTGTTATTCATTAAAAAAAGAGTAAGAGAGAAAGCTTGCAATCTTAGAAACTTTCGTTGCATACCACACGCTGTGATTTGATAAAGCGACCATCTGACGTTGACGCATTGCGATGTGTATCTGACTGATTCAAGTTTCATGCTCGATAATGCAGGTATGACCTGATGAACTACCAACAACTGGGTGAGCACCACTACGACTACGTACAGGTTGGTTCGTGGGTCAACGGCGAGCTCACAATGACCCGAGACGTGCAGTGGCACCGAGAACAACGCACGGCGCCGCCAATCTCCATTTGCTCGCTGCACTGCGAAAAGGGAAAAGTCAAGGTATGCCACTGAATCACCAAGCCTGAAATCATATAATTCCATAGTAGCACACTAAAGATTATACACTAGCAGTAGGCGCTAGTGACCGTAAGTGGGCGCATGGCGGGGGCACAAGGGGTGCCCCAGTCTACTGCATACGTTTACTGAGTTATGGCCACGCGATTTTTGAATGGGAATGTACTTAGTTGGGCTATGTCAGGCATCCGGTGGCAAGGTACGTGGCGGGGGCCGCGCACCGGCAGGAGTTATCTCTTCGCTCTCATTCCCTCTCTCATAGCAACAGCTGCGGGCGCGCGCACTTATCCTCGCCCCTAGCAACCGGAACATCTGGAGCGAGAGTGTGTAAGAACGGATCGGTGCAGTGCTTCACCGCTTCTTCTCTCACCGTTCGCTCTTTCTCATCCCTGTGCCCCACTCTCCTGTCAACTCTCGTCTGACTCGACCGTTCGCTGACTGGGCGCCTGTCAAGAACACCCGAAAGTGTGTGCTCAAGACGCCGCCATGAAACGCCAAGGCAATGGTGAGAATGCTGGCGCCCCATTCTTCCGTCTGCTCGCTTCTCACTTTCGACCGTTCGCTGGCTGGGCGCCTCTCAAGAACATCCGAAAAGGTGTGCTCGAGACGCTGCTGTGAAACGCCAACGAAGAACCGAGAACGCTGGCGCCCCACTCTCCCGTGTGTTCACTTGTGCTCACTCCCGACCATTTGCTGGCTGGGCCCCTCTCAAGGCGATGGCAAAACTCGGTGAAGGCGGATGTCTGACAGAAACAGTGCCCTCTCTAGGCGCAAGAAATGCATTCGCGTTTCGTCACGATTCCCCTCAAAAAGGTGGGGGCGTTTTTTCAAATGCGAAGCATTTCTTAGCGAACTTCGGTGACATTGAGCGTATCTATCTATCTATCTATCTATATATCTATCTATCTATCTATCTATCTATCTATCTATCTATCTATCTATCTATCTATCTATCTATCTGTCTGTCTGTCTGTCTGTCTGTCTGTCTGTCTGTCTGTCTGTCTGTCTGTCTGTCTGTCTGTCTGTCTGTCTGTCTATCTATCTATCTATCTATCTATCTATCTATCTATCTATCTATCTATCTATCTATCTATCTATCTATCTATCTATCTATCTATCTATCTATCTATCTATCTACTTAGCCGCCTACGACATTTAGCTCTCCTGGCTGTTTCGATAATGGTATCGATACCAAACTTGGTATGGCATAACATGACTGTATGAAGAACATATTTGAGTAGTCATAACAAGAAAATCATGACATGGATGTCATAAATGTCATGATTCACATTTCATGGCCCTGCAGCTCTTGCAGTGGTTTCGTTGACATGGCTTGTAGCAAAACTGGTATGGTATGACATGATTGCATGGTGAACACAAGCGAAAGATCACCAACATCAAAATCATGACAAGCGTGTCAGTTAACAACATGACTACATGCCAAGCTCATGACGCGCTCGCAGCCGTTTCGCTATCTTCAATTATACCAAATTTGGTATCACGGGACGTGAATAGATGACGAAGGTATGATACTGGTGCAAACATGATAAACATGAGATGCATGTTATGTAACAACATGACTACATGACACACTTATGATGCGCTCACGGCCCTTTAGCTAGCTTCACACATGCCGAATTCGGTATTACGTGGCATCAATGGACGACGAAGCTATGGAACTGGTGCAAACATAATCATGAGATGTGTGTCATGGTAGAACATGATTACATGCCACAGTCAAGGCGCCAATACATTTCGACGTGACGCAGCGCGCGTGCTCACCGCCTTTGCGACACCAAGCGCCAGTCCTGCCATATAAACGCAGGCACGCACCACGCTGCGTTGCTTTGACGCATGCGCGCCTCAGCGCGTCTGGCATCCCTCCGTCACGAAAAGAGGGAGACGCGTCGTTGTCTGGGTAGCGCATCGGTGCGAAATGTAGCACGTCGCATTTCGCACCGGTTGCAGTCGAGCCCCACCGAAGGACGCTTGTCGCGCCTGGTGTCAGACCATACAGTACTCCCGTTTTGCTAACGTAACGTCGCTGTGCAAAGCGTGCTCGCGCGTCGACGCTACATTGGAGTATATTGGGCCCTTCATGATGCGCTCGCGGCCGTTTCGCTAGCTCCACACATGCCAAATTTGGTGTTAAGTGACGTCAATGGATGACGAAAGTATATGACTGGTGCAAACATGATAATCCTGACACGCGTGTCATGTAAAAACATGACAACATACCACGCTCATAGCATGCTCGCGGCCGTTTCGCTAGCTACGCATCTACTAAATTTGGTATCACGTGATGTGAATAGACGACCAAGGTAAACGACACATCCAAACATGATAATCATGACACTGAATGAATGAATGAAGTCATGTATGCCATCATTTACCCCCTCCCTTGTAACGTTGGGCCGATTTTAAATTGAGATATCAATCTTTCTCATTCGTGCTTCGCATATCATTGATTCCTACTGTACGGGGGATCTGCCATTTTTTTTTTTGGTATGGACGTGCGCTATGAGTGACACCGACGCTAGAAGTAATATCGTCACCTGGGGGTGTGTTTGGCATTGACAAAACTGCACAAACACTTAAAAAGACGCGAACTCATTGCGGATGCTGCGGTCATGACGCATTACTGCATTTTACCAAGAATGCTGAGAGGACTACGGCAGATTAAAAAAAATGTGTTTTTAATGTTGAAGGCACTTGACTATGGCGCAGTGGCATCTGAGCCAAGGTCGCACACTTTGAACCTTAACAAACCCACCAGGCCTGCGCGAAAAGCGCAGCATAGTCATAGCGAAAGCTCGGTCTTTCAGAGTGTTTTCTGAACACTCTTTGGGTAGCTGCTACAAGCACGCTTGCTCGGTACCCCCAACACCATAAATATTTATAATTTCTGTGTAGTAACAACGATGATAATGATAATGATGGTCCTTGGATCATTGGCAAGTGCACTCTTGGTGATCGGCCATGAGTCGGACGGATCATACATACTGAATTTATGATTATTATTTAGCAAGAGCTAAGATAATTTTAAGATAATTTTAGGGGCGAGGCTCCTTAGGGCGTGGGCTGTGCGTCCACTGTAGCCTGTATGTAGCCACCTCTAGTTTAGTTCTTGCAGTGTTCACTAGATGGCGGTACCGTCCCCTGTATGTAGCCACCTCTAGTTTAGTTCTTGCAGTGTTCACTAGATGGCGGTACCGTCTCCTGTATGTAGCCACCTCTCGTTTAGTTCTTGTAGTGTTTACTAGATGGTGGTACTTGTAGCTGATGATGAAAAGATGCAAGATGTTATAAACTAGAAAGCGGTACTTGTAGTTGATGAAAGACGCGAGATCTTATAAAATAGGAATGATGTCACATATGGCGCGTGTCATTGGTTGAAGGCAATCGTTCGATTTAGTGCGGCGACGTACGCTAGGGGGAGCGATGTAATAAAATCGAGTGGGCAAAATGTACGGAGGATTCATGGTTTACCAGGTTTACCTCCGGAGCTTCGCCCACTCATCATCATTCACATCGTGGATATGGCGGCACTTTTTTTTAATGTAACGTTAAGTATGAATAATTGTAATTTCAAGTTGCATTATTTTGTTTATTCTCCCCGAGACTGAAGCTCTTTTGACTAGGAAGGCTGACTAAATATTTGTTAGTAGTTGATACACCTACCAAATCTATTCGAGTCGCATATAGATTTTTCGACAGCTTTGAAAATATTCCTGTCAGAGTGTCCCAGCGCAAAGGCCCCAAATGATAACAGAACGGCCGACGTAACCAGTAGAACATTGATTGATATGTGGGATTTAACGTCCCAAAACCACCATATGATTATGAGAGACGCCGTAGTGGAGGGCTCTGGAAATTTCGACCACCTGCGGTTCTTTAACGTGCACCCAAATCTGAGCACACGGGCCTACAACAAACCGGTAGAACATGTTGCCGCAATATAATTTCTTAACTGCGTTTTCTGTGTAAGAAAAAACGTTGGCAGCTCAACAAGAATTCGATAGTGTCGAGTTCGTTGCAATAGGAGCAAAAAGGGGAGATCGCCAAACCCGCCCTGTGCATGGAAAAAATTAGATTTGGAATTCTGCAACGCATTATGGTAAGCTCGTCTTGCTGCACACCATTTCCTGCTCCAAGAGAACTGTAGGTACAGAAAGTCCGCTGATGAATCGAGACTTGGAGTAAACACAGAGAATGCATACATTCTGAACCTTGCCGCAGCAACAAACGCCGTAACAGGAAGGAGAGAGAGAACTCGACCTGTCAGAGAAGCTTTCGACAGAGAGTCCACAACTTCATTGAGTACAATTATTTTGTGTCCCGGTACCCAAATTAATCGCAGGTGTCGCAAATGATGAGGAACAAGTAATCGCAATAATCTTAAAATATTTGAATCTGTTGAAGCAGTTAGTGCCGAACGCAACGGCAATGAATCTTTAACTATAGCCACAGGAGTAATAGGTAAAGGAAGTTAACGTTGTGCTAATATAATAGCCAGGAACTCGGCCAAAATGTTTGGGTGTAATCAGAAAGTGACCGGTCTAGTTGTGTAGGACGGCATTCACTATGCAATCCTGCGTCCTTCTTCTGAGAAGCGTGGTATCCGCTGCACACTCGCAAGGAATTTTGTGCTATATTTTCATGCTGTAGCTGACGATGATGAATTATTAGGCCTGAAGTCGGTATGCACCACAAGTAATAAGTGATCAAGAATCTGTAAGTTTCGTTACTCTAAAATCGAATAATACTTTATAAGACCGCTCAATTGTTTGTCGATCCCCCACAGTAAGTATGAGCCACAAGTTAAAGGCAACAAGAACAAGAACAAGAACAAGCTTTTGTTATGGCTGAGAGCATTGGACTACCCATTAGTTACGCAATTTGCATTGTATGACGCCTGGTTGTTCCTCTGCTGTTCTAAAACGCTTTATTACTCATATTAACGCGATGATTTTCCCGACATCAAGCCTGCCTAAGGCAAGCTTGCAGGAGCGTTCCAAGCAACTGCGTGGCTCAGTGGTATAATACTTAGCTGCCACGCATGGGGCTCGGGTTCGAATCCCACTGTGTTCTTTAAGCGTTCTTATTTACTGTTTTTTTTCTTCTTTCGTGCGATAGAGGTTACGGACCCCGGGGGCAGTGGCTGCGGACAACTACGGCGCGCACGTGACCCGCGTTGTGATCTCATAACAGCTTTCGCTCTGAAAAATGACAATGGCGCAGTGGACAGTGTGCTTGGCATCGGTTGCCGCGGACCCACAGGTCGCGGGTTCGACTCCCGATGACGTTTTTATTTTCTTTTTTTTTATACCACATCATAGCTCCTACTTGTCATTGCGTATGCTGCATTTACACACTCGACAGTTGCACTTTCAACTGCTTGATGGGGGTACCAAGAGACTCGAAATAAGTACAGTCGAAAAGCGCAAAAAGGTTTGCTGAAAACGGCGCTATATTTGACGTATAAAGTAGCAAGGCAGAGATGGCATGCTTAACGCATAAATTCACAGCTTAATGAACGGAACAGGCGAGTAGCGGCTTCAACAGCAGACTCCTGGACAGGAGCTTTTAACGGTCTCTTTCAAGGGCTTCGGAGAACAGGTCGTTTTGAAAGAAAGCGACACTTAGTTGGAGTACTTCCATCTGGTCCAGTTTTGTGTGTTTGTGTGTTTTTTTTGAGGGGGGGGGACAATCTCGAGTCAAAAGTGCTTGTCCATGACCGCTCTTGTGCGCCGGAATTTGCCATTAACAACCTCGTTAACCTAAGTCTCAAGCCGTACTTCAAAGATGGTGCACCAATGGCAGACCCGCCCTGGGGTCCGGCAAGGCCGTCATTGTGAGACTGCTACTAATTACTCTTTCTGGCGTTTCCAAACAGCTCTTTCTTCAATTACGTTCACGTGTCTTTCAAGTTTCGCTAACGCAAAGCGTCACATAAATGGCATCTCTTCTTCTTTAAAACCCCCTTTTAATGTTTCTAAAGAAGCAGTATTCTTTATGGGAAGCACCTGCTTCTCCTTCTAAGATTCTTTAAAATATTGAAGTGTACCCGACAGTGTAGTGCATATGCTTAGCTTGTTCAGAATGCGCACACACACGCAAACACACACATACACACACAGACACACACACACGCACCCACATGCACACACACACACACAGGTGGGCCCACGGGGATGGCAAAAAGGAGGGCGTAGAGCCTGGCCCGTACTTTGACGTATCGCTTTTCACGCCTTATATTCTGGTAGCGGAGGGTGCTGCGACGAGTTTTCACTCCCGCCCCTTTACGGGGAGACATGTGCACGCTTATGCGCACATGCACACTCCAACTACTTCATCTTTCTGCAATTTTCACTTATACGGCTATATTTTTGCAGAGTATTCACTCGGAAACGATGAAGTGTTGCTGGAACTGCGTGGCCTGCAAAGAGAACCAGTATGTCAAGGACGAGTACACCTGCCTGGACTGCGAGAGGGGCTGGTGGCCTAATGAGAACCTCACGGGTGAGGCACTTTGCTTTTAACGCTCTTTAGAAAAAAAATAGTAATTTTATTTAAGGCATCGAAACTTTACACGCAAGGGCAAGTAATTTCATCAACCTATACAGAGCACGAAGTGAGATTGTTCTGAGAATGTCGCGCAAAAACGGAGCAGCGTTTGTTTAAAGGAACGGTGACACAAATATCAAACTCCAGTGGCAGCATTCATTCGATTGCTTGGTATGAATGGCTTTTTTTAGTGAACTATGAATGGGGTCTGCCTCGTAGACGTTGTTCTATTTCGTGCTCAACGGCGCGTTCCCGTCCATGAGACATCGACAGTATCTTGACGTGTCCGGCGAGCTCTTATAGGCCACGCCTCAGGCGCTGAGTGATGATGAGTGAACAGTCATGACTCTGACACATTTAGTGTTGTTATCGCGGTATTTTCATGTTGCCCATCTGGCGGGAAGTACAATTAAAAAGTTCACAAGAATCAACTTGCTCAGGATAGGGTAAACTGTAGATCATTGCCAGAGGCCCCCATGATATAGTGAATTGAAATATAGGCTGATAAACAGTCTGAATATAATGGCTATGATGATGATGATGATGATGGTTGTGTTTTGTATATCTGCGAATATACTGTAAATAGTGCTCTTTCATTTAGAAACTACACACCTTTCTCCAGGTTGTGTTCGTATTCCCGAGGAATACATCCACTGGACTGACAGCCAGTCGTTGGCGGCCATGAGCATAGCCATCCTTGGCCTAATGGCCACGCTGGCTGCCATGATCATCTTCATCCGTCACAACGACACGCCCGTGGTGAAGAGCTCGACGCGCGAACTGTCCTACATCATACTGATCGGCATGTTCCTCTGCCATGGAACCACGTTCGCCCTGCTGGCCAAGCCCAGCGCACTCACATGCTTCATCACACGCGTGCTCCCCGGTCTCAGCTTCGCCATGATATACGCGGCGCTCGTCACCAAGACCAACCGGATCGCAAGGTACGTTGTCTCATAGATCAATGATCCTTATTACCTTTGCATCACCTTCTTACAAGTATGAACACGTAAGTCTTTAGTTGTTTTCGGGGTACATTCACGCAACGTTCACTACAGCCTGTGGTGATGATGACTGTACTTAAACGGAGGTTAAGTGCAGGCTGTGACGACACCGTGGCTCGGGATCCTGGTGGTCGCCTCGTAGGTGACCATTAGGACTTCGCTTCGTCTTAGAGGCAAAGCGAAGGGACTGAAACGAGCGCAATGCAACATGCGAGAAAGGCGAGGCAAAAGTAGGCATACATATTAGCTGTCTACGGCTGTTTTTGACCGTTGGCTAATAGCAAATGAAGGCTAAATGGACCTGCTAAAATGAGCAATGCGTGTCAGCTCGTGGAACGGGCAAAATCAGGGTTCTTCACTCAGAGCTGCTAAATCGGGTCGTCTGAAAGTGCTGAATCATTGAGCCACCCTGAGTACATCAGTCACACACAAGCGGTTTCCGAGAACAGCGCACCGGTGATTTGGTGAGCGTTGAGGGTTCAGCGCTTATCCGCTCTCGGCACGCGCATTGAGTGTTTGCCGACTGTATGAGTGGTATGATTGCATTCCTTCGTGCAGATACGAGTCTGCCTGAGTCGCCTGCTCAGAGACACACTGAACGAGCGTCGCCAGGCCTACACCCCTTGTCAAGGCCACTCGGTTACAGGCACCGAGCCAGCTGCACTTCACCACGAGGCGCAGCGCAGTTCGTTGAGAAGTATTATAAAGCACCTCGCGCCAGAAACGTACTCGAGATGTATAATCGAAATGAGCAGGACGCGCTCTGTTACACTCACGTCTTTCTAAGCTCTTCTCGCAAAGTGGGGGCGTTAGGTGCAGCCGACTTTTACCTATACAGCCGCACACGGCCTGGTAGCAATCGCAGTGATCAATCTGGGACACAAGGCCACCGACAGCGCGTAAGAACCCGCGGTCTCCCATTTCAGACGGGCATGCTTATTTGCCGTCGGTGTTCTGGTACTGAGAATGGGGTACAGAGCGCACTTAAACGTGTTTCACGCCTCACAAATGCGTCCCTTGCTGCCATACGAAATCTCACGGCTCCTGTAGTTGGCGCCCAAGGTGGCTTTGAGCTCTGTCTGTATCCTCTTGCTTGATAGCACTTCTTGCAGATCATGGGGCGTACTGCTAACAACTTCGAAGGTGGGCTATTATCGGTAGGAAGATTAGAAAGCGTAATCTCTAGTCAGGTTGCATCAGTGACTGAAACGTCACGTCCGAATAGGACGAGGCATTTCACCCACTGTGCGAAAGCTGTTATATGATAATAAGGGCCTTTCGTGGCACCGTAGTTGTCCACCGTTGCAACCGTCGGGGTCGGTAACCTCTTTTGCTCGAAACAATAAGAAAAAAATTCAAATAAGAAAAATATACTCTTGATGGAACGAGGTTCGACCCTTGGTCCTCTCCATGGCCGCCTAGTATTGCATCACAGTTACATGCCCGTGCTTGAAACTCCTTTGCAAGAAGACGCTATACAGGTGTCATGTTGGGAAGGAACCGTGTTAACATATGCAATATGGTGGGTTGTAAAAGCGAAATAACGACCAGGTGTTACACAATGAGAATTCCGTAAGAACACGTCATCTAATGTGAATTGCGTCACAAATGGCTCGTTGAATGCTTCCAACCCATTACAAAGGGCTCAGCCAAAATTTATCGTCATAAGTCACCGCATGAGCAAAGGGCACGTGATGCCTTTCACTTGCGTAGAGGTTACATCGCTTCTCGCAGAAGGACAAAGAATGCCGTTATGGGTGCATCCAAACTTCACAAAATTTATGATTTATGGAGTAGTGGCGCCTTTTAAGCATACTTGTATTGGTAACCCCCAAGGAATTTTACAACGGGTTTTAGAAATGCAGCTCTTCCTGCTTTCATTGTGACGATGCTGCACGTTCTGCGCAGGCCTGGCGCCACTGCCACCGCTGGTATCCGTAGACGCTATTGTTCGATTTGATAAAAAAAACGAAATAAAAAAAATCGCAGCATATCTACGGAGTGAATGATGATGAGTTGGGGCGAAGTGGCCTTTAGCTTGTCCGTCCGTTCGTTCTTGCTTGCGTCCGTCCGCGCGACAATCTGTGCGTCCGTCCATGCGTCTGCTTGTCTGTCTGTGCGTACATCTGTCCGTCCGTTCATGTGTCCATCCGTCCGTATGCTAGTCTGTCTGACCGTCCGTCCGTGCGTCCGTCTGTGCGTCCATCTAGTGAACACCGTATCGCCATCTCGCATCCCCTGTGGCACATACCCAGTCTAGAGCGGGTATGTGCTAAGCGTATCACGCCGATGGACAGGGGACATTGCTCGACACTAACGAGCTTCGCCCCTAAAAAGAGGTGTCCGTGATGAAACAGGCAACACGAGAGTGTTTTATTCCGGTGTCCACCACCGCAACGGGTATCTGTTAGAGATATGACGCCGTAAAATATAGACAGTTTCAAAGTTACAAGCGTTGTACCCCAAAAAATTGCTGGTCACCACATTTACCAGCTCCTAACGTCGAAACTGAAAGCATGTTTTCAAGTATTTTTCAAGGATTAGGAAAGCCTTTGTTTTGTTTCTCACATAAAAGGAACGTGCGTAATGTACAGGAGAATCTTTAATATCTTTCATGTAGCTCAAAACAACAATTATTTGAATATGTTTTGCCAAATAAAGGAAGAAAACTGTAGAAAATCAGCGGCCTATTTTCTAAAGCTCTTGTTGTCTACCGATGATATTAAGGCACATCGGTAGACAGAACGGGATGTAATCAAGGGCCTGTGTTTGTAAAGAATGGAAGGGTCTATACAACAATTGTTGCCAAAGAAAAAAAACTGAAGAAGTAGTTCCGCTACCAGGAGTCGAACCTACGACCACTTGTTCTGTAGCGCGGTGCACGTATCGACTCGGCCACAGAGGTACGTTTTCAGCGTACTAACGGGGAGCTACTTGTATACGCCATTTACCATTGGCGCGCCTCAGCGCTTGGTGGCTTCAGCATGCCCTTCTTATTACTAGCGAGATGGCGCGATGGCGGCAGAGGGCGTGCCTTAAAGGTCGTCGCCCCGCGCCTTGCGACCTGCGCACGCCCCAACAGGGCGTGGCCACTCGCGCGCGTGCGTTTATCTCATCACGGGGTTGGTTTGTACATCTTTTGCTGTTACCGCAAGTGTGCGCTGAATGTACAAAGAACACGAAGGTCACTTCACTCGCTTTAGAAGCCGCATCTGCATGCGAAAGGAGCGTGCTCCTAACATGTGCCACTTCTTCGCTAACACTCCTCGTGTGTATTCATGTGGGCTTGTTCCGGCGTCCTTCTTTGAGTTTGAGCAGATCATTTTAAGGGGTTTCATGTGACAGTTAACTTGCGCTTGCCCAGTGTATGTTTTTTCGGGCGTCCTTTCTACTTGAGGAGTGTGCTGCAAATTTCGAACTCCTTGCCGTTTTTCACGTGACATTACACTTTACGTTCCTTCACTCCAGGGGCGAAACAATGCACAGTAAACGCTCAGCTACATCTGTTAATGCACGTTTCGCTATCGTGTTATGCCGATTCTTATGACACAGGGATCGGTGTCACACCAGTCCCGTTAATGAGGGAAGGCGATCGCCGGGCTAATTCCAAGGGTCGAAGTGTCGGCCCCCCGAACCGCACCACAAAAGCGTGGACAATTTAGAAGTGGTCCTTTTTGGCGCGCCAGCGGACGCCGGCTATGGTCCAAAGAACAAGTCAGAGCCGAGAGTTGATAAACAAAACAAATACTATATTCTCAAAAATGGCAGATCGAAAACAATACACAAGAATGCACACTCCACAATAGTTACATACAATACGTCACCAAACAAACAACGTACTACACAGTACAATCAACCACACTTGAAACAACGGACACAGACAACAATACGCACTACAATGCAGCCGCATGCACTGAACAACCAAGACACTTAAAGACTAAAGAGATATAAAACCTATTCAGTCCAAAGTCCTTGGAACCAAAGACTAGATGATACTCTTCCGAGAATCACTCACTCAAAGTCCAGCGTTGTTGTCGTTCCGCAGCCCTCGAAGTTTCTCTTCCAGGAAACCTCGCCGAAGTTTCTCTTCTAGGAAACCTCCCGTCTTCAATAGGCCACTCTCCAAGCTTCAAACTTCTTCGCCCGAACACGTCGGCTTCACACACGCAGCTGTCGCCACGCGTCTTCGCTCGATAGCGGTAAACACACACTCTTGCCTGTAGCTCGAGTCGTCACCCCTCAGGTAGACATCCTCTTCATTTCCTGCTTCGTCCCTACGGATGAAACCTTCGCCGACTACACGGCGGATCCCTACGCACTCTGGCGCTACTTCCGTCTTCCCCTGATCTCTCGTCTCCGCTGCTCGGTTAAATACCTTCCGCGCGACATTCCAGAAAGTTCTCCTCATTTCGTCGTCGCGATGCGCAGCGGAGGCTGGGGAGAGGCGCGAGACTGTACGGGGGCCGTCCCCGACAGATGACTCAACTCGGAATACACGCCCCTTTCCTTCTGGAAATTTCTAGCGCTTGCCCGGCCGCCGCTGTGGGGTGAGGAGGTTCGTCGGCGAAGCCACGCTTCCGAGAGGAGAGGCGTCGCGCGTTCGGGGAACCTTGGATGCTTGTTTTCTCTTTTGTCTTTTTTTTCGTTGACCTCGCCGCGTCTCTCTGGGCGCGTTATCGCAAGAATTTGGCGGCGCGCCCGTTTTTAGCGCTCGTTCTGTGACACTGCCCCCCACTTTAAGAATATTATCATATAATATTCAAAACCTCACAAACGAGTGCG
Source organism: Rhipicephalus microplus (assembly GCF_043290135.1). NCBI lineage: Eukaryota > Metazoa > Arthropoda > Arachnida > Ixodida > Ixodidae > Rhipicephalus > Rhipicephalus microplus. The sequence goes on from NC_134704.1 coordinate 76,244,518, forward strand.
AACAGTCCCCGCACACTCAAAGACTGTAACATAGTCCGTCGCTCATGACACGTCACATTCGCAATAGATCGGCCAATACAATCTTACATTGTAGTTCAATTCCACAACACATGAAATATAGCCACAGGTACACGACTACAACACTTCATCACTCATTCCAAACAATACAACGTACAAGGTTCTCTCATTACAACAAATATACAACACTATACATCACACCACAGCACAGACACTTCGACACTTGTGACACAGGATAACAAAACATTAACACAACGTATGGCACTCAGCACTGCCAAACACATTCTTATTCGACTTCAGCACTTATCCTGTGTACATTGAGCGGCGCTTGCGCCCTTTCTTGCGGTGTTCGCTCGATCTCTTCTTGTGTTTCCACGTTCTTTTTCGGCGAGCTATTTCCAACGACGATATCTGAGGCGGCGTCTGAGCCATCGTGGTCACTTCCGACACTGTTAACGGGTGATAACACTCAACCGATCCTGTCACCCGCTTGTTCACGTCCCGACATTTGGCCTGGCTGGCCAACTCCGTCTCCTTTGCTCTGTCGGTCGGTTGAGGTCGTGCCGACGTAAGTCCAGTTGCCCGGCCCGTGAACTCGTTCAACACGATCATCTTATCATTCATAGTCCCTTGTACCGCGACTTCACCTTGGGCTCGAGTGGGATCCGTCACGGGTTGCTCCTCCACTGTATCTCGCGGTCGTTGGGTTGGCGAGGGCTCTATCTTAAGGTCTTCTCCCAAACATTCCGGATCATTCGGTCCTCGCGCCCCGTCGATGTTTCCGATGACAAGGTCGTAAAGGGGGGTCGTCATACATAGAGCCGCAACCTTCCCGCTGAAGTATGGGGTTTCAACCTCAATCTCTGCTTCGGGAAGCATCCGAACTGTACGGTCAATTAAGCAAACTGGTTTCGTTTTGCCGGTTAACTGACTTTCCCGTACCAAGTTTCTCCGCACGATAACAGTGGAGCTGCCGGTATCTCTTAACACCGTAATCTTTTTGTCCGCAGCTTTTCCTGGCAGCGTTGGCATTCCTTTCGTAAAACCGGTTGGCTGTTTTGACATTACAGCACCCACAATAGGAATTTTCTCCCCATTCTTCAACTCTACGAATCCATCGGTGACGGCATTATTATCAGATTTCGGTGCCGCTTGCACACAAGATACCTGGTGAGTTTGACTCACTCCGTTCCGACAAGCGTCTGCTTTGTGCCCAGTCTGACCACACTTAAAACATTTTACTGCCGTAGGGCTCGTAAAGATCGTTCGACAGTTTTTCGCGCGATGACCCACTCGGTTGCACAGAAAACATCGCGGAATGCTCTCAGGTGCACGCTTCTTTTCTTCGGGAGCCAATTTCTTCGAATCATCGGGACAATCCTTCTTGACCTTGGCCAAATTAGTTCCACCTTGCGCTTCCAAGAATTGATCAGCCAATTCAAGCATTCCTTCAAGTGACTCAGCCTTCGTCTCTTTCAAGTACAGCGACAGGCTTGGGTGGCAACTGGAAAGAAATTGTTCTCTAATTAGGAGCTCTCTAATCTCATCGTACTCCTGCGCTGTCCCTGAAAGTTCAATCCATCTGTCGAAATAATGGCAAAGTCGGGCGGCATACTGCGTAGCCGTCTCACCATCAGCTGGCTTTCCTGTCCTAAATCTGTCCCGGGATCCTTCTACAGTGAATCTAAATCGCTTCAGCAAAGCAGCTTTCACCTTTGCATAGTTGGCTGCATCGCTCGGCGTCAGCCTACCGTACACAATGAGCGCTTCACCACTCAAGCAAGTACTCAAAGCAGTTGCCCATTGATGTTCTGGCCAATTCTGGCTCTTCGCAATCGTCTCGAATCGGTGAAGGTACGCGTCAAGGTCGTCCTTCCTTTCATCAAACGCCACGAGCAGCTTGCTTGGGTTCAAGCGGAAGCCATGATCTTCCCGTTCGCTGCTTTCAACTCTAGGTTGGACGGGAGTTTCACTTCGCTGTTGCAACCGGAGCCGCTCGAGTTCCATCTCGTGCTGCCGCTGCCGTTCCCTTTCAGCCATCTCCGCTTCTCTTTCTTCTCTCGCCCTTTCGGCTGCCAATTTTTCTCTCTCCAGCTCCAACTTCAATTGCTGCTCTCTTTCTTCTTTCAGCTGTCGCTCCTTTGCTTCTCTTTCTTCTCTCGCCATTTCAGCGGCCAGCCTTTCTCTCTCTACGGCCTCTTTCTCCTTCTGGCTTACCCACTTCCGTAGTTCGGCACCAGAAAGACCCATCTTCTCACCAAGAGCTACTAACTTTTCGAGATCCATGGTGTCTCGCAAATAAAGTCTTGCCGCGTGTAAAAAGTATCTGCCTAAATCAATTTATCGGAACACTCCATTGCACTCGTTAACGAGAACACTGCACAACACACAAAATCGTTCCGATAGCACTATCAACAACTCGAGGCTCTTTCTCACTACTTTGGACACACTGTGCACCAAAAAGTCCTGTCGCGGACGCCAGATTAATTGTCACACTGGTCCCGTTAATTAGGGAGGCGATCGCCGGGCTAATTCCAAGGGTCGAAGTATCGGCCCCCCGAACCGCACCACGAAAGCGTGGACAATTTAGAAGTGGTCCTTTTTGGCGTGCCAGCGGACGCCGGCTGTGGTCCAAAGAACAAGTCAGAGCCGAGAGTTGATAAACAAAACAAATACTATATTCTCAAAAATGGCAGATCGAAAACAATACACAAGAATGCACACTCCACAAAAGTTACATACAATACGTCACCAAACAAACAACGTACTACACAGTACAATGAACCAGACTTGAAACAACGGACACAGACAACAATACGCACTACAATGCAGCCGCATGCATTGAACAACCAAGACACTTGAAGACTAAAGAGATATAAAACCTATTCAGTCCAAAGTCCTTGGAACCAAAGACTAGATGATACTCTTCCGAGAATCACTCACTCAAAGTCCAGCGTTGTTGTCGTTCCGAAGCCCTCGAAGTTTCTCTTCCAGGAAACCTCGCCGAAGTTTCTCTTCTAGGAAACCTCCCGTCTTCAATAGGCCACTCTCCAAGCTTCAAACTTCTTCGCCCGAACACGTCGGCTTCACACACGCAGCTGTCGCCACGCGTCTTCGCTCGATAGCGGTAAACACACACTCTTGCCTGTAGCTCGAGTCGTCACCCCTCAGGTAGAAATCCTCCTCATTTCCTGCTTCGTCCCTACGGACGAAACCTTCGCCGACTACACGGCGGAATCCCTACGCACTCTGGCGCTACTTCCGTCTTCCCCTGATCTCTCGTCTCCGCTGCTCGGTTAAATACCTTCCGCGCGACATTCCAGAAAGTTCTCCTCATTTCGTCGGCGCGATGCGCAGCGGAGGCTGGGGAGAGGCGCGAGACTGTACGGGGGCCGTCCCCGACAGATGACTCAACTCGGCATACACGCCCCTTTCCTTCTGGAAATTTCTAGCGCTTGCCCGGCCGCCGCTGTGGGGTGAGGAGGTTCGTCGGCGAAGCCACGCTTCCGAGAGGAGAGGCGTCGCGCGCCCGGGGAGCCTTGGATGCTTGTATTCTCTTTTGTCTTTTTTTTTTCGTTGACCTCGCCGCGTCTCTCTGGGCGCGTTATCGCAAGAATTTGGCGGCGCGCCCGTTTTTAGCGCTCGTTCTGTGACAATCAGTCATGTTATTTTTTTTTCTGTTGTCTGGACTCCTCAGTTGGTGGTTCTCACTGCTCCGGCTTCCCACATGACCCACTAGGCCCCAGTTCAGCGTCTTTCGTTACATGTATTTTCCGCAATACCAGTGAATCCCAGTAAATACATCAGAGGATACAGCAAGCACTGATTCTTTTTTGATTGTGCGTGCATTCTGTGGCCAGATCCTATATGCTGCCGGTATGACTGGTTGACTACATTGCAGGAAATGTAATTTCATTGTGAATAGTAGGTGCTAGCGGCCCCTTATATTAGTTGTGTACAGAAAAAAGAGCGTCGTGCTGCTGCTTGTATTCTCTGAACAAAGGCGGATCTCCTCTAAGAGATACTGCGTCGGGTTACATTCTTGGATTAGCTTATCGACGTCATTATTACCGTGTAACTATAGAGCTCAGACACTCAAAGACCTCGTTGCTATATTCACCTTGCGGGATCAGCACCAACATGTTCTGACATGTGTTTACAAAACCGTATTTCCCGCAACTTCATTATGAGTAGCTTGCAAGACAAAAGGTAATGTTGAATGCCGCTTGTTGGAGTATATAGGAGGACTTACAGAACGGAAACTTTCATTTGAGAGGACGTGTCTTGACTGTTCCTGATTGATTCAGGGATAGGACCGATGACCATGACGGGAAGGAATTGACGTACTCATTTAAGGACATTGTGTCTGAAGCGGGGGGTGGGGGGGGGGGGGGTTCGGTGACGCCAGATGCGAGGCCTCACGCCAATTGACCGACATATTGCTGGCTTTCATACTGTGCCGCCGTGCATGTCGGCAGCACTCCACTCTTGAGCCATTTACAACTTACTTGAAATTTCCTAATCCACGACTGCTGGGACGCTTCACAAGATTTACACATGTGACTGGCATTGGTTCTGCAGGATACAGAAACGAAATTTTATTGTGTTCTTGTTTGGCTCAAACAGGCAGGCACAGGGAGACTTAGCGTACAAACCTGGCTGTACTAATGGAAGTTTGTTGGTCTCAGAAAATGCTCGATCCGCTTACCATCGAGTCATTATATTTGAAAGTTTTAGATGGAAGCCCATTTGTTAATGCCACTGCCAATACTGAACTATGTAACTCCACCGTATTACCAATTCTGACCTCGCAGAATCCTGGCCGGCTCCAAGAAGAAGATCATCACCAAGAAGCCCCGGTTCATGAGCGCCACCGCCCAGGTGGTCATCACGTGGCTGCTCATCTCCGTCGAGGGGGCCATCATCGGCGCCATGGTGGTGCTCGAGCCGCCCGACTCCATGTTCGACTACCCGGCACTGGACCGCGTCAAGCTCATCTGCAACACCACCACGCTGGGCATAATCGCTCCGCTGGGCTTCGACTTCTTTCTCATCGCCATGTGCACGGTGTACGCCGTGAAGACGCGCAACGTGCCGGAGAACTTCAACGAGGCCAAGTTCATTGGCTTCACAATGTACACGACTCTAGTGATATGGGCCGCGTTCGTGCCCATCTACTTCGGCAGCAAGCACAAGGTCATCACACTCTGCCTCTGCATCAGCTTCTCGGCCGAGGTCGCCCTGGTGCTGCTTTTCATGCCCCGCGTCTACATCATCCTCTTCCGGCCGGACAAGAACAACCGCAGCGCCTTCACCACGGCCAAAGACGTGCGATGCCACATTGGCTACATGAACTCAAACATGGCCACGGCCACTGCCTCGGGTGCCTCGGCCGTTTCCAGGAACTCGTCGCACTCCACGTCAGAGTTCTCCATGGAATCACCCAGGTGAGGGAAAACATTTTGACTCATCTGATTGTGCGTGGTCGGTCAGAAGGTTTCGTTCAACCTGTTAAATTAAATTTGTTTGCCAGAACTGCATACACAATATTTTGGATAAACTTACTGGCAGGCTCGCTGTCAGGAATGTTCTTCGGGGGGTGAGGGCGCATTTTTTAAAGGCCTTAAAACACCTATTTTCATTTATTTTCAGGAAAACACCCCCCATCATACAAACTTCGGAAAAGGGGGGGGGGGGGTGTAGGGCACCCTTTCTGGCTACGAGCATGCTTCTGGGCTTAAGGCCGCAAAGTATAATGCTGACGGGGCCCATGATACCATTTGCATGACAACGTGTGGGAACGTGTCAAAGTTTACTAGTCATAAGAAATCGGTAGTCGGTAAAAATGCGTCACGCATGTAGCAGGGTGTTTTTAACATACTTAGCTATGCGTTTACCATTACCACAAACTCAGCTATATGATTGGGTGTACGCTGGAGAAAAAACTGTTGGCTTTGAGGTGTATGGAACAATAGTTTAACTTGAAAATTATGTTATAGGTATAGTCTTACCATTGTAATTCCGGTAATTTGTGGTTTTTTCGTCATTTGTAGTCATGCCATGCGTCCTAGCTGGTATTACTAATTTTCATGTATTGCTTACTTGTGGTTTTGCGTATTACAAGGGAACAATAGTGTTTTTTTTTATTTATATGTATACGGCTTCACTGCTATGATCTACGGTGAGAATGGCAGCATTGCTAAGTAAGTAACACGCATATGGTCCCATTGACAAGAGTTTCGTTGAAATTCTTACTGTAAATTTCGGGAACTTTGACACCAGTGTACCGCGAGAAGCAGTAAATGAATGGCGAACTATTTATGCGAGATCGTTTGCTGTAATGCAATGCGCTGTTAGGTTAGCGTATGCAGTTTCCATGCAGCCTTCGAACCTAAACACACCAGGATCAACAAGAAAAAAAAATCGGTGCCCAAGCACTCTATACAGATGGAGCTAAACCAGTGCAGCTGAAACGTGTGACCATGGTGTTTATCACGAGCTGGGATCTGTCAGTTTGTTTCCAGCTGTGAATTTCAATTTCTCTATCACGGCCTTTAGGCAGTGCGTGCTTCAAACATTTTTTTTTGGTGACACTAGCCAAGTTTTCAATAAAAACACCCAGGTGATCTTATAGCTCGAGAATCATGGTGGACTGGGAGCGTCCATATCTATATTTGCCGACAAAACGCGAAAATAAACAATGGCACAAGAATGAAAACCCCTACATGTAGTGTATGTTAACATCGTTTTTGCAATATTGTGTCTGCACAGTCACAAACCACCATGCGTTTTACCTCTTAGCCATATTGTAGCATATTTGAAGCAACGCAGTTATACGAAAAATAATCATTAAAAATAAAACACCGGTGTTCTGAAGAAACGTTAGTACCGAGGAGGGGATGGTAGGATTCTGCCCGCAGCTTGGCAACGACATCTGATACACATGCAGGAGCTCACAGCGTTGCTTTTTGACCCAAAGTTTATTCAGGCGACTGTGGCGTGGCTGTGTAAGGCTCTCTTCAGAAGCCGCATTGCGCGGTCGTGTATGTATGCGTGCCTATACACATCACCTGCAGCGGAGAACGCGAAACGAGGTTTTAAACACAAACATCACAAACACACACACACACGCACACACATACACCACACACACACACACACACACACACACACACACACACACACGCACGCACGCACGCACGCACGCACGCACGCACACACACTGAGAAGAGAAGCCAAGCAGCCGAGCCAACAACAAATCCTCTTTTTATGCGGCACCGGTGGAAAAGCTGCCGTCATCGCCGCAGCGTAGTTGCCTGTCACGGACAACACCATTATTATTATATCTTGTTGTTCTCTATTTGCCTGAACGACGTCACCAGCAGCTGCCACCGCGACGCTGCTGCAGTACGCATGCCTGCCTCGTATTTGGGCTTTGGTGCTTGGCTTTTCAAAGCAAGTCACGCATGCAACAACCTGCATAAGGAGTGGAGCATGTGAATCCCTCCTCCCCATCCGTCTCACCTACGTTGACTGCCTTCTTTTCAAATAAAAAAAAAGTTCACCCGATTTTCTACCTTCTGCTTCATCGGATTCCTCGTCTCAATCCTTTTGCCAGGATGTTTTTTGACACAGCAATAATGCAAAAGAATTTGGAATGGTAGTTTACGAGAAAGCTAAAAAATAAAAAAAGCAAGAGAAATTCAGAGATGCCAGGAAGATTGTGTAATACAGGGCTGTAGTGGAGTTTTGTCTGGTAACGGCTTCGTGGTCGTAAATGTTTGTTCTTGTCGGCTAACAAGATATATCTACGAACGTGTATGGTGCTTGTCAGCATGAGAAAAGTCTTCTGATAGAAATAATATCAAGTAGAAAGAGACGGGATCGCATTACTTCAAGCCAACCAAGAGTAGCGCTAGTTTACCCGCTACGATATTTTCGCTATTATACACAAGGATGCGTGTACTTAAAACAGGGTTTCATGGCGCAGCCGGCACACCTGGCTATTACGCACCAAGTCGTTCATATAAAAGAATGTAAGATAAAAACGGGGAAGTGTAAACAAAGCGTGAGCATCGGGTTTACTCTTTCTCCTTTACGGACAAAACCATAAACACTGCCATCTCCTGAAGGTCACGAGATGTAATCCTAGGCGCAGCGGCCGCATTTTATATAGGTGGAGGCGATATTGCTTGACGCCCTTGCGCCTAGATTCGGCCGCAGGTTAATGAATTCCAGGTAGTCGGAACTTCCGGAGCCCTCCACTGCGGCGTTGATAAGCATATCGCGGTTTTGGGACGTTAAACTCCGGATATTATTGTCAGTTTGCGCTCGTCCTTCGTATACTTGTGCACCCTTTTCATGTGTCCTTCTTTGTGTTAGAGGATTGAGTGTCGAGCTGTGACAGCTCTTCGTGCTCGTCCTGTGCATGTTCTTTTCGTGGGACCTTTCTCCTTGGGGAGCGAGCCGCAGCTTTCAATCTCAAAACATCCAATCCTTTATCCATGTGGTCAAACAATGGAAAATAAAAGCTCAACAACCTCTATAATTAACATTTCGTTTGACGTGTTTTTTTTTACTTAGTGGAACGAACATCCAGTGACAATCTTTTCGCTTTTGCAACAATACCCGGTCGAGAACTTACATCGGGTTGGACCAAGAAGGTTTACAAAAATGCTGGAATGTAAATTCTTGCCTACGAGTGAAGCCTTGCCAACCGTAAGATGGCGGCTGCGGCAGTCATCTTACTAGCGCATGATGAGCTGTTGGCGTTCGGCGACTAAGAAGGAGCGTTTTCCTCGCATGCCCAGCGAGTTTAACGTGGCTACCTTTTCGGATCAAAAAGGGCTCATACTGCGTCCTTGTGTTACTATTTCTTTTAGGGGCGAAGCTCCTTATAGCGGCACTCGTTCGTACCTCGTAGTCGTAGTAGTAGTCGCAGTGTGTAACAAGTGTTACATTTTGACCTCGAAGGTGGTGCCGGTGAGAGATTTCTTCTGTGCGTTGTTGAACAAAAAAAAAAAATCGCAGCGCATGCGTGTTAACTAAAAGCCGAATTCTCCTGTCTCTCATTCACCCTTAGCTGCCATTGCCATGTACATTGAGTATTATCTGACAAGAAAGGGTTGCTCTCGCTGGGCGTAACCTCATAGGTTTTAGAAAGGTTTAGCGGGCGTTGGGCCGCAGTGCCATGAATGCAGTGAACTAGTATATACCATTAACTCGAGGTGGTTAACGGTGGGAAGTAGACACGAAGCGCAAGCCGTAAGAAAGTGTGCGTGTGCCTCCTCTCGTTCAGTCCTTCGAATGTCCGCTGGATGACGGTGCTTCTATATGAGGATTATATGATGAAAAGATGCTAGAAGGTGGTACTTGGAGTGTTGAATTGGTGGACGAGCGGACACACAGACAGCTGCATGGACGGACTGACGGATGGCTGCATGGACGGATGGACGCATAGATGGACGCAGGAGCAGATGCATGGTCGAAAGCAGGGACGGACGCACAGATGAACGCGCGGGCGCATGAACAGACACACGCGCTCATGGGCGGATGGACGCACGGGCGGCCACACAGACGCACGCATGGGTGGACGGAAGCAAGAACAAATGGACGGACGGATGCTTCACCCCACTATGCATCATTCAATCCGTGGATATGCTGCCATTTTTTTTTTTTGGTTCTCCGATCGCAAGCCCAGAAGATGGGGTCACCTTGATTAAAGAAGTGTCGAAGATAAAAATATTGAACGAAGCGGGCCTGTTGTAAGACGAACTTGAACTTCAGCATGGAAGAGGCTGTCCAAACACTTGTACGATTGGCGTAGCCAGTAGCGGTGGTCCAGTAATTGAATCTGCATTTAAAATGACTGAAAAATCGTCCACGCATCTGAAGACCGTTACTGCGCCTAGATCGGCTTCGCCAAGTAAGCTCTTCAGATGAATTTCAAACTTGGTGTGGTGTGGTACAGCCTGGTATCATGGTCCGGACTGGGTTTAGACTGTTGGTCACGACTACCGCCAATTTTCTTCGGATTCGCAAGCGTCTAGACCTGCCGAAGAAATTGCGATGAAACGTCGTCGGTAAAATATGCATGCGTGTTCGGCGGCCTTGTGTTCTTTGTGTTTTCTGCGCATTTTCTGTGTATTTTTTTGCGCTGTAGTGTACCAGAAATTTGTTCCCTAGGCACGAAATTCTTGGCTACTGCATCCAGCGCTTTGTCGGCGACGTTGCTTCTCGAGAGAACGACAAATCGAGTACTCCCCTAGGAAGCTGGCCAGTTCTAAATATTCGTCTGCTTTGTTTTTGTGCAGAGAAAATAATAAAGAAATAACGGCAATAATGTGGCACATCCAGTTGTAGTCGACGCATACGGATAGCGAGGTTTTTGTTTCGCGTTCCAGCGATGCTAATGCAATTACATTGTGCATTGCTCTGGAGTTGAACAGGCTTGGTTAGAGTGATTCATAAGAAAAAACGCAAAGCAACGCGGAAGACATGTGTCGGACATAAAACAAAGCGCAAAAATAAATAAAAAAATGGAGTGAAGTTTGTGTGAGGCCTTCGGGGTATTCTGCGTAACGGCACGTCACGTATGCGTTGCAATGAATGGATTAGTGAATATGAAAAATTGCAGTAAGAACAGCGAAATTAGATTATTGCAATCAGTGTAGACGAAATCGTTTTTCATCTCTACTAAAATATTTTATACCGGAATACATGTTGTACTTGCGCAGTTCTAGACTAGAGTAAGCATTGCTTTGTGTCATATAGCATTTGTCGCCGTGTCACATGAGTCATTCGCTCTACTCTTGGGTATCCATGTCAAGTTCTGAAAACCGCGCATAGTACTTGACCAACGCTAACCCTGCATACATTATTCTAAAACTGTCTATACCCGATATAAGTTTGAGCGACTCGCGGATGTCTGAACAAGTTATGCATCAAATCAAAACCATAGAACATTGATAATCAATAATAAGAAGAAGCCGGCCTAATTTCACATACTACCAATCCCTATGCTTTCTGGTAGCTCGGGGCTCCAGATTGTCAGCGAAGTCGAAACAAGCACCGCGTTGTTGTCATCGTACTACGTAATCTACTTCGACGCTGAGCAACTCCACCCTCGTTTCACTTCTCTCCGGTGGTAGTGGTATCTGTAGCTCTGCTATATATAAACGAGTTCTATACCTTTTCGTTTGCTGCCATTCATAGTTATATTTACACTGTATTCGGCCGGCAGTGCGCGCCAGTTGCAGCTTTACAGCTGCCAACTTGGAGCCTCTGCTACATGCCTCATCCTCTGTTCGCGCCCGAGGACACGGTCGTCCCTTCTCGTGTATCACCCTTTCCTCCTCTCCATTGTCCCTCGCAGTCCATGTTCGGTAGCTTGCTGCGTGCCATTGATCTATGCCGAAGCTGTTTGCGGAAGAACTGGATTAGCGTGGCCTGTGTTCTTGTTCCGCGTTTTCTTGTCTACCGCGTATTGTAGCAGGAAAACTTGCGCATAATTAACGGTCGCGCAGCGCGTTCAATCACTGGAAACTGCGCCGCCTTGCAGCGAGGTTGCATGCATCTGTTTGTGTGCGTGAGTGTGCGAGGGGGACGGTAGTCTGAGGCTAAACTACGACACGCTTACGGACAAGAGCGTTGCGTCCCTTCTTGACATGTGCAATACACTGTTAGAATGAATTGTTGTAAGCAGGAAAAGAGAAAAACTTGCGATCTTGGTGCCTGCTGCGTAAACCTCACGTTTAATGAACTATCGTGGCTTAGACATGATAACATGGCCTTGTTTTAAGCATAATCAAAGAAAAAGAAAACAGATGTAACGCACTTTCGTTTGTTAGTTCTACCTTACTCTAAAACTACCGCAACTCCCTTAATCAGACCCTAGTCCGCCTGGTGGTCGCAAGTAGCGCAGCGCAGCACCAGTACTTTCTACAAATGAATTTATTAGATTGGGTAGACTCTTATGGCGTCTCCCAAAACACAGGTCATTGCGCCGTGGGTGACATCCACGTGATGACCGAGAGATCGAGCCTTTCAGCCACTTCGAGGGATTGGTGGGCAGACCAGAGTTGTTATTACCAGCATGCTTTGATTGATTGATATGCGGAGTTTAACGTTCCAAAACCACAATATGATTATGAGAGATGCCGTAGTGAAGGGCTCCGGAAATTTCGACCACCTGTGGTTACTTGCATGCTTTCGGTGTAGTGTAGTGATTAGTATTGAATATCATTGTTGAAACACAAATACAGTCTCCCTTTCGCAAACGAAATGTAATACCAAAAGGGTTTTTTTGGGTTTCTTTGACCTAATCCTTCATGTGTTTGATGCAGAAACCACACCGCAGAGACAGTCATCAAACCACCGCCCACACGAACCAAGAGCCTCAACTTGCTGGAGCGTTTCCGGGCGAGCAAGCAGGACCGCATCGCAGCCAGCGTAGCCCAGCACATCCGGGCCGTGCGAGCCGCCGAGGCGCTCGACCGACGCACGCACCTGCGGCACTCAGTCGAGCCGCTGTTCGGCACCACAACCAAGGTGCCCGCGCAGCGCACCTCCTCCGACTCGCCTCCCGGCGCCCACGAGCGCCGTAGGCTGGTGCAGCAGCAGATCGCGTACGGCGCCGCGTCGGCCTCGAAGCGCGAGGTCTCCTGCCAGACGACGGACGACCTGGTCGAAATGTGGATGCCCTGCCTTCGCAGGCGCATTGCGCGCTCCGAGACGCTCATGTCGACCTTGTCGCCCGACGACGAAGACGACGTGGCGCCTGGTCTCCGACACCGGAAGCTATGCCGTCACGTGCCCTCCGTTAGCGACGACGAGGTTCTGGACGTCGTGTTCCGCGGCGGTAGCTCGCAGCAGCAGCATCACCACCACCTACCGGGCGGCTCGGTCCGGTATGGTCGCAGCGTTTCCAGCAGCGGTGGTGCTTCAGCGGCCTTCAAGAGCGACGAGTCCCTGCTGGAAGGCGCTTCCTCGATCGTTGAGGAGAGCGCCAGCAGCGGCAGTGAGGACGCCGCCGTCTACAAGAACATTATCATCAGTCTCGGAAGCCCCGACGCGGTGCGAGTGCGTCAGACTCCAGCATCTCCGGTGATAACGCCCCGTCGCGGCAGTAGCGGTGCCAGAAGCATAAATAGCGGCGAAGACGCCATGGCCGCTGCGTCGACATCTTCGTCCCCGTGGGCTGAAGTGTCGGCCCAACTACTGCTCAGGTCGTACAATGGCAATGCTCAAGGGACCGGCCAACAGCCTTCGTACTGGGCCGGCCCATCGACAGGATGCTCAGGCCAAGAACGCTTCGGCAAGTGAATGGTTCGGCTTTCTCTTCGATGCCCCTTACTGCTGTGGCTACAGCAGTAACCATTTCAAGGTACCGTCGAGTGGTTTGCAGAATAGGGGTTTGTTTGTTTTCTACTTCTGTGAACGTGTCTCCCCCGGCGCTTCTTAATATTCCGACGAAACTTTTCTATCTATCTAGGCCAAATTTCTCAAGTCCGAGACCTTCCCCCCTCCCCCCCCCCTCCCACAATGTCTGCAGTTTTCAGACGTGCAACCCCCGGCAAACGTGTGAATTGCTACAACAGCGAACGGCGGGTGGTTCTGCTACCGCGGCCCTTGTTGGTGTTCTTTTGTGTGTTCTGCGCATTTTGTGGGAGCAGCGTGTGCGTTCCAAATGAAACGCCCGCGAATCGTGCCGCTCAAGAGTGTCATCACTTCTTTACTTCGGCTCCCAAAGCCTGTCTTCCCGTGTCGTGGGAGAGCACATGCGACATCCGAGAACCTATCTCTCACGCGATTATGAATGTGACCTCTGGCAGCCTCTACCCCACAGCCTATCGTGGTCGACCGTGTGTTCCTGCTTCAATAGGCAAGTGAAAGACAGCCCGTTTCATTGCTGGGTGCACGTGGGAAAACCCTTTACGTGCGTGTTACGAAATGTCTACACCGTTTTCCTTTCTGTTGACTGAACATCGTCGCTGCCTGAGATGATGTCCACTGTCCGTAGTCAACCTGTGTTACCACGTAGTCTATAGTATGCGGAGTACTAATAACCCCGATACAAAACCTACCATGCACAGACGAGCTGTGAAACTCGAGCAGTTTTCACTATTTTTCAGCGCGCTACTTGTAACCACAGTGATGTTAGCTTTTTTCAATGTCGACAAAGTCGATGCGAGGTCACAGTTTTTTTACTCATCGCCATAAGTGTATTACTTTATTACACAACACATTCCCTGCTTCGTGTGTTGCGTAAGCGAAGAAACAATGCACATTATTCATTTTTATCGCTGCCAATACGAACGACACCGGCGAGAAAGCAGCTTTTCACTCATTAAAACATTCCCAACGTCGTTTCGGATTGAACTGTTTTAAAGGAAGGTGATAGGCAGATAAGTACGTTCATTTTGTTCAGTGCTCTCTTTTTTGCGTTTCTCACAGCTAGGCTTTCATCTATCGCTATTATTTATTGTGGATGAGTCAGTAGGCACCATTTATTTCGCGTTCAAAAATCACAATAACTTGCTATGGAAACAATTAGCTCTAGACATGAATGCCGTTCCTTTTTAAATCATGAGTTTATATTGCACGCTGGCATTTGCGTATGTCTTCTGACTATGGTGCTGAATAAAGTAGTCAACATTGAGGTTCATAAAGAATCTGCGGCTAGTATGTAGAGCAGACGTGAAGTATATTTATAAAATTTTGCGTTACTGGATTGCAAAATAATATATTTATATGGTGCATTACACGTGGGAATTGGAGTGACTTTTGAAGGTGTGTTTCGAAGCTCTAGTGGATTGACTAGTTAAACATTAACTGAAAGTTTGATTGGAAAGGGCGAACACAATACCCCCCTGCCCCTTCCCCCCCCACACACATAGAGAAACGCTGACAAACGAACTGATGTCACGAAAATACCAACCCATATCTTTAACAACTTAACATTGCGTATTCGAAATGGCGTCTGCTTTCCGTAGCTCGATGTTGCATCTTTTCTATCCCTTCGATGTTCAAATTACACGTGCTGTTTATCTCTGTCATTGCTGTGTGTGTGTGTTGGCACTTGTAAATACGCAAATCGAAGCAAGCTTCTTTTACCACATTCTTCTTTTCGTGTTACCGTACTCTCGAATACATGTTTATTCTTTCTGTGCTTATGCTGTACCGGAGTATTCAAAAAACCTCTACACCCTTGTCGCCATTAGCAGCGACTGGAGTGGTGCTCAAGAAGTTGTTAATACCAAGCGGTGATGCGGAAACGTTTGTCACTGGCGAAGAATGTACCTTCAGTAGAGCTAGTCGTTTTCATGTTCCTTTCCCTGTGTCGTTGATCCAACGAATAGAAGTGGACGTTTGTGCGTTTTCACTTTTTTTTTCAGGAACCAGCGAATTGAGATCAATGGTTGTATACTGTGAGGGCTGAAGCGAAGTGTTGCTTTCTGGGGCTTGTCCCTTAGTAACTGTATGGGTTTGTTGTTTAAACCACCAATACTGATTATACAAGCTGTTACTACAGGCTTCGTTTGCAGTATATTGATGGGAAGATATGCTACAAGAGACGCATGGTGCAATGATGGCCGACAGGTTCGTCGAGAGCTTATGTGTCGTTGTCACTCAAGACAAGTAAATTCCCTTGCTGGCAAGGCTCTCTAGAGTGGGCCCGACCAGCGGAGGTATGAGTGCGCCATTTGCCGGAGCGCGTTTAAAGACTCTTTGAATTGCGAGTGTTCACCAAATACCGGGTTTGTTACACAGCTCAAGTTAGCATTTTTTTCTGGCCAAACAATATGTGTTTGCGTGTTTGTCGGTGCAGTATGTACATGTCGAAGCCGGTTCACGCTTTGTGCTCCCAGCTGTGTTGCTTTGCAGTGAAATGTTCTTGTCAAAACAGTCGAGCTGCTGTTGTGAAACGTTCAAGGTCCCTCCTATTTCATACACAAACACAAACACTACCTGCAGTATTACTGATACAGTTATTTTTTTTTCTCACACTTGTCTTCAACAGGTGGTTTTCAAAGCTGTGTCCTTCGAGTGTTACCATTAGTACACAGAAGTGCTGCAAGTAGGCTTCAGTAAATAACATAAGCCAGCACCAGTGTTTATCCCCATGCCCGTTCAGCAGTTCAGATTCAACAGCGTCATGAACTCGAAAAGTCGGGGTTTCAAAATGGGATAACAATCATGGAACACGAATTGCGCATGAAAGTTTTGGTGGTTGATAAAAATATGTAACGCTAACATAGTGACATCTCATTATTGCTGACTGGTGCACCATTAGCTCAATGTTTTGTTTGTGTAGAGTCGGGAATACGACCGTGGTTGTCTGGTGTCTTCTCATTAGTTCTTCATTTACTTTATTCGTCATACGAATTTGATAGGCTGAAAATAATGGTGTCTGTAGTGTATTACTACTGGAATCTCTGGAATCAACTTTCGAATCGACCGTATTGGTTGGCAGACACGTGCGTCAGCTCTCCCGAAAAAGAAAACAAAAAATCAAACAGAAGGTAGTTTGCACTTTTCCTACAAGAGAGTTCTTCTAGTCTAATTCAGCTGCAGGGTGCGTAGTTTTTCACGCTGCACGCAAGTCATTTGCGGGAATGAAAGGTGAACCTGTCGTCAAATTGCGTAAGTGGAGTTTACCTGGCTAGTGGTATAAGGACGTTGCAGTCGATGCAAACCTAGTCTCAGTTACCAGGCGACAGCCCGGACCGTTGCTGTTTCTCACCTATAGTGAAGGACGCATCTGATAGAACAAGACTTGTAAAGTCTGTGTTGTTGTGAAGGTACTCCAATGCATTTATATAAAGAATGTCTCAAAGGTCACGGAAATATGTCATTCTGCACATACACTGATCGCGGGAAAAAAAGGGCGAGAACTTGTGAAGTTGGTATCAAAGTGTCGAGTGAGAGATGGATTTTGTATATGTTATGTACATAGCTATTTAAAAAAAGCAAAGGTCACCATTTCTGTATATAATAGATGGTACGTGCGTCAAGACACCCTGGGGACGAAACCAGTTTGTGTCGTATTCGTTTTCAGACCACGCCGTGAAGCGTTCACTCAAGAATGTGCTGGATCTTGTGCCAAATGTTTCATTGCGGATTTTAGAGTTGTGTTAGAGACCATGCGTGTTTGAAGTTTTTCACGTTTTCGCGATTATAAACGCTGAACTACAGTTATCACATGTTTGTCCTACGCACCACGTTAAAGAGCTGTCATGGTGTGCAAGTTATTAAATGATGAGTGTCAATTCCCTAAGTACACCGATGAAGTGTACTGTGAGTTAAAACTATAAATATGCAATGATCTTCTTCTTTCTTGTTTTTTTAAAGCCAGAAAAATCTAGGTTGTACAACTCAAGCTCCCCATTTTTTTCTTACGAGGCTCATTCCATGCACTTTTTTTAGGATTATGTTCGCTCAAATCTTTTTTCATGGATTCAAGAGCATACGCTCGTAAGTATGAAGAAGTATCAAGTCATATTTTAACGCACCTCTTAAGCGATGACCCCAAAGGAACGATACCAATAGTTTCTTTTTATTCAATAGGAGCTGTGTATACCTGCTCCGCAAAACTTTTTTCACATATGAGTGTCCAGATACACTACCACTAGAATCCATCTTGATCGGCGAGGTGAATGACGCGTTATAATGTTTTGTAACGCGGCTGCAGTTTACAAAAGTTTAGGCAATATCTCCATCGTTACCACTGTATATTGTCGTATGCTGCCGAAGATAATATGCACATCATAAACAGTTTTATCCTTCCTGTGATCGCTGTTGAAGGAAAATTAAAACGTGTATACACAAATACAGCTTACGAGAAAAAAAAGTCGTAAAAGGATATATTAGCCAATCATGATGCGCGATATATGAGTATTTAAGACGGATTACTAATGACAAAACGCATTTACGAATAAGAAGTTTCGCGAATTCTAAACGAGTATTGTAGCGAAAAAAAAAACTGGAATATCTCGTCATTTCTACTATGAAATTCCGAGATTCAGAAAACAGCGTGGTTGTTCTAAGACGCGCGACTTACGACACAACCAGTGTAAGATACCTGCCAGCTCCAAATCTACGAAGACAAGTGAAATGGATTTTCCGCGTGTTGTCGTACGTCGTTATGTCTCTGAGGGTTCACGCACGTAGCTGGAACTTCGCGTTTACAGTTGGACATGAATCACTGCTATAGGCCAAAAAAAAAAAACAATCTAAACATCAAGATGAAGACGAAGATACCTTCTCAATTCACATCACCGATCATGGATAAACGCGACTCAGTGCGGCGGCGATCCGGCAACGCAAATTCTGTGACCCGTGCAGATCCTGCAACTTGAACACTTGTATATATAAAGCTGTCTTATTTTGTAAAGTTGGTATGATGCACCTGTATACAGACAAAGGTTAAAATGTGTGTTTAAAACACAAGTTGCCTTGGTGGTCGTGAGGTCAGAGAATCGGTCGTTCTGATTTAAAACCTCTCTTCAACCAGAAAGTTCAGTGCAGACAGAGGATGATTTGTGTTCAGCAGAATTCATGGTGGCAGGAGGGCAGGCGCGGTAATTTAGCGAGTCCTCACGATTAGTGTTCAGGTAATTCCCACTTACAAGCGCGTGGAAATGTGTAACCCCAAATAAATTGCAGCAGAGTAATTTACGTGGCACGTTCATTGCCTAAATTATTGCATTTGGCTTCACGCATCGGACTCTTGTATGCACCGTTAACTTGTTTGTAAAGCTTACGTGTTTAAAATGTCGTGTATAAAACGATTAAAATTGGTGAGCGTTAGGTTGTGCGTTATGTTCGCCGTAAACCATAAGTGTGTTGTTTTTAAGTAAATAAACTCTGCTCGAAATGTGTTCTTTTCACTATTTGCGCGCGTACTGACTGGTTGAAGGGACGAAGCTGCTACGGCATTGAAACGATGTTGTGATTAGAGACTGCGTGATGATTGTTCTAACGAACCTTTCTATTGAAACCTTCTGAGTTCAACAAAGAACTTGACGCGTATGACGTAGTTCGTCGCATCGTAACGCTTTACATCTCTCTTCTATGTCACAACTCTGCTGTACTGCCGGCTGCAACACTGTCCTCGCTCATCTCTCATATTAAAAAAAAAGGGACTCATTGAGAGTATTTCATTCACTTCATTGTTTGTCATCATATAGCTCCCTTACATAAAAGTTTCAGCCATTGCTGCGTAGTTGTAATGTCGTAATGTGTAGCAGTTTTTCAAACGTACCAAATCGACTTCAAGTGCGGCCAACAAACAGTTGCTGGCATGCCAAGTCTGGCGCTTCCGTAAGCTATCCTTGGAAAATATGCTCTCCGTAATTCATTCCGCAGAGCCCCGACAATGGTAGCTGTGCCCGTGTAACCTTCAGACGTGAAAAAATACCTCACCTGTTACGTGTGCATGCATGTGTGTGTCTGAGCATGTGTGTTGAGCATGGAGCCAATGAGTTTTGTTCTACTTCTGAATTGGCAATCAATGCTGAAATTTCTCGAAGGGAGGCGCATTGTGAACTTAGTTCGAAATGTTATAAATATTTTTTCGAGTTCCTATAATCTATATATTTATGGCGAATATTCGACCGCTTGGCCATGATCTATAGTGAGGTATTCATAAATCCGTAGTTACGGTAACATTGTAGACAATTAAAAAAAAACACTGAATGATATGAAAAATCAGAAAATTTGTTGTCCAATTATATAAAAGGAGCGAATACTTCTATAATGAATGATCAAGATCATGAGAGCAATGTACCATACGTATGGTATTGCTGTATTATAAATCATCAGTATTACAATCAGGAAAAGTCCTTTCTTAAGAGAAAGATGGTCTTTGAATATTTTGTGGCCTGCTTTCTGCCTATTCACGACGTATGGGCTTAGTGCGTAAGCACTTCGCACCTCGGATGTTAGCTTCAGCTCCACTTTTCGGTTCAAATTCTCGAACTGGACAAGTTGCACAACTGACGCTCGCCTTACTCGCCAAACTACAATTTCGTAGCACGACTCCTGGCGGAGTACGTTACTGCTAAAGATTAGGCGCATTTGTATAGGCGGTTGAAACATGACGACTTTTTTCAGTTCTTTTGCTGCAACTGCCATGTTAATTCTTCATTCCAGGCCGACAACTGCGTAATTAAGGCGAATGTTTGAGTGTAGCTTCGATTGTCACACAGTCTCGGGAATGCAATCGTTCTCTCATTTGCGTGACGACATCTGTGTGTCTATACAGTGTATATATATAGTAGACAAGTCACAGGAAACACGTGACCACATCGACACGATTCCTCGCATGTAAATAGGGGGCGTGCATGCATCGTACTCCAAGCTGTCTCTGTCTGCTTGCCTGGTGTAGTTGTAATCGTTTATGTGCGATAAAAACAAGCAAACACACTCACACACACAATCAAACAGACAAAGAAAACGAACTGAACAGCCGTTGTAACAATGTGTCGTATTGCCATGCATGCGTAGTGCGACGTAGTTTGGTGAGCGTGTTCCCCCACTCGAAAAATATACTGCGCCCTCCGCCAGCAATCGCGAGGTGGTTCGTAACGAACACACGTTCACTCCTTGTGGCGGCGAGGTGTGTGCGAAAATGGCGACACTAAGCCCAACTCATCATTGAACGCGCGCGCTTGACTTTGCATCTTGCTCACACGCGCGCGTACACACCATTGTTTTTTTTTTTTTGTAAAAAACAAATGCACGTCATCGACATCATCCGTATATAACTGCACGTCTTAGTAGTCTCTTACTGATTGTGTTCCCGGATTCTCCTTCAGGGCCTATATCGATGCGTCCGTTACATAAAAGGGACCTTTCATCTCAATCGTTGGATGAAACGAAGGCAAAAAAAGAAAGCGCGAGCGGGCGCTACTTATCAACTAGCACAGCTCACTCGCCCCCTTTCTTACCCGCAATAAGCGCTTTGCCTCATGTCCAGACTCTTCTTGTTCATGCGTTTCCCTGTGTCAACAATACCTCATGGTCGCGGGTTCGATTCCAGCCGCAGCGGTCGAATTTTTATGGAGGCGAAAGGGTTGAAGCCGTTGAGTTGAGGTCTACCGTGCTATGTCAGGGCACGTAAAATGAAACCGTATGGTCAAAAAATTTCTGGAGCCCTCCACTACGGGGTCTTTTATATCATATCATAGTTTTGAAACGTCAAATTCTAGATATTATCATTAATAACACGTCACACGCTTCGTGAACTACCAAAGACGTAATTGAGCAGTCAATACGATATACAGTGCTTCACGCATAGGCAAACCGGTATGATTAATAAAGGGAATAATAAACTATGGCCCAGCATATCTGATTAGGCATATTGCTCAAGACTTCGTTTCGCATATGGGGCAATTGGTGACCTCAGGAAGCAATTTTGTCTGTGATGTGAATGTTTAATAAAACTTAGGCGGGCAACTGCCATGCTGCTCATTCTTCAGAACGCGTGAGAGAGCTTGCAAACGCGCTTGTAATTAATTCGTCAAGAAGCAGTAGCTAGTCGGGATTGCCAACGTGTTCCTCTAAAGTGCATATAAAGGGACAAATTAGTTAGTTGCAGGTCAGTACTGCTGCTGTTCCTGTTCTTTAGTCATTGTGTCGCTGAGCACTGCACGATTCATAACATAATTGCAAAAAACGACGTACAGCATTACCGGGTTGAATGCAACATCATTTTTTTTTCTTTTGCACAGGAAGTGTTGGGAGCAATTTCACGAGGCAACAGCGTCACGTCGCAGCAGATCTGTGCTGCTAAAGGAAATTTGGACTCTGGTCTAACCGTCTAAGTGGTCGAGTCGAAGTAGCGACGATGTGACACAAATTGTAGAAAATGAGAACGATGGTATAGACGAGGAATATAGCCTTTAGCCTCTGCTCCCGATACTGTAAGAATTTCAGGACAAATAAACTTCAATTCAATTCAATTCAACTTTGACTTTTTCTAGTGAAGTCATGAGACAAACACCGTTCCAAAATATAGTCAAGGTGACTCTTTAAATGGAGTGCTACACATGTGACGTTCACATGTATGAGAGTATAGCCAAACGACGCCCTCTTTTCTTTACACTGCGAGAACGTTGGCTTTTTTTATACACGGGACATTCACATATGTAGAACTCTTTTTACAGAAGCAAGCTGACTCTCTTCACGAGAGTCATACGACGCACGACATTCCAAAAGAGAGTCAATGCAATGCTCTGCTAAAAAGAGTTAGCTTGCTTTTCTAAAGCAAGTGCTACACATGCAGGAAAGATGGGTAAAGGACACCTTTTTGATAGATTGCAGAATAACGTGCATCATTTAGCCCAAAATGTTCAAACTTTCAATCCGTTAGTGCTGTACGTCACCGCAGCGTCTTTGTGAAAAATTTTCAGTTTACTGTGGTAATGGGTATTAGTAAAGCTTGTCGAAGAGTGAGCTATCGTAATACCACGTTTTAATATTTGGTGGCTTGTGTTTTTTTATAGCCCTGTCTCTTTGTTTGGGTGGAGGGTAGAAGAGAGTCCTGTCGTTCCCATATCGTTCGCACACGCTTTTTTTCCCGCAAGCGAACCCGTCATGTATACCGCAATCCAAAGACGCACCTGGAAAGGGTACAAAGCCGAGTACACTAAGGAGGTTTACACGAAAGGATGAACCAAGTCACGTAACGCACTTGTCAAATCTATCGCGGTAGTTTTGAGTGTCAGGCACCAATGAGGACGGCACAAAATGTTACTTTAGTATAACGGGGGCAATAGTAATCACCCACCATGCCACGCTGCTAAGCTCTAAGAAGCGGGTAAATGTAAGGTCTGTAAAGAGGCCTATTGTAATGTTCGTAGTGGTGTTCATACCTGGCATCCTCGACACGAGTTGAAACGGGCAAGTTCCCGCCAGCGCAGACGGGAGTGGGCTGCCAAGAAAGATGCAAACCACCCACTATACTTGAGACGTTGGCCCACCTCGCCCCGTCCCTCAACAACCACAGTAACAACAACAGCAACAGCAAAAACAAAATTTTGATTGAACACGCTACACTTTGACCAGTTGCTGCGCAATATCTATGCGTTTGGGCACTCCTCGTGGTCCTTTTATTCAAGGCGAGTTTTGGGGACGTGCCCCGGACAAGAATTAGAAGAGGAAGCAATTTCGCAAAATACGTTCTAGCTTTGCCTGCTCGCGTGGGTGAACAATTTATGGCCTCTTTCACGAACGAGTGTCAATCAAGGCACTACTCTTATGAATACACTTCTTGCACTGTATACGTTTCTCTTATTTAGAACTGACCGTATAAACGCACCATTTGAACCATCTACCTATGGTAGCTTTTTTTTTTTCGCACTGTACTCAATCTGTGTGTGGCTTAGGAGTCATTTTACCGGTCACCACTTGCGTTGTGGGCGGACTGAAACCAACTAGATGTTTTAAATCATTTGAAGAGTAAGCTTGAAATGCCGTTCATTTGTCTGTATACTTTAGATCTCCTGCTCATCTTTGTGTCGTTCCATCTTCGTGGTTAAGAGATTTTGATGTACGCTACCAATCCAAGTATGAAAAGTGATAGCCAGATTCTGAAGAGAAGGTTTCAATTATTAAGCGTCGAGGATATTAGCTTCGATCCCTTCGCCTTGGTGCAAGAGTTATAATACGTGTTTATATATAGTGGATATTACAGTAATAACACCCTACCGCCACCCTTTCTTACGTGGGTACGGAAATAAGTTATGTTGGAGCTGGCAGCTTCAATGATCGAACACTGGTTGCAAACTCGAATGCTGGGAATGAATGATGCAAAACGCACATATCACATGTGCGGGATTTTCGCATTACTTAGTGTCTTTGGCAGCCTACGACATTGACACACTAACCCCGTCACGATGGTCACTCGATCGGTAAAACCCACAGCCTTAAGAATACGCAGATAACAGAAAGACTGAGCGTGATAGCACAGCTTCTTTATAGAGGCATCGAATCGGAAAATAGGGTGCATGGACACCATATTCTCTTTTCGAAGCGGTGATAGTTGTTTAACGCGTTATTTTAAGAGAACTGCGACTCAAAGCTCAAGTCAGTATTGTTCACCGGATTTCATCGAATTGATGCAAGAGATAGTTCAGGTCGAGTGATAAGGAGGGTGTGTGGCAGAACACACTACTAACTCTCAGCGATGACTGGAAAGCTCATACCCTACAAAACATAGGCGGCTTCACGTGGTAAGACCTTTTGTATTGCATTTGGGGAGCCCAGTAGCAATGCGTGACACACTGGCTGTTATCGAAGTACACGGGTAAAGGGCAGGAGTGAGATCGTCGATTGTTTCGTAGAGGCACTTTGGTATTTGTAGAATATTTGCTCGGACAGTGTTACGTGGCCATTTAGCAACTTTCTTTTTTTTTGCATTGAAAAGGTTGCGCTGAGGAGAATAACATTCAGGTCTGGTCCTGCACTGCAAGTGGGCGTCCGATCCAGCGGAGTCATCGCTCTGAAAAACTTTATTGAGGAATCAGTATCTCCTAATTTGTGTCTATGAAAAGACACTAGAATACAAGCAATCAGTAATTACAGACTGGTAAGGAGATAGGAGGTTAATTAAGTGCAAATAGATTATTCGAACTTACCACACAGGAGCTGCTGTCTAGGACGTGCCTGAAAAAAGAAAAATATCTGAAACGCCAATGTAAACTGTTGTAAGAAGTGTGGCAGTTTGGGCTACTTGGTATAACATGACGATAGTTATAGCGCGAGAACAGAACGACGACAAAGAGACAAGAATGACACGAGCGCTCGCGTCCTTTTTGTCTCTTTGTCATCGTACTGTTCTCGCGCTAAGACTATCGTACTGTAAGAAGGTAAAAATTTGAGCAAGTATTATTTGGTACGCACCACCAGACTGTTTAAAATAAAAAAATAGACTAATCAGACTTTTTACTAAAAAAGCCCCAGCTCTCAATTGGTATCGAGAAAGTTTTAACATTGAAAAGCTGTATTTTTTTTCACACCCATGCTGACAGAAATATATCGAAAGGTATGAAATAAACGAGTAATTAATGACATCTTGACTTCGCAGCAAAACACTAAAATGATAACGGGCATTTATTTTGCGAGCTGACCGAAATCGACCGATGCTCCTTGGAGACAAGATTAAGGAAGGATTTTCGAAACAATTCTTTGACCAGTCTCGATGGACATGTTCTCTTCAGAGTACCGTATCAGCTTCACACTCATGACTGCTTATCTCATCACACGCATGCCGTTTTAGCTTAGTAGTCGACGCGTGGCGTCGCAAAGTGGGAGGGTGCGGGTTCGAGTGCCTGTCATGGGGGTGGCATTTCGATGGAGCGGTGCAAAATGAAAGGAACACACACCCGTGTGCTTATGTTTAAAAGCACGTAAAAGGGCCCCTAAAATACCTGTAGTCGTACAAAGAACGATCGCGCTATTTTGTCCGGACGTTTCCAGTCTATTCAGCACAATTTGTGTCTTTATTAGAGCGTTCACGTCAACTCTGAATTAAATCACGTCTATATTGGTCGATGCAAGAAGAGCATCAGTTGTGGACTGTGTTCTATATCCTTCTTTTCCGTGCAGACTCAGTCGCGTGCCGCAGGACCAAAATAAAGGTATTCACCGTCCTTCCTTCCGCGTGCTCGTTCTGCTTTGTTTCGCACGACTGTCCCGTATGATCAAATGATTTCATTTCACCGTGTGCGCTTTCAATTGTGCAAGCCGAGAGTGAGGTGAGTAGTCGATAAGCGCGAATTTCTGATGGGCTCCATCCTCATTGCGAACATGTCCACATGTTTTATGCCGAAACAAGAGGTAGTGAGGAGATAGCACCCGTACGAAGTGCATTGAATGCGAGAAAACAACCACACTTTCTTATTTGGACAACGAGTAATTTAGGGGCCCTTTAAAAAGCACCGGGTGATCGAAATTATTTCGGGGTGCACTCCACTGCGTGTGGACTCTGGATTGAGTTTAAAATTTATAGTTTTGCACGCAAGACCATGGAATATTGTTCTCATCTTTTCGTAACCGTTGTTTGTCGGTATAATAAGGAAATCGGTTTGACATTGTACCTGTCACTCGTCTCAGCTTTTGCCAACGTTCTTTTTGGGGAAGAAAGTTTTCAAAACTCCCTATAACTGATGAACACTAGAGAAACTGATTGGAGTGTGGTCCTTTCATTGTTTCGAAAGGACCGCGCTTCACCACCTATTTGTTTTTCAAACTGCAATATACTCGAACTAGGTGTTGAATATAAAATACCGTTGTGCTTGACGTGTACATACGTAATATCTAGTTGAGAAAGGGAAAAAAAAAGACTGTTGGCTGTTGTTATCGGTACCTTTGTGGAAGAAAAAAAGTTGTTTGGAATCTCTCTGTGTCACCCTACCCTGCCTCCTTCATTTTACCCGACCTGCGGTGTTCTTCGAAATGTGATTTGTCATTTTTTTTTGTGCGCATCTTACAGACCACAATAAAGGCGGAAACGGGAACGTTTGTTTATACGACCGAAATTCACGGCTTCTCTGTGTGCATCTTTTTCAATTCTGTCACAAGACGGCCCTCACTGATATATTGCACGTGAAAGCATGAACATACAACCTGGCTCTAACAAGGCGCCTTAGATAACGCCGTGGCAGTATAATCACGCGGCTACTAACCTGCTTCAGTGTGATCAAGAAGACGCTAGAACATTACCGGGCCTCTGTGCATCGATAGCGAAACATATAGCGTGTGATGTACTGATAACATTAACGTGACGTTACAAATTTCTCGTCGCACGTGTGTCGGTACTCCAACGGGGCTTTTTTTGGAACGTCAGTACAAGCTATATGTACCGTACGGCCGGATACCAAAGTTTTCAGAGCCTGAACTTAAGTTTACCAGGACGTAGTCCCACAGTTCTGGGTAAATTGGTGTGAGCAAATGCAGACAAACGACAACAACAAAGAAAAAAAGACAGGGACAAGTGCTCATTGTCCCTGTCTTTTTGAATTATGAATCAACTCGCCCAGCTACAAACTTTACTAGCCCCAAAGCTTTCGGCTCATTCACACTCTCCGACTACAGAACCTCTCGCTCGATCATTCTCAACATGAATATCCAAAAGCGACGCAAGGAGACCAACAATCACACACGCATGTGAGAACTTCGCCACCGCACCGAATTTGCACCAGCTGGCGCAGCAATCACTCCGTAAAATAAGGCTCACGTCGTGATCCTTCGCATTTGACTGGTTCGGAGATGTAAAAGCAGGTGCATGGAACCAAAGTGGCCATTTGGGATCAGTCGCCTCGCAAATAACATGGCGTCGGTTTCAGCAAGTACTCCGTGCACATTTTTATTGTGAACACGTTCCACACTATTCCGTGCTTTGTGATTTGAAAACATTGGCCACATTTCAAGTTCTCTCGACACACTCACGTAAGTTTTTTTTATCCTCAGAATGGATACACCGGTTTGATTCTGGAGCACCGCAGCGGTAGTCAAGACAATGACTCACTTGTGCGCAGACCCGGTGTTGTTAGCTATACACGATTAATATCGATGGGTGGACCATAAAAATTGCCTGACCGAAGATATACTCTTAGCAAAAAAAAAGAGAAAGAACTGATATAGAAGAAAACAAGGAAAGCCACTGGCCTGAAATTGAATTTGGTAAGTATTCGCACGCAACAATTTATTCCTTCCAGTTTTTTTTTTCGTATTGGGCCTCACGCCGCATCCGGCAGCCACCAACTGATGGCATCGGTCATCAACCGATTATAGTAGAGGCCGTCGTCCTGCATTTTAAATAGTAGGCCTAGTCATACCGGTCATTAGGACTACCGCTAACTTATAATTTTTTAAATAATATACATATGTAAGGAATTTGATGAGGATGATGATGATGATTATAATCATGGTGATGTTATTGTCCTCCTTGTGATGGCGGTCCCGCATAAAGAAATATGGGGCAAGAACCGTGTGCAGGGTCTTTAAGCTGGAGAACTACGAAACTAAAAACAAATATTATCTTTAGATTATAAAGAAAACGTTGCTAATAAATGAAAATTCTGAAAGAGCAAATAAACAGACTACCTGATGGGATTTCGATTAAAAAATTAATGCTTCGGAAGGAATAAAATTATATATATATAAGATCTAACAGACAACAATGCCAAGGAATGTATAGGGGAAGTTATTAGAACCAATGTAATGTAAATAAGAAGAAAGAAAAGTGGGTGAAAAAATAACCTGCTAGAACCAATGTAATGTATATAAGAAGAAAGAAAAGTGGGTGAAAAAATAACCTCCTCACGGCAGGTTATTTTTTCACCCACTTTTCTTTCTTCTTATTTACATTAGATTGGTTCTAATAACTTCTCGTATTAACGTTTAAGCGATTACGTTTATACCCATCAGAATTTTTTGTTGCTTGCAGGTAGGCTTCTGCATGCTTACAAACCATTGCAAATGAAAGCAATCTTAAAGTGACTCTTCAAAGAGAACAAAATGTATTGTCACTCAACCCAAAAGCTCGCGGCTGTAAAGCTATCGCTTTCTTTTTTATCACAAGTTATTACGAATAGCCTCAGAAACCACTGTAGCGAAAGCTATTGAGCGCCTATTTTAATATTGGTGCTTTACCGAAAGCTCGAGTGTCTCTCCACATCTGACGGGCCGTCACGAGTTACGAGTTCATGGTTCACCTACCACAAACGGAGAATGGCCA
The DNA here is from genome assembly GCF_043290135.1 of Rhipicephalus microplus. Lineage (NCBI taxonomy): Eukaryota > Metazoa > Arthropoda > Arachnida > Ixodida > Ixodidae > Rhipicephalus > Rhipicephalus microplus. The sequence goes on from NC_134704.1 coordinate 76,273,280, forward strand.
CACTACGGGAACAATTGCGGCATGCCACGGAGCTTGCAGATTCATCTCGGGTGGCACGTGCGTATGGTAAGTAAACGCACTGTTGAATGTACGCGTGCCGATAACTAAACGCGGCCCGGAGTCCGAATGAACGTGTGAGATCAAGCACATGCAGGGGTTTGTATGGGGGCAGTCTACACAATGCCGCTATGACATGCCAGAGAGTGCTGATTTCTACGTATCAGAAACGCGTACACGTGCGTAACAAAAGCTTGCGTCGTCAACGCGTACGTTCGTTGTAGCTCCGTGCGTCTGCGTATAGGATGTCATCATATAAAGTGGCACCGAATGAACATTGTACCCATTATGACATAAAAACTGAGCGCTTGCATGTCGAATCCTGCTGCAAATTGAGCAGATCAATGATTCACAGCTGATGTAACAATCACTACTCTGTATTATAATATGCATGCGTTGCCTTCATTGGTGTTATTGATTGATATGGGGAGTTAAAGTCCCAAAATCAGGACAGGATTACGAGAGGTGCAGTATATATAGTGCAGGGCTCCGGAAATTTCGACCACCTGGTGTTCTTTAACACATGCACCCAAATCTGGGCACACGGGCCTACATTTATTAGTATTTTTATAAGCCACATAGTTCTTAGTATGTAGCGTGTATACTCCCCACAGTTTTTTTTAAATCTTCTCTACCAAACAATTGGTCAAGTGCACAATAAGTCCCGCAAACACTCCAACAGCAAAACTAGTCTATTCTGGAAAAAATGATCTGGTTGCGTCAGGGTTGTTTTTAGGTAATAGTTATACACACACACACACACACACACACACACACACACACGCATATATATATATATATATATATATATATATATATATATATATATATATATATATATATATATATATATATATATATATATATATATATATATATATATATATATATATATATATATATATATGTTATATATGTGCAGGTGTTTAATGTATTTCTTCTATCTACAGTTGCTAGGCATTAGCTAGACGATACTGGGTTTTCATGCACATCAATTTTCACCGCAGAGAAGTTCGATTTAAGCCACAGACAGCCACAGACACCACATGGGCACGTCGACGTCGGCGGTGCCCTCGCGCAGCCGCCGTCGCCTCTCCCGCTGCCTTTCTCGCCATGACTTCACAGCCCTTTGTTGGGGCAATGGTCACCTTGTTTCTGTTTATTCAAAGCTGTGTGTATAGTCATTTGCGCAATTTATGTAGCGCATACCTGTTTGAGATTACGATAGTTGTTTTAGTACAGGGTGAACAAGGAATAATTTGCGAAGCGGCTTTGCTTTTGAAAACTATTCAGAACCAAACAAGCGCACTAAATTCAGAAATCTGCGTCACCTCGCGTCACCTAGTTGAAGACCAGCAACAATCTAGGATAAACATGTTGACACTTGTAAATCGTCCAGCTTTGTCGTTTCAAGGATTGCACGTGTTTGAACAAACTTGGCTTTTTTTTTTTCATTTCCAGCAAATCGGTTCGCTACGATGTTAAGCCACATTACTCACATTAGCGTCCGGCTGAGATTGGCCGCTATGGTCCCTTTAGTGTGTAGCCGTACCAAGCATACCCTAACAAAAATTTAAAAAAAGTAATTAAGAATAAAGTCGGGAACGAATTGCGTCCGTGGAGAATAAATAAATGAGTCAAGGCATACCCACCTGAGGATATTAGCGTGCTCCTAATGCAAGGTGTGTCACTCAAATTCGAACACTCTGAGCAACCACAAGAGCGACGTGTCTGCGTTAGGGAAGTTGCGTTAATGCGGAGGCGGTTGGTATAAGACAAACTTGGCACAAAGGAAAGCGACGAGAGTCTAGCTTAAAGCTCCCGTTTTATGCAGCCGCGATTGTCCCCTCAGAATTCCCTAAACGCAACTATGTAGGCACGATCTTTCGTTTCGCAACTTGAGTGAGCACCCAGAGAGCCACTTTCTCGTGTATTTTTCTTTTGGCGGCCCAAGTGCTTTACTACTTCTGCTACAACCGACGCTTGGTCGAGCGTAACGAATGAAGATTGTGATCGAAATAAGAAGACCATAAGAGGTTATCTGAATATATGGCGTGAAGTTTAAAGAATGAAAGTAAGTGTCTATTAGAAAACCTCAGTCGATTTGAAAGGTACAATAAGGAGGAAAGATAGAAAGTCAAATATATAAAGAAAGACGCCTTAGAAAAGAGAAGTGGGGGATATTGGGGTTCGATAAGCTTTGAAGGTTCAATAATACCGTCACTAGAGTCGCTTTTTGATGGACCCAGAGTATCACGGAATATTTTTTTCCCACATGAGCGAGGCAGCTCGCACAGGGTTTCAGGATAAAAAAAATATCACGAAAGAATGATGAACGGATGGATTTGAAACGACATAATCGAGAAGGATGACGATCAAAAGCATACATGTGGTAAAGGAAAGAGAGCGTTCTTTATTCTACCTCCACATCCGACCAGGAATTCGCATTTTATGACCCCTTCCGATGGAGAGCCGAAGGAAACTCCCATCAATATCCCACCGGGGAATTTAGCTTGATGGCCATTGCTCTCTCGCGGTGTTCTGCCCCTGTAGATGTACTGCCGAGCACTACTTCGGGCGCCTAGGTCCGACCTGCTATACATCCTTTGCCTCCTCGGCACATTTGCCGCGCTTTTTATGCACGTGACCTCAGAGGAGAACCTCGCACGAATGCGCGCCGAAGCCGTGCGAAGATCATTAAATCGTTTTATGTTCGTTCGCGCGTTTTTGCAGC